>NW_020450418.1:3755415-3948650 GCF_003343035.1 Apteryx rowi | reverse complement strand
GGCGGCGAGCGGCTTGGGCGGCTGCGGCTGCGGGAGGACGAGCGGGACCGGGCGCCTCGTGGGCACCGGGCCGCGGCCCCTGAGGGTCTCCCGGAGCGCCGGCTTCGCTCGCCAAGCCCGCGGGCTCTGCTCAGCCCTTGGTCCTAGCAGGTGTCTTCCCCAGAAGCGTTTCCGACCCTTTTCTCCCTTTTTCAGCACCGGGCCTCGTGCCGCGGTTGGATACCACGCGTCCTGCTGCGGATGTTTGCCTGAGCCCGGCCAGAGCCTYGGCCTTCGGCCTTCGGAGGTCGCTGAGCGGTGCGGGCGCGAGCGGCAGGGCTGCTGGGCACACTGGGCCCGCTGGGCGCACYGGGCGATACTCGGCGCTCAGGAGCCTGCTAGCGTTGCGTTATTGCGTAAACGGCGCTCCTTGCTTATGAAGAACTTGTGACTAGGCGAGGAGGTGCTGATGAAATAGCTGAGACGCTTGGGCCAAAGGCTTTCGATTCGGAGATCCCTAAAGAAGCAGGCTTTTATGCAGGGRCTGGTTAATGGGAAGCAATTCCTTGAATTTCTAAGCTTTAGAAACCTCCACTAGGGTTCCAGGTCAAACAACTCTCCTCCCACGTGAAGTAGWTTATTTGCGTCCCTGTCATCTGTAATAACTTTCAGGTTTGTTGTTTAATTTCAGTAGAACRTGACAGTGTTCAGATCCCAGAAGCACGATCTTTGTGAGAATGGGTTTCTGAGTAGAAGCCACATTATTGCTCCACTGAGGGTGGCTTCAGCGTGAGCTCACCCTTTTATTAGACGTCAGAGAAGCCACACCGGCACATCCCCTTGAGGCTTAAGTCCACAGGAATTCAGGTTCTGCTTGTTAAAATTTAGCATGGCTTGAGAATGAGTAAGGTTCRCCTTGATCAGCACAGAGACTGGTAATCCCAGGTACACGTGGTTTCGTTTGCTTTCATTATCTTGTAGTCGTTAACCCTCTGTAACTACAGCATACGCTCATCTTGCCCGTGCATCAATTATTTCATATGTAAGAATACTTAGCTTTGGCCTGCTTTATCCTGGAGATATATGCTATGTTTATGTTTAGGTATTCACAACACCGTTCAATTATCTCCTTTTTTTCAAGTGCCTGAAGTAGTCAACACAGAATATGTTGTATAATGTCTCGAGATACTGAAAAACATTGGAGATCTATGGCACTTTTTATTAAAACTGTGACATTTATGCAGAACAGCAGGACCTTTGCTTGCAGTGGTCTCCTCTGAAAGGTGTGTATGTGCTAAACATTTTTGAGCTGAATTTTTGTGTGTGTTACTAGGATGGAAAACTRAGTCTGCCTACAGTGTAGAACAGCAAAATATATTTTAGAATAATGTGCTACTGAAGAAACAACATAGCTGCATGAGGGCTTTTTAACTGTATTGKTTTTAATATCACAAGTTATAGGTGCTGTTGAGGTAGGACCGTTTAGGATTAAGATGAGTATAACAAATGCTGTTTTTCCTTTCTTTTGTCTTTGTCAAACTTTAAACTCTTTGGGCTGAAATTTTCCAAGTCAGAGATCTCTCCTGGACTGATGAAGGAAAAAACATGCACCGTATCAGTCACTTCTGGAAAAATTCCAAATGCATTAGTGCAGAAAGGTGACTTTGGATAGGGATGTACTCTTCGCTGTTCCCGTGATGATCTGCCCAGATTGGTTGTTAGAAGCCTTTGAAAAATAGCAGCAGTTAGCACTTGYGCATCAAGGACTTGCGTCCTGGAGTTAATGTCCCAAAAGGTGCCACTCAYACCGAGCATGGTCACCCTTGGGCTAGTCAGAACTCTCCCTGCAACTACGGCTCTCGGCTGCCATGTCCTTGGTTTGGCRCCAGACCGAACAAATCCGGCTCCCGTTTGCTTTGCCCGACTCCCCTGAACCTGCTCTCTCCTGGCAGAGCGCGGAGAGTCAAGTTGCCCAACTCCGAGCCAGCTGTACGCTGCGTGTGTTACGGGACAAAAAGCCTTCAAGGAGGTACGGAGCTGGGAAGCCAGGAGGAAGGCCTGGGACGGCTGTCAGATGAGGGGAATAGCTTTTGGAGAAGCTGGTGACTGGGAATGCAGAGGGGTAGAGCACAGTTAGAAAGCTGGGGTGAGAGGGGGCCGGTGCCTTGCAGAGCCCACTTGTGGGAGCCAGGAGGCTTGGGCAAGCTSAAAGACATCGGGCAAAAGCGGTTGTAGTTGTTAGGTGGGTGGGTGGGGATGGGCAGAAGAATCGGTGCCGGCTAAACCATGTTCTCATTCAGATCCTAGGAGAAAACCCCATATTTCTGTGTCTCAGCAATCCTCTGCAGAGGGTGAGCGTTTGTCAACCCCCCTGCTGAAGATGTCCCGATCCTCTCTAGCTCTGCCTTAGGCAGGGGATGATCACCCAGTGCCAGCTCAGCTGGCAGCAGTGTGGGGACGGGGTGGTGGCAGTGGAAGATTTAAACCTTCCAGCTCTTCTGGTGACCTCTACTGGCATCAGTATGGGGGAATTCCTGTTTTTTTTGGTTTTTTTTTAAAGTCTGTTTTTGAAAAGGATCCAAGTCTTAGCATTTCACACAAAACCTTATGAAATTTTCCTGTTCCTTGTGATACATTGAGTTCAGCTCTCAAAAGTAAAGACAGTAAAAACCCAGATGCATATTGTGCCGAATAGTGTATTTTTTCCTGGTATTTGACCACGCTAAACTTTATGAAATTCATGATTTTTGACAATGATTTTATGGTGGTATTAGGAGCTGTGACGAGAATTTTGAACTTTGAGGTTTGCCATTTTGTCTAGCAGATAAATAGGCGGCTGTAGAAGTAAGAGGGGAGCTAGGGAAGTTCAGCACAGAGTAGATGAGCTTGTTTTTAAGAGATCAAAACATTGTGTTTCGGATCACTCTTCAAAATTAATGTCTAGGCATGAGTCTTCTAATTTAGTAACTTCTGTCTGTTGACACCTCACTCAAAATTAGCATCAGTGTTTGGAAATTGTTTAGCAATGACCTGTTTGGGTCCCCAAATATAAACCAATCTGTAATTTCTGGGGTTATGTGTTTCACTGGCCCCCGAGAGCCAGTTAGGGAACTGTCATCACTTGTGCATTACTTGAAAACTTTCAACTTAGTTTATATTCTCAGGGATCCCCTTGCAACAGAAGGAGCTATCTGTTTGCTTTAAAATAAAACATCCCTCTTTTCACTTGGAGAAAAGAAAGGAGAAGAAAGAAATACTGATGGTGGTTTTAATATGTTGCCCCCAAAAATCATTGCAACCTGGCTAGAGGCCAGCTTTGATCACAAGGGATCCCAGAGTGCTGTGTAAACTTGAATTGTTAGCGTGAATTGTGCCTGAGGTCCATCCACTTCAGCTGCTGCTGGAGCAGAGTGGTCTGCAATAGCTTGTAGCAACGCTTTGCAGCAGTTAAAGCAGGAAGGAGAAACTTTGTGTGTGTGATTTGCTTTTGTTTTGTTTTTTTCTGCTTTTTCACCTCCTTCTCCAGGGGAATTCTGCATGTTAGGTGGAGCCTAGATGTCTTACCTACATTTTTCTGCTCTAATTTTTCTTTTTTTGGCTCTGTACCCATTGACATAATTGCTATTGTTACACCGGCTGTAGTGGGAAAAAAAATTAATCTTGGAGCCTGTCAATGCAGCTCGTAGAGGTTGGTTCTGAATGACGCAGGCTATTTCTCATGGCGCAGTTTGCCAGTGCAGCAGAGCTGCTGCAACTGCTGCTGCTGCAAGGTGGGGTCTCGCTCCCCGCTTGCGCCCCTCTGCCCCCTCCCGCGTGCCGGTACTGGTAACTGCTTGTGCTGAGCCAAGCGGGCAGAAAGCTAACCCTACCAAAACGTGAGCGGTTTTCCGCACATTTAGCTCCCTGCATCAGCTCACTACAGGGTCAGGTGAACAAGTGCAAGTGCAGATAAAAGGGAAGAAGAACACGTTCACGAAAGGGTGCTGGAGATTTGGGCCACCCTTTTGGCTTCAGCTAGCCCTTAGGTTGGCATAGTGTGTCAAGTGATCTTATTTCCTGACATCCTGGGATTTCTTTTCTGGGTTTAATCCTTCCTTCACCCTACTGCTATTTAAAGGTGTTTCAAGTCACTTTTCCTTCCAGGAGTTATCTTGCATCTCTTTCTGATGTAGGTTTGCCTGCTTTAGGGGCTTTTCCTTTTTGAACTGCTGTAAGGTGGGAGAAAAAAAGAAGGGAAATGAATGGAGGGAAGTAAAATTTGAAAGAAAGTAGAGTTTTCATAGCCTTTGTCCTGTTTTGTTAAGATTCGTGCAATATTTTCAGTCAAGGAGGTTAAGTTTTGCCTTTTTTGTTTAGATGAAGACCCAGGAATGTATAAGGAAATGGTATTTTCATCTGTTCTTCAGAATCAGATCTCAGCATAGAATCAAAGGCTGCTGTGCTCTTAGAAGTGTTTTATTTCAGATGGAAAAGAAAATAAAGCTGCAGTGCTTACAAAAGTTCAGATGCATTCCTGAAAATCTTTCGGGGTTATATGGGTTTGCCGCCTCAACTCTTGCTATGAGTTTGATTTAAAATGACCTCCTAAATCTGTTAATAGTCTTGCAAGGCAACTCATTTTGCTTGGCCTTAGGTGGAAACCACGCAAACCCACTGAGTTCTGCAGAAATTCTTCTAGGAGCCAGAACTGCTCAGATACAGTAAAGGTTGCATAAATCTAAAATTGTGGTTTGTAACACACCTCCTCTTTTTTTTTTTTTTATTAGTTTAAAACAGCTTAATCCGACTCTTTTCGGAGAAGAGAAGCTATTGTATTACCCTGTTTTCATCTGCATGATTAGCATTACCTTGAACATACCAGTGTCCTCCCAGAACTCGGACTTTTTCAGTCGGAGCACAGCAAGTATCAGAGGCAGAGCTGAGAGAATCAGGGGCTCTGCTGGGAGATGGGCTCTGGCATATGCTTACCATTGTATTACATTCAGATGCATATGACCATTTCTCCTCTCGAATTGCAAGATTGAAAAAACAGTTCTTTATATGGCTGATTTTGTTCCAAAATAATTAAAATATAATATTTTGAAATTACATCGTTATATACTGGGTAGGGTCAAAATTAGGTAAATTGTGCTGTTAAATAGTGGACTTTGTTCAGGGGAGCTTGTACTGGGTGAAGAAATCTTGTGTGTGTTTTGGTTTGACTGCCTTGACAGATTTCAGGATGACAGGCTCTGCATCAAGGCAATAACGTGCACGTAAGGGTACACATTTATCATAACTACTAATTGCAAGTCAGTTGTTTTTATACTGCCATCTAAGCCTCAACCACAGCTGGAGACCTGTTTTATTTGGCACTGTAGAGGAACATGATAAAGGATATTTTGTTCCTTCAAAGCTTGTCATGTAAATAGCAACGACAAAGGATGGCACATGTAGCAGAGAAGGGACAGTGTTTCTCTTACCTGTTCAGCAGGTCAGCGCTGGGGCTGGGGTTAGAACTGAGGTCCCTTAAGGAGGTGTTGGACTAGGAATTGATTTGACCAATTTTGGGCCTTACTGCTATGCTACCTCCTCTGTGGAGGCAACTCTACAGCTTTATGGAATGGTTTTATAGAAGGATACAAGGTCTCACCTATATTGCCCTGTTGCAAGATGAAGATGTTGTGATAAGGATACTGTCTACAAATAATTAAACGGGAAGAAAGTATCTTTTAAATAGTAGGGTTTTATCTGCATGTGTTTGAAAAGGTCACAACTTTATTGTCCATATTTAAAATAATTTGACTGAACACAGCTGCCACTCAATTTCCTTGGCTAATGTTCGGTTTTATAACCTGCATTCTTCCCCGTATTGTAAAGAGGTGTTCATCATCTTTTTTGTGTATGAAAGACAAAACACACAGAACAAGCAGAAATATTTTATCTTTGCTGAGGTCACAGTGCCACTGACTATATTGAAAGCTGTGCTGAATACTTAAACAAAAGGGAAGAGTAGGGTTTTTTTATTGATTTTGTTGTAGTCAACTTAGCTTTTTTTAGTATAGAATAAAATGAAATCAAGAAAGTAGTGTATTTATTGACTGGTTACCTGCTATCTCTGATCAGAATGCTATAATTTAATTAATTCTTCCTTTAATTTTTTTTAACTTCATCTAGGTTATTCTGAGTAATTCCGAGAATACCCTTCAACATGCCTGAAAATCCTGCAGCAGGTATGTAGTCTAAAAGTGATTGCTTTTGCTGAGCAGTGAGAAATGGAACGCTGTTCCTAACATGTACTACTTTGGGGTGCAGATAAACAGCAGGTGCTGCAGATCCTTGATCGTCTGCAAGCAAAACTCCGTGAAAAGAGAGATGCTCCGCATAATGAAAACCTGACTGTTTTGCGTAACACACTCAGGAGCCCTTTGTTTAACCAGATTCTGACTCTCCAGCAATCCATCAAGCAACTGAAGGAACAAGTGAGTGTAAAATAACAATTGTTGGTGTGATGATAACTATATTTAACTTGGAACTTAAAACAGGGTATGTAGGTGGGTGTTAATGAAGACACTGTAGGCTGTAACTTGGTGTGATTGAATGTTGTCTTTTTTTTGGTCAAGTTGGTATCTGCGCAGTCCCTATTGAAATGAGAAGAGGTATTGCAACATACTGTAGTCATGGGGGCAGCGTGCTTTGAAAGGTATGCAGAAGAGGCAGGAGTTGAGAACCACATCAATCTTGAGACAGGCATCTGCAACAGGCATCAACTCCAGTAGCTGGAGTTCTGAACACAGTGGGAACTGGGACCCTTTGTTCTTCCCAGAAGCTAAATGCTGTTTATCAACTGACTGGCAGCATCTTGCCTCTTTAAAAGACAGCATCGCTTGGTTCCTGCTGACTTGTACAAGCATGGTTAACCTGCTTTGGGAAATAAAATCTAGAAAACCACCCTTGAAGTTTTGCCAAGCACTGATGTAGACATATCCAAGCTAGCTGTAAATGAGTTAGCTCCAGCAGCAGAAGGGACTTGTGTGGATTGGTTTATAATGCCATCTGGCACTTGGATCTTGTGGACACAGGGATCGATGACACATCTGTATGAACAGTTCTCATCACGCAATTAGCTGTCAGGAATGCAAACGTAAAATCAGGGACTAGCGTGGCATACTATAAGCAGCAGCGATGTCTGCCTGTGCTGTTATTACACCTGCCCAGCTGCAAATATAGTGGGGCAGATCTCCGGGGAATGAGGCCACCTTGCCATCATTTCCAAATGTATTGCATGTGTTCCTGCGTGGGTGGCATGACAGCGGCTGCGCCGTTCATTCTCCCTTCTTCCCTTGTTCACATTGTTGCTGTATCTGTTCCTGCTCCTTCCTTCCAAAACTTGGATGCGTCTTGCTCTAAGCTATTAAAAAAAAAAAAAAACAACTATGAAAATGCAAATAAATCTAAGATGATGTTTTGTAGCCATGGCATAATGGATTTCATGTTCAGAATGTTCATAACGAGCAAATTTTATTAAATTTTTTTTAAGCGTGTTCCCCCCACCATGAGCAGTTTCATTCAGGACAAAATTCTTCAGTTTACTGTGTCACACTGGGAGTGTTTTTACACTCCTTTGCTATCTGCCAGTACTAGAAATTGAACTGCGAGTTCTAGCAATAGTAGCGTGTTCCGTGGTACTTTAGTACTAAAGTGCTTTGGTACTTTAGTTTGTACTTTAGTCTCTCTCTGGGGAAGCCATAATACAGACCAGGCCTTTGGCTCCTGAGTGCCTAAGTCACTCATGAAAATCACGGTTCCTGTGCCCAAATTGTCTAGGTTTGCCTGATGATTGCACCAGTGCCTCTTTAATATTTGATGTTTGTGTAATTTCTGGAATAGGAGGGTGAAAAGAGGGGAATGGGCACAGAGAAGGAAGAAGAGTGATACAAATGGAGAAAATGAGTGGAATAGAAACACAGCTGAAATCTTTGGGAAACTCTTCCTTCTGAAAACCAGTTTAAACCTGGTGTGATAGCTTGGTTATAGCTTATACATAAATGTTGCCTGATTTATGTAGGTGAGCATATTTCTGTGAATATGCATATATAAACATGTACATGCTTTCTTCTTTGGTGGCCTTCACAAAAGGTCCTATATGTGGAAATCTGTCCTTATGTTTTTAATAGTTTTACTACATCTTTGTTCATTTTCAACAGCTTAATTATATGCCTCCAGACCACTCAGTAGATTTTGACTTTACTAAGAGAGGGCTACTAGTGTTTGCTGACAAATCGGTTGCTAATGGGAGCTTGTGTACACCTTGTAATTTGCCTGAACCCAGAGCATCTACTTTCATTCCAAACCTAGGAGTTAATGAATTTGACACAATCATCCAACAGATGGCAAAGGTAAGGCTCTCAAGTTCAGCGCACAAAACTTATTTTCCTCTAATGTCAGACTTTTCCATGTGTGCCTTAGAAGAGTGTGTTTGGCAATGTACTCCAGTTGTGCATCTGAGAGTGTGGTGCCTCCTAACCAGTAAGAGTTTAGAGCTGCTGAGGATAACTTTTCCCTGTGACAGATACCATCAAAAACAGAAAGTTTTTTCTTTGCCCTTTTTTTTTTCTTTCTTTCTTTTTTTTTTTTTTAACTCTCTATCAAACACACCAATGTAGAAAAGAAATTTCAGTTTCCAGAAGACATTTTTGGCATTTGGTGACACTTAATTGAAAATGGACGTTTTCTGCAGAAACTTGTTTGGATGGAAAAAGGCTTTTTAATCAAGTACATTTTGAATTGGAAACGTACCAGCTTTGTTGATATATGAACAGTGCAAACGATTACAAGAACCAGCATTTAATATTTTATTCAGCTCTTCATTTAATTTGTCTTAACTTCGCCAGACAGATGTTGATTTCGTTAACGTGATGTAGCATGTACCAGATGCTTATGGAGAGTTATACAGGTGCAGACATTCACCCATGTGGGATTGGCATTTATACCATGAATGTATTGTTCTGTGTTACTTTGAACCATTAATTTAATTGGTTAGTCGTGYCTTTCTATATTAAGTAACTGTTGCTAATTGACTACCTTAATGTAGCTGTAATATTTTGAGCATAACTCTTCTCATTAGTGTGTCATTAACTAATCCAATAAAAGATTTAGCGGTAAAGACTGCACATTATTTTGGATCAAACAGCTGTGATATAAGTGCTTTCTCTAAGTAATACTTCCCAGTAAACAACCCCAGAAATTTTGTATTAGAACTGAAAAGGTAGCTGGAAAAGCAAACGTTTTTAGCATCAAGTGTGAAATGGTAGGGAGGGGAAGGAAATTAATTTCTTTATTTAAAAGCTGCAGTCTTTTGAACATGAACCTAAAAAAGGTTAAAAGCAAAAGGAGCCAAAGACAAGTAATTTAGTTTAGCTGTTCAGTATTTCCAGAAATCCCAAATATATTGCTCTAGACAGCACTTCGTTCATAGTTTTCATCCAGTTTGGAATTCATCTCATAATGTGAATGAAGTGTGAAAGTAGCTCTTAAATTCCCTGAGGTTTCAGAAACTCAGAGTACTTGCATATCCAATACTCTGTTATATTAAAAATAATAAATGGAGAAGCTTTTATAGAAATAACATATTCAGTATTTTGCCTTTGTTTAGTCTTAGGAGGAGAATGATTCTCGTGGTGTTCATAAATTTTAAACCAGCTCACTCTATTGCATTAAAAATTAGTAAATCTTTTTTCTTTTTTACTAGGGCAGACAAATAGAATCAATAAAGATAGAAAAGCCTTCTGTTGGAGGTCTTGGATTTAGTGTGGTTGCCCATAAAAACCACAGCTTGGGAGAGGTTGGTATCTTTGTCAAGGAAGTCCAGCCAGGAGGCATAGCTGACAGGTGAGATTTTTACAGTTGTATCTTAAAGTTGCAGTGTTTCTCTGAGGACATAAACCATGATTTTCATATTGAAAACCTCATCAGAATAACGTCTTTGTCTGGGTTATCAGGTGGGATATTTTGTGGGAGGTAGCTTGAGTTCTGGCTATTCGACTAAATGAACTCATGTTTCAGGGACCAGATTTTCAGATGAGTTTTAAATATCCTAGCTATTCATAAATGAATTTCCAGGAATCGTCTAGGAGAATCTTGAGTACTGATTATAAAACAAAGAAAACTCACAAAAGAATACACGGAAAATAAAATTAGCTTCTATTTGAATTGTTATCCATTGTATTCCTGGAAGATTTTTTTTTCCCCCTTGTTTCTTTATTTGTGTGCATATGACAGTGCTTTTATTTATAGTTGGTTTTACTGTTTTTCCTGTGTAAATTCAGATCCAGTCCTTCTGACAGATCCCTGCACAGATGTCCTCATAGAATCAAGGCTTCAGGCAGTTTTCCCCCGTATTGTCTGTGGGTTTTTGCCCAACAACAAAAGACAGAGCAATCCTTTAAAAGTAAAATGTGATTGTAAAACCACAAGAGTTGGCATGAGACAAATACAGTGCTTGGAATTATGTTTAAAGAAAATGTGTCTAGATTTCAAGTCACTGGTGTCACTTTTTAAATAACACATGTCAGGAAGTGCCAACACAGGATGACAAAAAGAGTGGGGAGAGGTTGGAATGATAATGGCTATGGGCCCACAGAGAACGCACCATAGAGCACTTAAAGAAAAGCATATTAGGCTCTTTCAAAGTGGAGACAGATGGACTGATCCGGATGTCAAAGGAGGGTGAATATCTCACGTTAGGATTTGATGACCTGCTGCTTGCTTTCTTTGATGAGGGAATCTAAAATATGGTTAGTGCCTGAAAAAAGAGATTTCAGGGAAAGATCTTAAATATTGCCTGATAAAAATGAAGTTTAAAATGTGTTAGTTAAGATGTGCAGTTATATTGTTTGGGGTTTTTATAAATTTCCCCAGCGTGCTTCCAGTTTTCCTTCTGAGACAAGATCTCCTGGAGACTTTTTTGGATTCCTACAGAGCTTTGAAGGCAGTGTCTGTCTAAGTAACAGTTTGGTCTCGTGCTCAGAATGAATATTTAACAAAGCAGATGAATGATCGTTTCTGTCTTGTCACAAGTCTAAATTCATTGCTGGGGTGAATTAACCGCGAGATTTATACTATTACAGTGTACTATTTATACTATGGCCATAATGTAAGCTGAGCTGTCTGTTGCCTGAAGAAAGTTTGATGTCTGAAGTTTGATACTGTAAATTCTGTTTGAGTACAATATATATATCTTTAGGTTAAATAATGATGCAAAACAATATCGTAGCCTGAGCTTTGGGTATTTGGAGATAGTGTCACACATTGTGGCCAGTAATGAAGAATAGTTCCTTGTTCCTTATATAACTGCAAAAATTGAATTTTCTGCCCTGTAACTCAACATAATCAAGAAAGAATGAGGGAATTCCATTGAATTTTGAATGGAAGCAAAGGAAGACATCTAGCAAACTAGTATACCATGGCAATGTTGCAACAAAATTTGATTTGGTTGGTCTGTTCAGGACAATGTGGATGGCATGTAATTTTTCTGTTGGTGAAGACAGCCTAATAAGCAGATTTTGCTTTATATAAATGATTTAACCTTGCATAACTGTGTATTTTGYATATTCATATTTAGATTACACTAGCCTGTTATGAAGTTACTATGCTGCATTTTAAAATTTCTTTTAATGTTTTGTTAAGGGATCAAAGACTAAAGGAAAATGACCACATACTGGCCATTAATTGCACCCCATTGGATCAGAACGTTTCCCATCAGCACGCTATTGCACTCCTCCAGCAATCCACAGGATCTTTACATCTGGTTGTTGCTAGGGAGCCAGTTCAAGGAAACAGCAGAACTTCGGCTGTCTTACCGAGTGATATAAATCCACCTGAGACTGTGAGTTGTTGTAATACTGTCAAAATCAGATTTTGAACTATGATGGACTTTTTAGTAGTTGTAACTGTTTGTGTTAGCTAGTTTTACATATATTTTTTTATTTTTTGATCAGGTTTTATATGCAATGGCATTTGATTGAGACTGATCATGCAGTAATTAGAATGTTTCCATTGCAAAGCTGCATGAAGGTGTTATAAAATAGATCCTGGGTCTTTATGGGCTAGCAGAAGCTTTAGTAGATCAACATATTTTTAGCAGCAGGATCTGCGATTTACGAGTATACCCAGCTGAAACCTTCTTGTGCTCAGCAATTAAAGATGTTGCTCTGATTACATCTTAAAAGAGGGTAAACATAGCCTATCTTGAGCACTGCTTGAAATATCCCAACCCATTAAAACTTGAATTGCCCAAAACAGAAAGCTTTGTCTTTGTTTAAAAAAAAAATCTGTTAAGGGAAGCTCTGCGTTCCTATATATATATATATATATATATATGTATAATTTTTTTTTTAATCTGTAAATTTCATTGATTGTGAACCCTTTAATTTTCTTGAACAGGGAGAGGTTGTCACTTGGAGGTGTAATAAGCTAGGGCTGAACTTGCATCTGTGTTCAAACTGTATGGTCCAGGTGGCTTCCCTGAATTTGGTTGAACTGCACACCTAAATCCAGGGTTTGCGATATTGCAATCTTAATTTATTATGCAAGTAGGTTTCAATGAAAATCTGGTTAAGAGTACTGCTTTTCCTTATCCTCAGTAATTATTTCCCTCATGATTATTACAGAGCTAGTGAAATCTGAAGGTTTTAGTGGATAATCAATATTGTTTATTGCACTGAAAATTTTAAAGAATTAAACTTTAACTGCTTTTTCATTGAAAGATCTGCACTGAACAGACTAACAAAATAAAATACAAATATATATCTCTACAGGGGGTCTTTAAACTTCTTTTACGATTTTTAACTGGCTTTGGCAACGATTTTCAGTATGCTAATAAATCCTTTATTCACAGAAGACTTAAATCTGCCTACTTTGCTCCATTTTGGTTTCTATGAGATATTAATCTGACAGAAACACTGGCTGCGTTTGGGTTGCTTAACAGCTTTGTTATTTTGAGGTTGTCTTGTAGAACACAAGGTCATGGTACAGGGTAGCTTGGAAACATGCTTCCAATTCAGTATAGCAAAACTTTATATTGTGCTGTTAATTCAGCGTGTACTAGTGTTTAGAGTATGGAGGGTGTTTAGAGGATGAGTGAAATAACAGAAATAAGAAGCTGGGCAACAGTAAATGAAAACTAGGCCAATGCGAGCCTCTTTCCTCTGTTTTTTTTYCCCCTGTTTGCAGTATTCCTGATTTATGAGAAGCTAAAAGGATAGTTTTCATTTTGGCAAGAAAATCTTAAAATTGCTTTTTCTTAGTGTCCTGTTATGAAAGTAAAGGACAAAATGTATGTTTAAAAACAGATGAGAAATCCCATTGAGTTTTTATTAGGAAATGAAGCTGACTGACCAAAATCCAGTATATCTCCAATATGTGGGGCAGAGAGAGAGAGAGAGAGAGAAGATTGTTTTGATTAGTTCTCATGTTTGCCACTACATGTGAAAGTGAGAAACATTAAAGATCAATTGAAATTAAAATCTCCTGCTTTTTATTAATTGCAGATTCATTGGGGCCACATTGAAGACGTTGAGCTGATTAACGACGGTTCGGGATTAGGCTTTGGAATTGTAGGAGGAAAGTCGAGTGGTGTGGTTGTAAGAACTATTGTTCCTGGGGGATTGGCAGATCGGGTAATTTGTTATATTATGTCACTTCTTGTTTGATTGTAAAGTATAATTAACTGCTTTTGACAGTCTTAAAATAAACTAATATACTTAAACAAAAGGAAGCTGATAGCATCGAAGTCTGAATGCCAACGTGTACATTATAAATAAATATGTTAAAGGTATGACTGAGGAAAAAGTCAGTACCTGATGTGCATTAAGTTGTTTCTCAGACATGTTTTGGCTTTTCTAACATTGTAGAACATCCAGAAATTTTGAAATGTTGTCCAAGTTGTTCTAATACTTTCAATACTTTCAACCTTTGGTCAGTCTGGGGGGACAAATACTCATAATGGATTCGCATATTCTCTGTAAAACTTGATACGTTTGGCAACATCTGTAAGGACAAACTCTGGAAACAATTCTCAGGGAAGAGAATCTGTGCCATTGAAGTAATTGCGTTGCAAGATTCAGCGCACAGGTTAAAGATGTCCTATCTTTATACAGGTTTTTGGTTTTAAAGGGATTTGGGCCTGCGTCTTGCAGTCTGAGCGGTTCAAGGAGGCACTTGGGATCAATGCAAAGCCTTTTGTAGTCAGTGGTATCTTCTAAAGTTGCACAGGTACAGTTTGCAGCCTTGGTTTGCTGATCTTCAAAGACCCAGTGCTGCCGGTTGGCACATCTCAGGTGTAGAGCACATGAATAGCAAATGGAATTTGGATTTTTAATGTGAGTTTGGTCACGACATGTGGTATTTGGGGTCTGGAACCCTCGGTATGCAAACAGGATCTGGTAACAGGCAGAAAGAGGCAGCCTAAGATACCTTTTTAGTATGGAACGGAAATGAAAACTGGAGATTCAAGAGCTTTATTGGAAAACATTAGCTTTTGCTTGACTGCCTCTCTCTGAACCTGTCATGTATAAATAAGTGTCTCTTAATTATTGTGTAACACCTGTTTTGCTGTAAGGAATAAAGTGTTCTGGCTACAAATGGTGCGTGTAAGTTAAGAACTTGCACATCATTCTCAGCTGAGTGAGAGATCATTAAAAACATGAAATAATGAGCATGTGCATGTGTGTGTGTGTGTGTGTGTATGTGTGTGTGTGTGTATATATATATATATGGAAAAAATGGTTTGTGTGTGTGGAGTCTTGTTACCTTCAGTGGAATTACTCTCTTGAGTAGCAGCTAGTCATGTGAGAAAAGACTTGCAAGGCTAATACACAAGTATTAGGAAATTCCCTAAAGAGTCTGAAATCAAAATGCTGTGCTGCTTATTCTGACCCCTATTCTATGAGGATTATTGTATGAAACAGCAGTAGCTAACAAACTATGAAATTATAAAACATTGTTCGTCTTTGTTTGTTTGAAACTGAGAAACATAACCATAACATACTGAGAAACATAACCACTTGATTAGGAATAGTACTATTCAACCTGTTTTTCTTGCTTGATTTTTAAAAGGTTGATGTACCAGTGTTAACTACTGTAAAAAAAAAAAAAAAAAAAAAAAAAAAAAGTGCCTAATTGTGCAAACACTTCCTTGAATTATTTATGTTGCAGTGCTGATTAAGTATATGGTATTCTCATGCATCGGCTGACCTGGCCATGAAAATGCCTGTACACAGCTTCAATTTTGTAAAGTGAAAGAGCTGTTTTATGTACAGACTGGAAACATTTTTTTGCAATTTTATTTGTTTGAAGGATGGGCGGCTCCGGACAGGAGATCACATCTTACAGATCGGCGGGACCAATGTTCAAGGAATGACCAGTGAACAAGTTGCCCAAGTGCTGAGAAACTGTGGGAACTCTGTTAGGATGATAGTTGCAAGAGACCCGAAGTGTGAAATTACAGAAACTCCACCAACTCCTGTGAGCTGGCCAGTTAGTACATTACCCTCCTTTCAAAATGGCAATGTAAGTATTTGATGCTTGTTTATGACATTTTTAAGTATGTTTGTGGCTTATGATCAGAAAGGAGGAGGAGAACRGAGTGTTCATGAGACCTAAAGTGCTTCTCCTCGGTTGAGTTTCCAGTATCATATATATGTTTTTAAGTGGTCATTATTTTAGCCCGGCCTTCTATAATTTTTTCCTTTCTCCAGTGTGCTATAAATACCTATAATCCTGGGGTCAGAATGACCAGCCTTACAGAATTTATTTCAAAGTGAGTGATTTAATTACCAAGACCATAAACATTATCAATAAATGGCACTCTTAGTTCTCCTTCATAGCTCATTACATTTTGCTAATCAATCACTTGTAAGTGGATTTAAAACTTGAATGTGAATTTCCCTAGTCTAAAATCTAGTGCTGTGGCCAGAGCAGAATTATTCAGCACAATCATCTTTTTATGAAACATAAGTGTAATGTTTTCATAGTCTACGCTACTGTCTGTGATAGGAAATATATCTAAAAATTTTGAAACTTGTTTTAGCAAATCTTATCATGGTCATATCAAAGTCTCTTGTTTTTGAAGTCATTCTTTTCAGTTTTGAGTAATTAAAATCAACAAATGCTACACTAAGTGTACAGTAGGTCTTGAAACATAAACAAAGCTGTGCTTGTGCACCATCTGCTACTACTGTGCTGCTTAGATTTAGGTGTAGAATCCGAGTAGCCTTTTCTTTCTTGTCTAGTTTCGTGAATATAACTAACGAGTGAAGAGCTGGTTTTTTTTAAAGCACCAGTTCTCAAGGTGAGACAAGCAGTCATATTGTTTCATGTTTGCCTTCTTGCTTGTTGGGCCCAGTCTCTGCAACGGCAGCCATTAGCTTTGGGAAGGAGAAAAGCTGTACATCTCTCTGGAGAGGCTGCTGTAAGTGAAGCCAAGAGACAGTGAAGTATTGTGGGTCCTTCACAAGCCGCTCTTCTCAGAAGAGAGATTTCTGTAGTAGGTAACTTGAGTGGCAGAGAGATGGAGAAGGGGTAAGCCACATACTTTAAAGTGAGAGTCTTAAAAGTGGGCCCATCTTACCTAATACTCTGGGGGGGGGGGGGGAAGGAAGCATTCCTAGAAAATCAACATAGTTATGAAGCACTTTTTTTTTTTTCTGGCTGTATCATATTTCCCAAGGCCTGTATTTGGAAAAAATAACACGATTCTGATTGCTGTCTCCTGTACAAAATATTATTTTTCTCTCTTCCCCGCTTCAAAGGCGTATCTGATTTGTTTAGCAGTTTGTGTCATTGATCAACCCAGAGCCTTATAGATGCTGCAGCCTTTCTAAAATGTTCTTTCTGGGTGTCTCTTCAGTGTCCTCCTTATTCGTGCTATGCAATCTGAAAAAAATTATTCTTTGTATAACTGCGTCAATTTCTTTCTGAGCATCACCTCTTGCTTTCTAAACTGATGGAGCCTGCGCATCTACATTTGAAGAAATCCCTCTTTCCGCTGTGATGGTTTGCTGAAATCAAGAGTGGTGGCTAATCTGAATGTATTTATTAATTTACTTATGATTTTCTTGCTCCACCTTTCAGTTTGTGTCTGATTCACAACAGAGCTTTCTTCAATAATCTAATATTTCCCTCTGATTTCTGAGCACTTTCACTGATTGTAAGCTTTGGAGTAGCAAAGGCTTTTCTTTTCTGTTTTTTTCCTCCTCTTAGGATCGTTTTACAAATCATAAATGCATTTTTAATTTTTGGTCAGTTTTCTGTCTGTGTGTACACACAAGAAAACAGACGTACTATTTGTACTCTGCAAGATACTGCCTGCAATATTAGCAGCCCACTTGTCCTGACTGTATTTAGGATTCTGTACTGTGATCTTTCCAGCCTCCACTTACAATATCTTTGCATTCTGCCAGTAACATTCCTCAGGGAGTATTTCTGCAGAGCTAGAGCAGTGGCGGTGAAGAACTTCCAATTGCCAGAATAGCAGGACTCTTGAGACTGTAGTTCCATTTCAGATGTCACTAAAGGCTTGGCTGCTGTTTTGATTCCCTCTCCTAAAGATAAGTGACAGAGCACAAAAACTATCTTCATCCCCATCAGCGTCTCACGGAGCAAGAGAGTTGAAAAGCACTTAAGCATCTGACTCGCGAGGGCGGTGTGATAACAAAGGAGATAGCTGTCTACTGGTTTCTCTTTCAGCTAAAGGTGAAATGGGCACAACCACAGTTTTGCCTTGCTTTTAATATAGGTTCCTCCATAGCTAACATTTGGCTGGCATTTGATTTAATTTTTCTTTTGGTCACTCTCTTCTCAAGAAACCTTTTCCTTTTTCCAGCTCCATGTTAATGTTGTTAGCAGTGTTACTAGCCCTCCTGACTTCTTCACCTTCAACAGACCTTACTCTGGTCATGTGCTTGTTTGTCTCGTTGGTATATGCAGATAGATTATTGAAAATGAGCAATTTCATATATTTTAATTTATCCCTTGATATCCCACGGTGTGGGGATATGTGTGCTTGCTCATTTTTCTCTTCTGTATCAGCAGTGTCTTTGGGGTGGCCTCATCCTGAACTCATCCTGTATGTATTCTGTCTCGTACTTCTGATTTTTACTTGTCAGACTAGAATAGTTGCACAGTGGGACATAATGAAGCCAACTTCTGGAGGACTTTTTTTCTGTACACTTCTCCAGAGTAAGATCAGTAACAAACTTAGCTAGTGGCTTTTAGGTTTTGTTAGTAATTGGAATAAGCAGGAGGTTCAGAGATCAGAGAACAGGTCATGGGAAAAAAAAGGCACATAACAAGTATTGTTTTTTATGAGAAGTCTTCTCATCAGTTCAAGAATAAAGTGTTTACAGTATAATACTCTCTCTTTTTCCTATTAGGCCTTAAAAATAACTTTCATTGAATGCAAACTAATGCATCTTTGGCTTCATGTTGCCTTTGACATTCCAGTGGCTTCCATGCTCTTTGCAAGTTTGGTGGAGTTCAAATCAGAATAGGACTGTATCAAACCTCTTAAGCTCATGTGCATAAAATTGACCTTAAGGTATAGTTTTGAGTTCGGTGTCTTGCATAAGGACAAAAAATACACTTAAGCTTCTGCATGGTCTCCCATATGCATTTAGGTAGACAACTACTTCCGTAGTAGAGATGTGCCTACTACCTTTATGAGTGATTTCTTTCATCTCAGGGAATAAAACCTATTTCAGTTACAGGATCATTTTCCTGCTATCCCTAGGTTTCTTAGTAGATGATGACAATGAGAGATAAGCATCTCTTTTTCTGACAGGAATGTGTGATATGATGATGCCATGTATTTATAACAATTTTTTGCTTCTTAACTGCCCAATAGAAGCAGCTCAGGCAGGTGGATTCATGGCACTGCTTGTCAGGACTAACAGATGAAAGGCAGAGAAGAAATTCTCAGGGTATTCAGGATTTCTGTTGTCTTTTGGGCTGGACTGGGAAGTTTGCTGTTACCAATTGGCAGTGGAATCCAAAGGAAAATGGCCCCTGAGCAATCTAATGAATACCTTTGTTTTCATTAAAATATAAATTTTATGCCTCTGACAGGTATGTGGAAAAAGTAATAGCAAAGAATTTCAAAAGCAAGTAATGACTTTAGTGAAAGCTTATTTTCAGCAAATGTTGGGTATTTCTTCTCTGCAAATGCGATACCTCCTAAAGTAGGAAAATCAAAATCACTGCTCACTTTTGAAGAGTTTAACCAGCAATTTGCTAATGGTACTGAGAAATTATGAGCTGCTTTATTTTCTTGTGCTTTATTTATAGGAAAATACCGACCTTTTTGAGACCTATGATGTTGAACTTATAAAAAAGAATGGGCAAAGCCTGGGGATAACAATTGTTGGATATGCTGGCATATGCGATACAGGTGGGTTTTATGTGGTTTAGGAAAGTCTAGGACAGAGACTTCTCAAACACCCTTTATTCACTAACAGGAAAATGGATAGCGCTTCCTTGAAGCAGAGTAACCTACAAAATCTGTGGAAAAGGATACTTGGAGAGCTCACTGCAAAGTGAAATTCAGCCACAAAATTGTTTAAGAGTTGTGGTTAGCTTAAAAATTGATTCTCATCAGACTGCTGGACTGCGAATTTCACATGCTTAGATCATAACTGTGCAAGATTTTAAACTATAACAGACAGTTCCTGC
This sequence comes from Apteryx rowi, assembly GCF_003343035.1. Taxonomy (NCBI): domain Eukaryota; kingdom Metazoa; phylum Chordata; class Aves; order Apterygiformes; family Apterygidae; genus Apteryx; species Apteryx rowi. The sequence goes on along the minus strand of NW_020450418.1, from coordinate 3,928,964 downwards.
ATGTACAGATTCCAATGTAGTCAGATTCCTGTCTTCACTGTTGCTTATTTTGCCCCACAGTACAATAACAATTCAGATGATACATTTTAAGAAGAGTTTTCAAACAGAGCATCAGATGTCCCCAGATCAAGTCAATTTTTGAATGGCATCTTCAGTACATACAAAATAGCTCAACATGCACTTTCATTTATTTAATGAATTGTTGGTGTTAGGGTAGAAATGATCAATCAGTCCATCTCTCCGCCAGGCAGGCGATACGGAGGATCTGAGCTGTGCGTGATGTGTATGCCACCTTCACGAGGTGATTTACTTTTTTGTGACAAATGGCTGCTTCAGTGTCTGAATTCTGGGAACAGATTAAAATATATGTGCTTGGGTATGGGAACATGGAATTGTTTTTTTTTTTCTACATCCGCTTTAAATTAGAGCTATAAGCTCATCTTCCAGTTGTTGGTTCCACAAATGATAACCTGTTTAAAATTGACTCCACTGAGTATCTGGTTTTGCTCAAAGAGGCAGTGTTTTCTCTCTCCTCCCCTTCCTTGTGGGACTCCAGAAAATATTCTGGGAACGGAGAAAGCGTGATGCAACTGGAGTTGCTTATCCTGCCCTCTTCATTCCCAGGACATCCTCTAGTGTTGCCCCTTGGGACCTCGCAGGCGTGGGCRGTGAGCATTGGGAGCAACGGGGTTGGGGAGGAGCACGCGTGAGGCAGTGGCAAGAGCAGGACTTGCAGCACTAGCAGAGGGGCTTTGCTGAGCATGGATCAAGCAGGTTGGACAGGTGGGTGTATGCGTGTCTGAGGAAGGTTAGCGAGAAGAGGATGGATGACGTGTCAAGATTCACTAAGATTAAAGATCAGCATGTCATATTTATTGTGGGGTGGGAAGGGAAGGATTAATGTTTCAACCGATGATTGTTTTTACTGTGGTTTGTGTTGTGTTTTTTTATTTTTTTATTCCCTGGTTCTAATTAGAAGTTAGAATTAATAACCAAGCTTCAAATATGACAAAGGACAGCTTTTCTGATTTCCATGTTTCTCCTTTTTCATTAAGATTTAAAGTACTAAAGCTGTAAGAGGACAGATTGAAGCCTTGATCAAAGTACTTAAGCACATACTTTTAGCTTAGGTAGTCCTATTGAAATCAAATGCAGCATGGTTTTAAGTGATTGTGGTTTAAAGCCTGTGCAAGCACAAGGACGAATCCATGGAGGAGCTGGCCTTCTGTGAGCCACATTAAAGAAAAATTATTGAGGTCAGTGTACAGGTGCTGGTGTCGATGCTGTTCTTTCTATCAGAGGTTTTCAGTTGTTCTTAACAGTCAAGCTACATAAGTGGCATGTGCGAATGTCAGTGGTTTGCAGAATCATGACTGTGTGGACTAAAGTCTGTGGAAAAGGCTGTAAATAAAAACCTATTAAGAAAAGAAACAAGTTAGTTTAATTAACTATCTTGTTTCTCTCTTTCCTCCTCCCTTCCCCCAACAGAACCTTCAGGGATTTTTGTGAAAAACATAATACCTGGTAGTGCTGCTGACCATAATGGCCAAATTCAAGTTCATGACAAAATCGTTGCTGTAAGTAAAATATTCTGCTCATACATTGCTGTAGAACTAATGATTCATTACATACATCAGGATTAAAAAAATGATGTAGTAAAATCTTTTTAAAATTAACCAAACCTTGTCTGCTTTGCAGAGGGAAGAATTTGGTGATTCATATTTGTTTAGGTAGATTCTGTAACAGAAATGAGCTTTGATTTGCTGTGGTTAAAATATTACTTTATATTCAAAGAAGAAATAAATAGTAGTTAGCTATAAAATAGGCAAGCATTTGGACTGAACTATTTCAGAGTGGAGAGTCTTGGCTTTTGGCCTAAATTAAAGATGAGCAATATCAGCTTCCATTGAAGTCGATGGGATTTGAGGATGGTTAAGATTTTGCAGGAAGTGGCATATTGTTTATGGTCCTTAATGAGTGTACAGCATAGTGTGGATACAATCAAAATATTAATAGTCACAATTTATGTTTAAAAACCCAAGCTTTAAGTGTAGAAAAATTAAAAACCACTGAATAATAGTGAACTGAGGAATGGCCAATTTTACATTCACAGTACAAACAGGAATGGATTACATACTCTCTTTTCATTTTATGAAATAATCTGCATAGAGATATGATTTTAAATTACTTACAAGATGTGAGCTGTGCCAGATCTCCCAAAGTCAGAGTCTCCCTTAAAGAGCAAAATCTGATGCAGCCTTGTGCTTTTATCTGCATTTTTGCAGGAGAAGGCCCTACTGGTGCATGATCTAACAGTGAGGTGAATGGTGTATTTTTGGTGTAAACTAAAACGTCTCAATCCCTTTAAGAATTGGGCTGTTTGGAGTGGATTATACACATAGTTATTTTCATAAGCTTGTGTGTGGGCATGTGACAAATGTAGGAAGAATGAACAGTGATTATGAACTGAACAGACTTTCACTTTGACTACTTTTCCTGGGCATCTTCATGCACGATACTCTTCAAGCTGATCTTCATAAAGAAAAAAAACTGGCAGAACGGGGGAGGAATAGTTGGTTCATGCTTCCGTCAGATTAGTAAATTCCTGTTTTGTGGTTTCCCCACGAACACAAAATAAATTACTATGGTGCTTTCTTTTTAAAATGCATTTTGAAAATATTGTCCAATTCATGAAATGATTTAGTGAAATTCTTTTGCAAATAATACCATCTTTGAGTGAATAACCCTTTAAGTTCTGCAAAAAATAATGTGAACGTTGCTCACAGTGAATGGTACAACATAAGAATGTGATGTGATTGCTATAATGTGACAATTTCTTGTCTTAGGTTGATGGAGTTAATATTCAGGATTATACCAACCAAGAAGTGGTGGAGGCATTGCGTAACACAGGACAGACTGTGCGCCTTACCTTGCTTAGAAAGAAACTTTCTTCTGCTACTCTTTCTTCAGAAAGACCATTAGATAGAGGTAATCCTTTTTATCTTTTCAGTGATTGATTTTATTTCCCATTCAATTTGCAGTGACCTAATTAAACAGTTAAGACTAGATCCCACACCATCCTACATCTTGTAAGGGCGTACTGTGGAAGATGAGATGCTTAAGAAGGAATGAAAGGAAAGAGAAATGAGGGATTCAGGAAAACTGAGTACAAAACTCTTGTGTAGCAAACAAAAAATCTATTAATGAGGAGTGGCTACTACTTCATATCTTTTGCAGCATCTGTCTGATCTCCTCCCCCCCCCCCCACTTGTTTTTACAGTGCAGCCAACTGTTCCAGCCTTAGTGTCGCATGGAGCTGTAGGGACTGAAACTAATGTGGACAGTAAGAGTGAGGAAAACCAAGAACAGAAGGATAATCTTCAAAATGAAAAGAAACAGATTCTACATAAAACAGGTGGATAGAATATCTTGCAGCATCTCTTCCAAGTCTTTGAATTTTCTTTAATCTAGTGTCTATTCTGATGGTCTGTCATGGCTTACTTTGGCTTTAGGTTTTGCTCTGTAACGCCCTTTATTCAGGTTCCTCTGAAGTGAAGCTCTGTCTGTTAGCGCTATCAACTCCTTCCACCCCCAAAATGTAGCGTTGTGCACAGGTTTGCTAAGGGTGCGTTCTGTGACATCATGGAGGCTACTGCTGAAGATGCTGAATAGTGTTAGCCTCTGTACCTTGCCCTTCTCTCATAACTGGCTCTCAAGCCATTGATTAATACACCAGTGGTCTACTTTTTTTTTTTTTTTTTTTTTTTGGTCGATTATAAACAGTAGTGTCATAATCACATTTGCCAGCCCTTTCAGTGCTCTTGAATGAATCCTATCAGCCCTGTGGATCTGAATGCCTATAGCTTCTTTAAGTAGTGCCTAACCTGTTGCTCCCCTGGTGTTGGCTGTCTTTCTTCTTCCTAAGGCACGCTGGCGTGCCCAGAGTTCTGGGATCAAGTTTTGTGTGTGAAGACCAAAGCAAAAAAGCCACAGAGCACTTCTACCTCATTTGTATTTTCTGTCACTAGGTTATACACCCATTCATCAACAGATCCACATTCCCTCTAAGCTTTCTTTTGCTACCAGCATAGTTCTAGATCTGAATGACACGTGTCAGTGTTGCTCACATGAATGAACAGCAAGGGATAGCTGCCAGCAGACTGGATGAGTCTTGGCAATCTCTTTGCAATGGCATGAATATGTTTTTTGGGCAAGTAAGCAAATTTCTCTGGCCAGCAGACTGTACCACTTTATCACCACTCATCGATTCTAGCCCTTCCTAGCCCTGGTCCTGCTCTGATGACCTGAGGTGTCCTGCCTGCAGTCTTCTATTATTGACAGAACTTGTTCATCCTCCTCTGTTGCCAGAGCCCTGAAGCAATTGCAAGGTGAACAACATCAGGAGGAGATGGAGTCTTCCTCCTCCTGTCAGAAGTCACAGTCTTCCAGCTTCCACCCTCTTTAGAAGTTCATATCTGCTTCCAATCCAGTTTTGCTTCAGCCATATCTTCCTTCCTGCTGTCATGGGCCTTGGCTCCTAACTCTGCAGAGTCTTTTCAAGTATTCTGTTGATTTCCAGTTCATCATCCCTGATACCTGATTTGTTGCAGTTCCCTCACCTGGCACTGTGGCAGCTTGATCAGAACCCACCTCCTGGTCCTGGCCTCCTTCAGCCTGGGACCTGGGCTGCAGTGTCCCCCTTCAGGAGTTCTGCTTGAGTAGAGCTTTCTGCAGTCCTGGAGATGACCACAGCAGCAGGGACAGGGGATCACATCTTGTGATGCCTTGTCTCCATTTGTAGGTCATTTTCCACACACAGCATCTGTCTCATCTGCATACCAGGTGCCACGTAACTGCCTTGCTCCAGTTTGCTTGTCCCATTTATAGTGCTCTTGGTCGCTGGCATTTATCCTAGAGTGCCAGATAGGTAGGAAGCCCAGCCGAGTTACATCAACCTCCTGTGAGATTCCCCACTTGGAGTGAACCTGCTGTCTGTTGGTTCCCAGACCCAACTCATTTATCCTGTGGTACCAGTACTGTTGCATACTGCTTCCTCCCACGCTGCTGTTGGAAACTAGAGTTAAGTCTCTGGGCATGCAATTTTTGGCTTGCTTGTCCTGAGCTTACTAGCCAAACTGGAAAGTTACTGACTTCATCCCTATGCAGGTAAATGAGTATCTCTAGTCTGGAAAAGGCAGAAGACCTGATAGCTGGAAACAATAGCCAGAAAGATGGGAGTTGGAATAGGCATGCGTTTTTAACAGTAAGGGCAATTGGACATAGGGACAAATCACAAAGGAATGGATTGCTTTGTTTTTTAGCTGACATCCAAATCAAGGTTGGAGGCCTTTCCAGAAGGCATGCTTCAATTCCCCTACAGATTTCTGGGCTCATCTACAGGAACTTCTGGGTGAAATTCTACAGCTTGTGTTAAAGTCAGCATAAATTATCCTTATGCTTTGTAATTTCTAAGCTATGTATATGTAATAGAGGATTCTAAATTATGGCTGTCAATGAATAACAATTTTGCTATGATTGTGGAAGATCTGTCAGTATTAAAGACAACCTGGAAATGAGAGAAATATAGCAGTTCCTATGTTTCATTCTGTTTTACTTTTCTGTCCAAGACTTATAACCAGACATCCTGTGTTGTGACTTCTGCATATTCCCAGAAACAGGAAGCCAAAATGGAGATTGCTGAGTAGCTAAGATGTGAGGCTATCAAGGCATTGTTTTAGCTGCATGAATGTAAAGGCATGTATGAATTAGTATTTGCACTGGAGGAATAATTTAAAGGCTTAGCAACAGTACATGTAGCTGGTAGGACTTATAATCACTATTATAGAGGCTAGAAAAGAGTGTTTAACATGCACAATCCAGTGTCGTTTATCCAGTCCTTTTTTGCTCTGAATACTGTGGAACTTTCTGTGTATAAAGTGTTTTCTCCTTCTACTGAGGTGAATGATATCTCTATAGTCAATTCTTGATTACTCTTGATTGGGTTATCTTGTGTCACAGACTGCAGATGTTTGCCGTGATGCAAGGAGAACTTTCTCAGGAAGTTGTTACCCAACACCTAGTGCTGTGCAAATATGGCATATCAATGCCAGGATCAGTTTAGTCTGGGAGGTAAAGTTGCTTTTGCCTGGCTTGAAGTTAATGAACTCTGTTGGTCTCAAGGTGTGCTATCTAGAGAGGCCTTAGTGATCCCTATTCCGCAAAGAGTCAGCTTGGATCTAACTTTATTTATGAGCCCTTTCCACAGCAGATCTGAACTGCTTTGATATAGATCCACTTCCTCTCCTTATACGCTCCAAAATCCCTAGTTTCAAGAGGAGTTGTTAGGTCGTAGCCAGATCGCATGTATATGAGCGGCTCCCCCTCAGCTGTAATGTGGTGCCAATCTCATAATCCCTTTCTCTGGAGCTCTGTGCAGATGCACCTGGGTCTGGCAAGGATTTCATTGCCTGGAATTAATAGCTCCCAGCCAGACCCATCCTGATTTCTGTGGGGTATGTATGCACTGCATTTCCCAGTGCATCATGTAGCAAGGGTATTATGGGATTTTTCTATTCTCGTGGGTATCCAAGCTCCCCCTACTCTGGCTAATACAGTATGATATGTTTTGTGTGGACAGTGTATCTTGGGATACTGAAATTTAAACACTGCCAATACTCTTGGTTTACAATCTGATACTGCCCTTGATATTATTTAATATTGCTGGTTCTCATTGGACCTTTACAGAATCATGAAATGGGCATGATTTTAAAATTGAGTAATGAATCAGTGGAATTTAATGTAATGGTAAGCAAATCTCATTGCTTGATTGAACTGATATTTTATAGTGAAAAAACACTTGAAGTTAGAAGGTTCTGCAAAAGGTTTTTGCTATTGTAAAAGGTGTGTGTGCACCTCTGTTTAAAAAGGTGAAATATGCATTTGCAAATTTTGTTCATACTGAAATATGGTACATATGATTTCACCTTGGAATAGAATTTAATGGCCAAGTTTAAATTCCAAAGATAGGTGCTTATTTTGGACATGGTGATGGGCACTTAATTATGATGGTGTTAAAGTAAATACTGCTAATTTAAGGCTCTGACTAAACTCTGGAAATGCTTTTGAAAGTTTAATGTAAAAGGTATGTTTTATAAAATATGTATTACTTCCCTTTAGACCCAGTTGTGTGAAATTCTTATTCAAATTGTGTTTCCTGGAGAGGTATTAAATAGTAATTCTGTCCAGGCAAAACTGTGCTTAAACAGTTCTATTACAAAGGCAACATGGTTCAGGATGCAATGTATATGAGGCCTTAAACTTTCTGCTAGCAGACTAGAGGCAATTAAGTTAACAGCTGCATCTGCAAGACTGCAGACTGGGCAGAACTGCTTGTTTTCGCCTTGTGGCAGTATGCAAAACCCAAAGATATGATGATGCTAGCCAGGAGCTTAAAGATGGATGGAGAATAACATTCAGCAGTAGAGACGATAGAAGTAATGTATTAATGAAGTGTAGGAGAGCACAGCACACATCCTTGTACAGTGAGTTTGTGAAATCAGGAGATTGCAAGAAAAAAAAAACTGTTTTGAAGATGCCAGCAATTTTGACCAGGAAAGATATTTACCATCAAATACAATATATTTGTGATTTATTCTTGATACCTGCTAATAAGAATGGAAAACTGCATGGAAGTGCAGGCAGAGAGGCAGAACTCTAAACATGCTGAAAACTGTTGTTAATGAAAGCTGACCCTGGGACATTTCCTTTCTGAGGCCTCACTCATTGCAGAAGATGTAGTGTGTATTTCAGGCCATGAGAAATCAAGCTGGATGAAAGACTAGAAAGAAATAGATTTCTATTAGTTGCCATGTAGAAAAAGCTGTTTATGAAAAAGGAGCATTGAAGTGACTTGGGTGATACCACTGGAAGTAAGTATATCTAATTCAAACGCCTTCCTCCAACATTTCCACAGTTCTGAGGAAGTTACAAGCAAAGACCTCAAAGACTATTTGAAAGAAAGAAAGGGGAAAACTTTGAATGGAGATGTGCATCAGCACCTGTTCTGAACAACCATAGATTTTGGTCGTGCTTTTTGGAAGTGACAAAGAAATCTGTATTCAGCCAATTGAGCACAACTTAGAGTTACTGAACTGAACTTTGAGCTTGAGCCTAAGATTTATTACTCTTGGTGAGGCTTAACATCCACATCTGACTGCACAGAGGATTGCAGGTGCTTAGGTCCTGTGTGTTCAGGCTATAACTTTGTAATAGCAGAAAAAGAAACTGTAAAGTATTTTTGTACCTGCGTATTTCTGCAAATGGGAAGAGTAGAAAGATGCACTCGTGTTTTGTTTTTCCAACAGTTGAGAAATATAGTGATCAGCCTGTGCTTGATAACAAGGCTCATGAAGAATACTTCTCAAAAACTTCAATTAAATTTAAATGGAGGAAAAAACCTTACAGTGCAGCTCAGAAATTTTAAGATGATTAAAGTAAGATGATTTATTTCCAAGACAACTGTGGTCTGTATTTAAAAAGCACAGATTTTTATTCTTGGAGGGGTTTCTTTTTGGTGACAAAAATAGTTACTGAACTGCAGGAATCCTTTAATATTTGTATCTCTTTGAGCCTATGGATAAAAGGAACCCTGGAGAGGTCCAGCTGAAATGTCAGGGGTTAGGCTCTGAGGTGTGTGATTTCTCAGTGCAGTTCAGATAGCATTTGACTACTTGGCATGATAGGTGATGTTTGGAAGCGATGCAGTGATTGGTTATGCTCTTGTATAAGGTAATTTAAATCTTTATTTATAAGGAGCTGAAAACTTCAACGTTACGAAATGATGTAATGAGGATTCTTTTGCAAAGCTCGTAAGTGAGTTTTATCTTGCAACCTACAGAGGTGTTGAAAGACAAGGAAGTTAGGCATCCCGTTTGCATTGGCTTTTGCTAGTAGGAAGGTCTGAGCTTCTCTTGGTGTCTTAAAATCCTCCCCTTGAGGTATTTTGCTTGCTAGTTTGTGTGCTGCCTGGGAGATTGTGATTTACATTCTAAATTTTAGTATGACACATCAGCAATACTAAGTGGTCTGTGCCTTGTCTAGACATCTGACAAGCTATTACAGTCATTCAGGGGAAAAGCAGTTTTCAGTAATTCCATCTCCAGTTGCTGCTGCTGTAGCTGCTAGATGGAATTTGCTTTAGAGTTTGATTCTTACCAGTTAAACATTTCTTCGGCGTGGAACTTTATATGTGTGCTGAGCTTCTGGATGAGGTCAAATGCAGGGCAGCCAGTCATTTTATGCTGTCTAGCTCTGTCAAATTGTCTTACACGAATGTAATACTGCCTCGGTTGCATAAGTAAGAAAGCTGAAAAGATATAAATGTCAAGATAGCCAAGTTCCCACGGAAGACTGGTTTAGAACTGGAGCTTATATTAAAGCTCATGTTACTTACTGGCCTAATTAAACTAGACAAGCCTTTGTACCTGCCAAACGTATAAATAAAGTCTACGGCTGCATTTGTGCTGATGCAGCCCCTTGATAACAGCAGTATCTTGTCAGGTGTTTACTTCTTAAGGGGGTTCGTTTTGGTGGGAGATGATGCTTCCCTGGAGGGGCAAGCATTTATATAGCAACATATTATGAAGTTGCATGAAATTTGTTTTGCAGCCTGAAAGACTGATTTATTTACAGTGCTSTATGGTACCAAATTCACATCTTGTCAATGGAAGCATCAACTCTTTTGCTTGTTAGTTGAATAAATCACACTATAGCAGTAGCTGACATGGTGCATTGTTTTCCTGAAAGTTGTTTTGTGATTTGAACTGCTTGATAGACTCAACTTCATGCAATTTCCTTTTTGTGACCATTGTAATCTTTTATTTACACTGAATTTTTATTGACGTATTTAGAAGTAAATGTATTTTTGCATGTACAATGTGTTTGTAAATTTAATATTTGCTTTCACATTTAGGAAGAGTCCCATTCTCTCCAGCATATGAGCTGAAATCCAAGTGGGAAAACCTGCTGGGACCTGATTATGAAGTTATGGTATGTTATCCTTCGATAAAGTACACTGATGTATGTTATTTCTTTAAATTACAGATCTGTGAGCTTAGCATTACAAGCTGTTAATAGAACAGTTTAGTGTTTGGAACAGATCAGTAACATCAAATTTTGTTTCCCTTAACATCAAGGCTGAAATACAGGAATGTTATAATTTTTTTTTTTTATTCTGTTGATATAGATGCTATTGTTTAGGCAGGACCAGTGATTTAAGAAAATCAACTTTCCCTTTATTTATCATAGCAGCCACTTAAAATATTTGGCATTTTTATGATTTTTGTTTATGATCCATTTGTTTTATTGTGCACTGGGGGGAAAAAAAGGCTCAGAATATTACTCCTGTGTTTCACAAAGAATCTTGCGATTTTATTTAAAGAATGAAAGAATGGTTTTCAAATGTATTGGAAGAAAAGGAAGTAATTCAAAGTAGCGTAACTTTGTGGTGCTGGTGCCTATAAGATGCTTGTTCATCTCTTATTGAATGATTACCAAGCAAAAGATTGTTTACTTTTTCCAGATATGAATCATCATAAGGAATTGACTGAAATTTCAAATCACTCCTGCTTTGCAATGCTATGTTAGCCGCTGAGCATAGATAAAAGACTCCAGCCAACATTCTTTCCAAAGTCTTAAGAAAATCTCACCACCACCAAGAAAATACCTTGTTTGTCTTTGCAATACTTGTCCACTTGATTTAGAGACACTTATTTTTACTACTTGGAGTAGCTATCATTCCATTCGCTTGCTGGAAGATTTAAAGTAGCTTTAAGAACTGTCTTGAGAAACTGGCTCCTCTTCTTTCCATTAGCACTCCTTTAAGATCTGAAGTTCATATAAGATTATGTACATGATTCAATAAATCTGCTTTGCTACCCACTTTAGTTGCTTGGTATTCCCATTCTTACATTTCCAGAGTCTGATATTACTTCTCTTAGCATTATCACACTTCCCACAGAGGATGAAAACCTGCTTAGTTTGTGAAACTGTGCATTTCTAATTCTTCTTTAACTGCTGCCAGTAAAATGGCACAGGTGAAAATACTAATAATTGGTCCTTTTAAATGATAGAAGGAAACTGCCATGGCAGCCCATTTTGAAAGCTGTCTTTAGTTCTTCCAGTTTCTGTCTTCTCTATGTACCTCTAGTCTTGCTTGGCCATGGTCAATGACAACATTTAGTTTGGTTTCAGCCTGATAGCTCAGTCTGTTTGACGCTATCCTCCCTCCTGTGCTTGGCTCCACTGAAACGGGCAGAGCACCCGAAGGAGACAAATTTGAGTATTTTCTCCAAGTACTTCTCTTAGAGGAAATGGCTATTGAAGAAGGAACTTAGCATCACCCATGGCTCCTGTGTTTCTGATTCCTTGTGGTACCAGCTTTAAGGAACAAAAGAGATCTTGCTGTAAGAGAGAAAGAGACCCTAGTATACTGTGCAGGATTTATGGCTGCGTGGTATTTGTTGCCGGGTATCTAACCGTGAACAGACAACTGAGGAGTTATCAGTCATAGATTCATTTAGTTACAACTGAATGGATATGAAATGGATTCTGTCTGTTGGGAAAAGTACCTTAGGTACTGGGAAATAAGACTCTGGAAGCCGTAATAAAGGTTCAGCTGGAAGAAAAAGCTGAGACTTAGTGTTGTTTTGTAGATACTTTCTTTAAGCTGGAAATTTCCAAAGGAGCCTGAAGGAAATAGTTACCTAATTTTACAAGGCTGTATCTTTCCAAATCTGGCAAGTCTAGCAATCATTCCAAACATACTCAATTTCAGTGTCCCAAGCTCCTACCCTAGGCCGCAGATTGCCATGTATTTAATCTTACTACATTTAAAATTTGAGTAAATAACCTTTCTAAGGTTACAGATAAATAAATCCTGTTAAAGAAGAACAGTGCAAGAAAATTGGTGATAAAGGTTATGGTCATTATATTCAAAAAAAGGAGTGACAATAAATCCCTTCAGTACATCTTGAAAAGAAAAACACCCACCCACGCACAAACCTATTGTGCATTCAAAATTAAGCTCATTAAACTCATGTGTTTCAAGCCATGTTGGAAACATGCTGCAGAAGATAGTAGTTAGTCTAGGTGTTAGATGACTGTAGTACCTGAAGTAAAAACTTAAGCTGTAGTACTTTACTGATTGGCAAATCAGTTTGGGTATTTGTATCAAACATAATTGCATTTTGTGCTTATATAGGATTATTGAACTTGATTTTAAAATTGGCACTTGGGCTTCAGGAAAAGGGTAATATTGCAGTCTGCTAATTGTGCATAATTGCAGCATTCCTAAATGCAAGTGTTCTGTATCTGAAAGATTTTTCTAACATTTGTTTAAAATTATTTTGCATCAATATAACTTAGTTTAAATATGTTATATTATATGAGTATTATTTTACTCATAATCAGTTTTTTTTGACAGAATTCATGGTTCTGGTAAAGTCTTTATTGTACTGCTATTGAAAAATGTTATGCTGTACAATTTTTAGGTTGTGAATGTGGATACGCCAATTACAGATGATTCAGAGCTCCAGAAGTACTCAAAGGTATGACTTAAGTGATGTTTTCCTTGATGGTATATGTCGGCACATGGCATGACCCAAAACTCCAGATCTGTACGTTTTAGAAATTTGGAGTGATTCCAGTTTTGTGGGTCTATCTTACTCTTCCAAAAGAGGCTGCCAGTGCACTACTTGTCTTCTGGACTGGTCCAATACCTTTTGTAGCATGGGCAAGTGCACCTGGAAAAATAAGCTATGCAACCTAGCTGAAACTTAAGGAAAGGTATAAAGGAGATGCACACATGTAAGCCTCAAACTCTTGAGGACTTAATTACATCCAAATTCAGTTGTAGAATAGTTAATGAAAGCCACCACTGAGTGGAGCAGGGTCGCTGCATTCGAGAAATTCTGCTGAAGAATGACATAGGCCTGCAGAGGGCTTTGCGGTAGCGATGGGACGTTCCGTTTGGTTGGATTGGTCAGAGCTGAAATTAGTTTCTGTCTTCTGAAGCTTTTGAGAGACTTTCAAGATATGTATGCTAGTATCGTGCAATACTCATTTTTGGAGGTGACACAAATTTAAATACCGGTGGGGATGTCTCAGTGAAGAAAGGCCATAAACTCATAATCAGACATCATTGTGATGGGATGCCGAGGATCAATGATTGGCTCTTTTTACTGGAATATCCAGAATAAACTGGAGAACCCGGACTGTCAGCATTTCAACTTAAGTAATAAAAAGCCAGAAAATTGCCAAATTGAAAGAGCAGATACTGTTGATCGCCTTCTCCTTCTGTCCCCACATTGCCATCATTCTTCCTGTCTTGTCTGGATAATGTCTCAGTCTTATCCTAGTCTTCTTAATATTAGCAGAAAGACATTGATGGTTGGAGGCTTCCTGGAGAAAAATGTAGGTTAAGGAGGTCCACTAGGAAAAGGCAAAGACAAAATCAATGGAACACCATGCAGCAGTAAGAATGCCGGTATTAGCAGCTACTTGCAGAGGATGCTTTATGGATATTTTTCCTAGGTCAAAAGTAGGATTGGTCCTCAAGAAGTGTGAGAGCTGATTTTGTGATGGCTTTTTACTGACTTTCTCCAAACCAGTGGTTATGGAATTTCTTTCAGCTTTGTTGAAAACACCTTTTGTGTAGGATAGACTTTAGAGGGTACTTTTCTTCCCTGTATTCTTTCAGTATTATAACGTTATTTAAGAGTATAGTGCAAAATGCCTTTTCCCCAAAAGGAAAGATTGTTTTTAATTGTACAATCTGTTTGGGTAGAGAAATTATGGACATTTGTGCTGTAACACAGATGATGTCGGTGTGAAGACTTAATCATCTCACTATGTGTTTAGTTTAATTGGTGATCTATTGAGTGCTAATTGTTTTTAGAGTGCGGTATGTAGAGAGAGAGATATTGCTTCCTAGCCATACTTATCTTTTGGCAGCTATTACCCATCCACACCTTGAGATTAGGAGTTGAGCTTGACACATTTGATGGACATCATTACATATCATCCATTGCTTCAGATGGTCCAGCTGCGACACTTGGCCTTCTGCAACTGGAGGATGAACTGCTAGAGGTAAAACTTCCCAAAATGAGAACAACTACGTTTCCTGTTTGCTTACCCTTCTTAAAAAATGCTTGTGTTGAATTTTAGTTTGGCTGCTATACATGTGCAATAGTAGTATTAAAGAGTTGGTGGTGGAAGTGGTTGAAACAGTGCTTTGGAAGTCAGAGTTCTCTTCTACCACTGTTTCATTCCTCCTTTACGAACAAAATGGTGAGTTCTTGTGACCTCAAGTGACTTTCATGTTGGTTTGTGAAATATTTAACATGAGCATCAAGAGTCATGAGGGCAGAGATAATATTTGTGTTGAAAGTATTTGCGTCTGTGGTCCTTCAATTCAGTATTTAGAGCAATTTGGCATCAGCTTTGGCATTTTATGTGGTGGGTAATCTTCCTTAGTATTTGTCACTCCTGAAAAATTTACAACAGTCTCGGAATAATGGTTCCTGTTAAGCATTACAACTTGCTTGTTGAGCATTGAAAGACAATTTGTGTGTATGAGCTAGTACATCAGTTTGTTTAAATATGTATAAAGAGGTATTGTGGCAGCTTTGAAGCGATCAGAATCGGACCAGGCCTGGTTGCTCAGGAAGAATATGCATTTAATAATATTAAAATAATATCTAAATTATATGTGTGTGTATGTGTGTATATACACACACATACATACACATATAAAAAATATAAAAAGCCTGCAAGAAAAAAAGTCATTCACTTTCTGTTGAGCTCCTACTCTTAGTGGAATATTTTAAATATGAACTTTTTTCTAGTATATGCAAAGAACTTATTTTAATTGACATCATTGGGAACAGAATCAGGCCTTCTGAAAGATTAATTTATGTTAGTGTTACAGCCCTCTTGCCTTTACTTGTTGTTTACCCTTTAGCATCAAAAATTCATACTCCTATCACTAAGACCTAAAACATTTTCTTCAGTTATTGCTTAATGGAGGAAATCTTGATTCCTAAAGGAAGGGATTAATGGAATGCTGAAAGTGTTGTTTAAATTCTTTGGCCACTAAACAAAAACTTATATACACAAAGCAATAAAGCAGTGCTACAGAGTAATGTAGGAAAATTTAATTGTATATTTTTAACAGTTTTATTTATTACTGTGCAAGTTCACAGATATGTTGAAACCTGGTGAGCATAAACTTTTTTCTACTTTGTAGCTGAAAAAAAAAGAACAACAACAAAATAAAAATGTGCTCCAGGGCTAAAGCTATATATGCCAGATTTGAGCCCAGAGTGTGTTTTTGCAGCCAAGTTATAAATCCCCTTAAGTAGGGGTTTGCAATGGAAAAAGTGACAGCCCCATTCCTAAAACAGGCAGCTCTACCTGGGCCTGATACAGCTGGGATTAAAATGTGATCAGTAATGAATTTTGTTTGTTTGTTTTGATATAGAGTGGGGTTGAATATTGATTATTTTTGATGATGTGTCTGGGTTTTTGACAGAAAGCGTGGTGTTTTCATTTCTTCTTGATTTTAGTTAATTTCATTGGGCTCTTTTTTTTTTTTTAAGAGGAAATTGCTTCCTTGTGTCCTTCTCGGTTTTGTTATAAAATTGCTAATAGAGCAGCTAAGCAGGGTGGTGGGGTGTTGGGCCCCCTACCTGCTTGGAGGCTGGTCCCTGGCCACGGCGCGGACGGCGCGCGAGTGCCCCGGCTGCTGCCGAGGGCCCAGGAGCTCTGYGCATCCGCCGCCGCCCGCCCGCCCGCCGGAGCTGGGAACTTTCCACCACGCCACCACTCTCAATGCATTAAAAAATCCTTACGCGTAGATACTTCTGCTTAAATAATTAACTAATGGATTAGCCTGATAGCTCAGCAGTTGCTGTAATTCTTAGAGGAAAAAGCCACGGCAGTTCACTTTGCTGTGCTGGAGGCCAGTTCCGCCTCTCTGAATTTTTCTCCTCAGGTGGGCTATAGAGTGAGAGGAGCTCTGTGGTTTTCAGCAGTAGAGGATATATTTATGCTATAGAAAGCACAAAGAAAAGACAGAAAAAACAGAGGTGGTCTGAAAGGAAATGATATATATGAAGTGAGATTGCTATGTAGTCTTGCACAAGGCCGAGTCCATCTGCAGAGTAGGGAGATTTGGGAAGTATACGGATAGGCTCTGCCTTAAGTAGTTCTGTGCACAGAAGTAGGTGCTATGTTTTCTAGGATCAAACACACATCAGCATTTTAGTTTGGATCTGGAGTGAAGTTTTGAAGAGAATCTCCAGTTATTCCCAGTTACTGTGCTGTGGTTCGTGTTGGGGAGCGGTTGGAGTGTGTGAATTGGATTCCTAAACCAGTGGTTGCTCTCCAACCCGCATGGGCCTTCGGCACAAGACCAGGCTAGAGACACCCCCAGAGGAATCCCTGAAACACGAGTAGCGTGGGGATTGAGTCCTCTGCACCAACTGGGTTAAATCTCTGCTCTCTGGGGCTGCACTACTTGTCAACATAGATGATATTCACACCTATGACACCTACTGAAATTCTGCTTTCCTTGTATTTAAAGATACTGTTATGGTCCAAGCAGGTGTAACCTCATGATATTGCAAATCATAAAAGAGGATAAATCACTGTAGTTTTATTTTCCTTAAGAAATGTGACTGCAATATCCCATTTCTAAAGCAGCGTTGTTATCATTTTTTAACAAAGGTGTATAGTTTATAAGATCCATTAACAATTGCTTTATGGTCTTCTGTTGTCACTCAGTAGTTAAAGCTTATGCGATTGTAAGCTTTCTCTTGTCAGGGTTTTCTGATGAATTGCTTACTGTAATTGGTTTGGTTTTTATTATATAAACATTCTTGCGTGTTTTCTGTAGGATCTATTTCAGTTTCAACCATTTTGTTATATTTTAAACCTCTGACAGAGTTATGCTAAGTTTTACTTCATGTTTTTGATTAGGGCTCAAAATCTGTATTTTCTTAAGCAGTTTGGTAAATTGATTTTTTTTTTTTTTTTTTAATGCAAACACGTAAGCCTAATGCTAAAAATCCAAAGCAAAAAAGCACGAGTGAAATAATAATGCTAGGAAAGATTTGGACTAGGAAAAGCAGTGAGCAGTAAATGAGGGCACGCTGAAGAGAGCAGAGACATGATAGAGAAATAGTTACAAGATCTTGCGGGTGAAGGTTAAGTCTTACAGTAATGCGTGCATACCTCAGCCTCTATATGTTAATGAAACTATGCAAGCTTTGCTGGAATGTCTAGTAAAACTAGACTTTCACATACCGTTACGGAAAGACAGCTACTGCTCTTCTTGTAATGGTTGAAGTAAACAAAAAAGGTAATTGGGGAATCTGGTTGATATCCTTTTAAATATCTAAGTCTGGATGGATATTTTCTCTTCTCTGTAGGTAAATGGAGTTCAGCTGTATGGAAAATCACGCCGTGAGGCAGTCACTTTTCTAAAAGAAGTGCCACCTCCATTCACACTGGTTTGCTGCCGGCGCCTTTTTGATGATGGCAATGAGTCCCTCGTTGATGAACCGAGCGTGGGGGTTTTGCCTCCGGAACAAAAGGTAGGCTCCTCATCTAGTTCCCGTGGGTAGAAGGACACTAACCTTTTCAAAAAGTGAATGATATTTCTGAGATAGTGATTTAGTTTTCTGAAGATAGTTTTTGTTGTCCTTTTGTTGTTTGATCCAGACCACCTTTCAGTCTGAAAACAACACTTCCTAAAATATGTTTTTATAGTTTTGTGAGGTGGTTTTACATCCAATTGTCATATAAAGCTGCCTTTGCCATTCACTGTGGGCTCCTAAGGGGCTGCTGGTGTTTTCAGTGAAAGATACTTCATGTTTGCAACAGTACAACTTTTGCTGCAGTTTATACAGGTTGGACATGAGAAACTTCTCTGTACTATAAATACAAGGTAGGTAAATCACTGAGCTAGCATGCTGACTATGTACATCCCATCCCTCATTCTTATACTTAATAGGTGAGTGAGAGCTTTGAATTATGCTAAATCACATCTTTGCCACCATTAGCTGATTACTTCCATGTTCTGAATAAAGTTTTTCTGCAGAACTGGAAAAATATGAAACTTTATGTTCCTTTCTATTGTGGAAACTGTAAAGTCCCAAACTAAAGCTTGTTGCATGTAATGGTTGTTCCTGTTTATAAAACATGTTTATGCCTTGGTTTCTCATCTTTTCTGATTCAACACCCTGTAAGGTGGGATTTCTAGGAGCACAGTTAAACAAGAAATAAGGACTTTTTGTGGAAGAGTAGAGTTCAGGGAGTACACCACTGCTTTTTGTAAAAGGCTCTTTCTATTACAAAAGAACTTGTTCCACAGCGGGTTTTTGGTGTTGCATTTTACTGAGCATTTTCCGTGTGCATCCTGTCTGTGGCAAATATTTGCCATAAGATGATACTGATTGAGTGAACAGAGGTCTCCTTCTCACATGGCTTTAGAGCCATCTCACAATATTTCTGCTTGCTTTTGACAGAGTAACAAGGAAAAGCATGTGGAAGAAAAACTATTTCTTCCTTTTGCCTCATGGCGGTGGTCTGCGCAAGAGGCGTATTTGTCCAAAGAACTAGAGTTTAATCAGTGTGAAGTTAACAGTACAAGATTTTAAGGCTTTTCTTGTGACATCTTACATTCATATTTTGTAAAGATTGTACTGTTGAAAGAGCAGTAAAGTTAAAATATTCATTTTGAGTTAGACAACAAAAGATGCCTTTTTTGGAAGATGTGTTTATGAAGCTGGCCTCACCCAGGGAAACTGGGAAACTATACCTCTTTCAGAATTTTTATGCTAAGGCATAAATGTAAGAAAATGCTTTTTCAAACTGGGTGTTATTGTATAGTTAAATATAGATTTTTTTTTTTTTTTTTCTACATATGTAAGGCCACGAGTATCAGAAGATCTCTCTAATGTCTGGTCTTTTCATTAGCTGTCTGTGACTGGTTAAATATTTTATGCTAAGAAATCTATTTTTCCTTTATGCATCTAATGGGACAGCTGAAATTCATCAACATGTAACAGGTTAGTAATGTTGTAACAATTAGGTAATACATGGGTATTTGTATGCCAGGTTGGGCCCTGATGCTCAAAACAGGTAGGCATAGTCCCCAAGGAATATCCAAGCAGCAAGCCAGAGAAGGTACTAGTATCTAAAACTGGACTCATAATGTTCAGTGAAGTTGTAATTCCATAAAAGGTCATATTTTAGGGCATGTATGAACCATAAATAATCAAAATATTGAATGAATAGTGCTTGTAAAGAACTGAAAGCACTGTATTTGAACTAGAACTTTTATTTTTCAGGTGAAACCTGAGGAAGGCATTAATCCTGAGGAGGAAGAAGGGGAATTAGCATTATGGTCTCCTGATGTGAAGGTTATTGAACTGGAGAAAGACAAAAATGGTTTAGGATTCAGCATTTTAGACTATCAGGTATACTTTTCCATATCACTAAATGTGAAAAATCTCTTTGATCCTTTGTTTTGTATGATGCCTTAAAATGTTTTGTGAAATTGTTGACTACTGGGTAATCAGCTTGGCACTTGGTCCTAGAAACTGTGTAGGGAAAAGTAATTTACTTTGAGTCCAACTCTATAAAGTATAGTGTAGAGCTTGTTCTAACCTAGTCTGGTTATTGGACGTGATAGTGAAAAAAGTGAAAAACTCCAACTCATAATTCTGAGTTTAAAGGCTAAATGATGGAGGGAGTTGGATTTTGTTTTATTTTTTTTAACTTGAAATCACTTTTCAACAATGAGAGTAGCAAGAATATTTTCTTAAATATTGCGATATAATTTACTATTTATAAAATTTAATGAGTCTTCTCTCTCTTCTCTGACTGCGCCCAAATTGCCTTTCATTTATGAATACAGTAAAGACCCATGCTGGTCTGCAAACTGTGGTCCCATTCAAGTCATGGAAGGACTGTCTTCAGCAGGTTTGGATCAAGCCATAAAATCGAAACTATCTATTTTCCAAAACAGAGGTTGCAGAAGTAAAGTTTTAACATGGCTGTCCTTCACATGCAGAAAGTCAGGGCTGACAGGTGAATTAGTATTGCAAGCTCAGTTTTTGTACATACAAATTTGCTTTAATAAGTTGCTTTACTTTCATAGTATAAGAACAGAGATTGAAGATCCTAAATTCCTTCCATTATGCTTCGCTGCTTAAACTATTAAACCAGTATTCCAGAGATATGGATAGAATTTTCAATATTTAAAAAAAAAAGTATTAAAAAGAGTTGACTTTCAGAAGTCATTCATAGCTTAAAACATTCTCTGAGAAGAAAACCTCTTTTTTAATGTCAAAACATTTTGACATAGGTTATATACTTTAACGGTTAAACTCATTAGAAATCAAGGGAGAAGTCCTCTGTCAGTGTAGTCGGGGGAAAATTCTGCTGAAATTAATAAATTTTTTTGCAAAATATTGGCCCCAACTAAGTGTATAGAAAACCTCAAAATCTGAAGTCAGAATTAAATGTTCTTAATGTTTCTAGTCAATGTAATATTTTTTCAAAACCTCTAGCAATCATATTTTTAAGGAAATAAAATAGCTGGATTAGTCTTCATAATAATATACACATCACATCTGAGTGCTGCCTAAACATTGTAGTTTAATAAAATGTATTCGATTGTTATACATAAATGTCAAGTGATATAAAATTCAATTATATTTTTGATACAATAAGACATGAATAGGGAATGGATTCAAATAAAAAAAATACTTGGAGTATTATGCAAAACCATTAATTCTATATTTTACCAGTGTGATTTAAGATTACTGAAAATAGATCCTGTTAGTCATTTTCGCTGACACATGTTGTGTTGCAGTGCCAGCTTTACTGTAGAGTTGCTAGGAGTCTTTACAGAGCAGTAATACGCAGATTTGCTTTTAAGTTCTCGTATAATCAGAATTAATGAAGGCTTTAATAACGGGCTTTTTATTTACTTATTCGCAGATGCAAATACATGAGCAATGTTGTGATACTTTCGGCTAAATTTAAATAGATTCTAATCAATTCTAAATGAGTGGTAAACCACTTAAGCTCAGATCTTTATAATTTCAAGATATTTATGTATAAAGTATGCTCTTTTGTTTGGGATTTGCCTCTTAGATCTTTTGCACTCTTCATCATGTGCAGATTAATTTTTAGACAGATATCTGTAGCTGTGTGTGTGTGTGAGTAAATATCTCCGTCATATTCTTGAGGGCATGGCAAAGACAATGAATAATTGTCTACACTTAATTGGGGGTGGGGGGGGGGGAGTGTAGTTACTGGGAGATTGTTCAGAATTCTTAAAGCAGGGTTTACCAAAAAGCACAAAATTACAGTGAAATTGTGGATTAAAGGACTCGCACACGTAACTGTTTTGTGCATTTCTTTTTGCAGTTTTATCCTGTTTTTAAAAAATGAATTTTTTTAGCCCCCTTTTCTTTGTTTTGCAGGGGGAAAAAATCAGTCTTTATAATGGCAAATAAGCTGCTTGCACTATGTATCCACTATTCATAAAATAGGCATATTCGTATGATTACTCAAAGTGAGCAAAGTCAGGAGGGGTAGTCACACGGCCTAGCTTCACATCTCCAAACAAGGTGCCCTGGTGAGGGACCGGTCTCTGTAGGCCCCCATTAGAGTTGATGGAAGGGACGGGGGGGGTGAAGGACTTTTTGAGAGGTGATTCGGAGCAGAAGGCTAACTCCTGGTGCTCTGAATTGCCCTATAAGAGCCTCTCTCTTCCTGCGCTGTCTGTTGTGGAAGTTTCCTTAAACTTCTGCCTTGGGTACCCGACTTGGAGGTGATGCGACTATACCTCTGGGCTTTTAAGATCCAAATGTGTTTGTAGCTTTTGGTTGAAACGGAACTTCAGAAAGACCGGTGGGAATATTTAAAGTAACATTGCAGAGGGGAAAACCGTGATGCACTATTATAACATCTTACCTTCCACTTCCATCCAGTTATGATAACATCCTGGAAATGCTATCGCAGTACCAGTGTATACCAGCCCGTTTCGGTCACTTCTTGTGAGGGAACGGTGACTGTTATCTGCAGGATTTAAGGACCCCTGAAATCCTGCTCCCAGAGAGGTGTTACCGTCGGGGGCTGTTGTGGCGCTGATCAAAGCCAGATGCTCTGCAGCGGTGAAAGAATGTTCAGCAATTAGGGAGCAGGCTGCTTACGGGGTACTGGGCAAGTTTCTTCCCCCTGCTTTCCATTAACGTGTGCCATTTATTTTGAAGCATGAGGCTTTTTACCTTTCTCTGTTGATTTTAATTATAGAATTAGACATGATGCTGAATGTGCTCGTTATAAGAACACTTATAGCATTAATCATCTTGTTTTCTCCAAACTGTCTACAGGCTAGGCATAATTGTGCCTCAGTTGTCTGAAATGTTGTAGTTTCCAAGCCGTGCTCTGAAAAACGGTATTAATAAAAACTCATGGTGATGTAGAATAGGAATTGGAGTACTGCTCAAAGCGAATGCTGAGATCGAGAAATTATTACTCTGGCATATTAATTTTTAATGGGCTGTCTTTCTAATAATGTTTCATCTATCAAATAAATGATAGGCATATCCCAAATGACTTGCAGGATATTCCCAGAAATGTACAAACATAATTCCAATGTCTATATATTTTAATGAACTAATTACAAATTAATTATACCAATTACGTGTAATCAATAGTATTTCTACTTTGTCCTGTGTCGTCTTTTTTCTGTCTTTACAGGTTTAAATGCTCAAAACAGAGCTGCCTTCTTTTTTAAGAAGGTCCTCGAAGGATCTTGCTAAAAATTTGTGATACCATTACAGGAATAGAGTAGGCTTAGCATTTTTGCTGTAGTAGAACTGCGTTTATGTAGGATAATGCTCAGCTTCAGATTATCACTATGTATAAAAAGATCTTTTTTTCTCCTTTGCTGAGTGTCCTAATTCCTAATTGCGCATTAGGAAATCCAAAATCTTTGAAATGGGCGCCGTGTTAGCAAGGCTGGCAGTTGGCGAGGGGAAAGGGGCGGCCTGGTCTTGCAGCACGTTGCTTGAAATGAGCCGTTTCACTGGGGTGGGGGGACGGGGAAGGGGCCGGAGGGAGCGGAGGGGCCGTGCCGCTGGGCCTCGGCGCGCTTTCCGCGGCCGATGGCGAGCGGCGCTCCRCCGAGACGGGAGGCAGCGCGGCGCGGCCGGGATGGGGTCTGCAGCCGGGCCCCTGCCCCCCTTTTGGCCGTTAAAAAGGTGCGGTGTTCGCTCTCGCGGCCAACTTCTACGCTAAGTAATACACGCTCCCTCCCTTAATTTCCTTGTAATTTCACTTGGAGAAGTTGCTGGTTTTTTTCACCTCTTAACTAACTTTTATGTAGTGTCGCTGGCACATTTAGCGGCAAGCGTGTTTTGATGGTGAATGGGGGACCCAGTGTGCTGTTTGTGAAGTGCCCTGGGATCGTCGGTGATGCAAGGGGCTGTGTTAACCGTGTTTATTGTTCTTTGCCAGTAGATGCGAAGGTATCTCGCTTATTAGGAACTTTGTCTAGCCGAAAGCGAAACCTCCTAGCCAGCAAGGAAAGAGGTAAGGCATTGTTAGCGAGGCCAATATTTTTTGTTAGAAAGAAAGAAAAACAGAAGAGGGCATGGTGTGTCAGTAGGTTAGAACAGGGGAGAAATGTTGTATAAAAATGACTGTGGTCCCAGGGGGTTAGAGTGAGGGGGGGGGGGAAAAGCACACGAGATGAAGACATTTAGAGAGCGAAATGATCAGAACAGTATAAAAGATACTTTGAGTAGCCCTGAAACAGTGTTTAGCCAAGACCTGATGCGTGCAGCTGAACAGGCTCTGTCAGCAACGTTTTACAGAAATATTGGAAAAACCACAGGTAGCTGAATTGCAGATTTCTTGAGGCAGTATTGACCAGAAGGTAACTTGAATGGTCTGATGAGCTTTTATCAAATTAAACAAAAAGCTGAATGGACTTTATGTGGAGCTTAATTTACTGTGCTTTGAAGTCAGAGTATTTTAAAGCATCTGTTTTAAAGTGCCTGAAACCAGAGGGGCTGCGGACTGGGCTAGGGAGGGTTCGCATTTGCCGTAGCTCTGCTATAGCATGGCCTCGGCTGTGCTCAGGTGGCCCGAGGGCATGGACCGCGGGACGGGGGCGCCTGCGCCGAGCCATCTGTCACAGCGTGGTGCAAATATCTACCCATCCTTGGAGGTGGTAAAAGTTCTTGCAGCGCTGTGTGGGCTTCATGTCACCGTGGCTTGACGCAGCATGAAGCATGCTGCTTCCCCGCGTTGGTGCTTAACGTGCTCTTCGCATAGTCCAGCAAGGGCGATACCACAGCCTCCTTATTCCTGAACTGGTCTTCATTATCCCCGGCAAGTTTTTTCTTAGTGTTGAACCAAAGTCTTTGTTGTTGTGCGTTTGGCAGGTTATGTTTTGCCCTTCTCCCAGGGAATGCGGGTAGCAATTTTTTTTTAATTTTTTTTTGGTAACAAAATAACTGCGTAGTCCTTCTCAACAGGAAGTGAAACAATTCAAGTGTCTCCAAATATCTTTCCTTTTTTTTTTTTTGTGCCCCAAACAAACAAGCTCCAGATGTAGATTTACAAAAAGCTGACTTATTGTTTGTAAAAGGTGGTATCCAAGTAGATGTTTTTTCTTTTTTGGTTTGTTCGTTAGTGAGATGTGGGCTGGAATGCTTTGACATGTTGCTGGCTAAACATTTGCCCTCTTGTGATAATTTGAGCTTTGTCYGTCTTGCAATAAGTTTGTTATGAACAAAGAAGCATATTCATGTCCTTGTTAAGCACATTTCCACCTGATCATGTGATGGAAACCTGTGGCTTACTGGCAAAAGCTGCACAGCTGTATTAAAAAGCAGTTTTACAATGGCTATCAGCTTGGTACTGGGAAAACTGATAAAGGCAGCTTTTCTCCCATCTCTACAACCCATCTACATTCATTAACATCAAAGTTGTGTAAGCCTCAGTACCAACTGTGTTGGTACTCATCTCACGGAGGATTTGCTTCTTTCCCTCTATGGGAAAGTTCTGCATCCTTTATATCATATTAAGCTGCTTCGTTTGCAAAATAATTCTTAATAGTGTGTCATGAATTGAATTCAATGTAGCTTTTCGAAAATTCTCTTGGAGTTCAGCTTAAATACTACTTTTCAGGACTGAAGAGCTAGTGAATGCGATTGAGCACATTCCTGGTGAAGTTTCTAGGGTGTTCATGATTAGTGATTTCCAAAACCTCTGTACAGCAGTACCAGAAACCACTTTAATAAGAAATCAAAGAGACTGTGTATCTCAGCATGAGATACAGAGAAGATACGCAGGGGGAGCTTGCCGAGGTAAAGAGGCTAAGGAAATTGGATGCAGGAAGTCACATTAGGGCTTGAGTTGGCTCCCCTGGAGCTGGGCTTTCGGGGATCGTTGGTCTGACTTTTTGGGTAAGAAGTTAGGAAGCAATCTCCTGCACAGAGTGGACTGTCATGTCCTAGAGGCAGCCCTTCTCTACAGACCCCATCTTTTGTGAGCTGTTACAGCCATTGCTATGGTCAATACCCGAGTTTGCAGAGAAATTGGAGCATTACTTAAAACATCTGTTTTTCTTTGGTTTGTTGCATATCCTTGAAATAAATACTAAGCAGTATTATTATTAACCTTTAGAAATGTTTTCCCTGTTCCCCCAAAATCTACCAATCTGGTTGTTCTTTTTCATTTCCTGCTAGAAAGAATAGCTTTTAATAAAAACAAAAAAAACTCAAACCAAAGAAATTCATTATTATTCTGCAGCTGTCTTCTGCCTGCAAAAGAAGGCGAGAATTTAAAGGGCCAAAACTGCAGCTAGTTTTTCTATTAGAAACTTTCAAAATCTGAACAAGGGTAAGATTATGTAGATGAGAGACTAGAGAAAACTATTTAATTGAGTGCTGCTTATGGAAGGGCTGAGCTAGTTTTTCAGTGAACGTGTGGAGATAGAACAATGAGCGTTTAAAAGCTCGACCTCGGCAGCTCTGAATCTGTTGCACCACTTCCGCACTGATGCAGTTTGAGGTACATGTTGGTGCTGATGGATTAACATGAGGAATTCTGGAAACTCTTGGAAGTTAAGAGGTATTCTGCTTTCTTAATGCCCTTCTGGGAGATGCTGCCCCCCAAATCCAAATACTGGTGCACTTGGAGTTTTTCTGTCTTGCTCTCACTGCTTTCATTGCCACCTTGAAATACTCTGCACCCCTTTTGCCTATCCTTCGGTCTTCTCAGGTCTCCATACCATTGCAAGTCTCCTTTGGCCCAAGTCACTCTTTGCAAATCTGTGTTGCAAAAATGGTCTGCCCTGTCTCCACGCTTTTCTTTAGAAATATTTTCTGTAGAAATTCTGTAGAATTGTCCATAAAAATCATCTTTGTGGTTTATGATGCAAGCTCTCCATAAAGAGAGTTCTAAGTTGTCTGAAACGTGTACCRCACTTCCAGCACACCGGACTGGTAGAAATGCCTCCTTGGCTTACATGGCAGATTTCTTAGTTCAGGGATTATTTGAATTTGAAAGTTGATCAAGCTCAAAATGTGCATTAAGGCCATTGGCTGTAGGTTATGCAGGTGATACCATTCATATTTTTTCCCTTGGTTTGTTGGTACTTTTTTTCTTTATTCCCAAACTTCTCTATCCCTTCTTTTATCTCATCACACAGTGACTTTCCTCTGTTTTGTTTTGTTTTTAATCTCTGTGGGTTTTCCCTGTAGTCAGCATCCAGTATGTTTCTCTGGAGCTGGAATGTCTGAAGGGTAAGATGTTAGGAGAAGCTAATGAATGTAATCCCTGTGACTTTAGCCCTGAAGGTGGCTGAAACCTCGGACTGAGTGAAAACTTGTATGGATGAAAAGGTGGCTAAAAGATGGTGATGTGCACCTGAGTCCACTGTACAGCGATGCTTCCCAAACTACCGTTCTCGATGCCTATCTTTTGATCCTTTTATTTCAGAACATCAATAGCGTGCAAGATCTTTTTTTTTTTTTTTTTTTTTTCTTTTTGGCTTTAGATCATTCCCTGGAGGCACTTCAGTCCCTCCTACCTGCTGCATGTGCCATTTCTCCAGGAGATGAACACTCGCTGAGTAGTACTTGCCAGCTCTGCCAAGCCTACACTGGTTTGAGTAATTCATGGCCACCAGGTTCATTCTTGCTGTAGAAGACCAATTTGATTTCAGGTCACAGATGATGAAAACCTAGTGTGGGAAACCATTGTGCCACCTACTCATATTTCCCTGTTATTTATCTTTCCACCTTTGGGTGTGACTGTGTATGTTTTTTCTAGTTTTTTTTCTTTCTGTGTGAATTCCTGTTTCTTTGCTGACATTTCCAGCAACAGAAGTTTTGATTAATGCTGGCAGCACTAGAGCTTCTGGAATTCATTGCTTCGTTCCTTCACTGCAGATCAATAAATACTTACATTTTATTTCCTGTGCTTTGCTTTACATCACAAAGTTCAGCCTTCTTCCTTGAATACTCTTCTGTGTTTAAGTTTGTATTACTTTAGCACGTCAGGTTGCAGCTTATTTCTTTGGTACATCTAGATGCTGTTTGTGTTGGGTAGTCTTCTCCACTGGCAGTTCCTGAGACTGACTCCTCTCAATATGTTGGAGTGAGTCAACAGAAGCTTTGGACCTTGAGTCTCGATCCTAAGCCAATGCCACCTTGAGGAGGGAATTGGACCTCACAGTTGTTGTTCTTCTCTCCGTTCCAGTGGGGAAGTCCCTAGGGCCTTTGAGAAGGATGCAGGCTGTTCTGTTTCTCGACTCTTGCATCCAGTTGGCACCGTTGGTCCGTACGTGGAGGGCGGCTCTGTGAAAGGAATGAGTGGCCCTTAAGATGAGGACGTGGGAGAGTATCTTGAATAATTTCCCAACACTGAGTATACAGGTAGATGATTTACGGCACAGTTTTGCCTTTGTTCCACCTAAGAGTAAGATGAAAATAAATGTTTGCATTTGTCTTTGTTCTTTTAATTGTTCGAGTCTGTATGTTCCTTGTTACCAGCCTGCTGCAGTGTTGTGTTTAAGCATCAGTAGGAGTCCTTCAGTCTGGTATCTTATTCGATTGCAAACTGAAGAGTTTTAAATATGTATATGTATGTTAGACCTGGAAGTGGTCCCATGCAAAATGTAATGAAGCTGGGTTACGCTGACCTCTGAGCTCTAACATGTGTTTGTTTTGGCTCTCTCGCAAAAACCTGCAGTATACAAATTGGCACTTGTAAAATTGTTCAGATAAATCAGAATTGGTACAGAAAAAAAGTTTCAGACTGTTTCTTTTGGGATCCTTTGCCATGCTATTTTTGCTGTGTGTTTTCAGAGGAGTGTTTTTGTGGCAGCAGGCAGTTTGTTGCTTGAAGAGAGCTAAAATATTCTAGGAAGTCAGGCTCGCTGAATTTAGATCTTAAGTGATGCCAAAACTAATATAGCCTGAAACTAAGTGAGAGTGACTTTGTACAGTAGATGTCAGTCACCCGCAGCTTTGTCTTACGTTTTCATACGAGCCTTTAGAAAAGAAAAACAAAAACAACCCCCAGAAAATGTGGTAGCTGCTCACATCCGATGGAGTTACGCGTACAGCCCGCGGCGTGCGACGGGCGCCCCGTCCTCTGCGCAGAGCGAGTGGCCCGCTCCTTCCTGGCTGCTGGGCGGACTGGGATGGACTGGGGCGAGCCGAGCACGCCGCCGGCACGCTGGGAGCTGATCCTGGTCTGTAGTGCCCTCTATTGGCTGCTGCAGAAATCTCCAAGTTTGATAASGGTGGTAAAGGTGTCAGTCGATGGTTACGATTTTAATTTTCCAGGATGCGTGACGCGGGCAGTCCGTATCGGTTATATTTCCAGATTTGTTTCCTAGGGAAGCCTGATAGCCGCGTGTAAATCTTTGGTGCCCGTGGCAAGCGTAACTGTTCGAAGCCCTCACTTAAGCCGCAATAAAGTTACGCGCTGCAGCAGCGCAGCGCATGGGACTCTGTTAACGTGGTGCTCAGGGGACTCTTAATAGTTTAGCAGAGCTCAGGTTTTTAAGAGCCTTCGTGCAGCTCAGGATCCTGGGGTCCCGGAGGCAGCAACTGCAGTGGCCCCTGCCTGACTCTGCACCGCTAAATGAATCCAGAACAAATGGGGCCCTGAAAATAAGAAGAAAAATCTGACACCTGGACTCCAGGAAACATTTGTGGATTTCGATGAGGAGTGCTAGGGGGGGAAGGGAGAACCCACGGTTCAATGCAGTTAAATATATGGTGTGCAAAGTGTGAATAAATTATGACTATTTCAAACAAGTCCATATACTCTGTGGCTGGCTCGAGCACAAAGSAAAGGAGACAGCTAGAGCATGCTGCAGTTCCTTGAAGGGTTACTGGGAGGCCAGCAGCCCGGGCTGCTGCGAGGCGCTGCAGTGGTCAACTTTGATCGTTTATGTAAGTGGCGATTTTTTGATATGTAATCCTTTTTAAAAAAAAAAAAAAAAAAGAACTTGTCTTGGTGCTAGCGAGTGAGGAGGTTTTGCCTTCTGGTAGCTTTACTTTCCGGTGCGATTACTTTGGGATCTTTCCTTCACTGTTCGTGAAGGATTCCTCTGTGCTGCACGTTGAAGTCACAGTTCCTCTTTAAATGTGCCAAGCCCAGTTCTGCCCATTTTAAAATGCCCGGCTGGGGTCGATGCCCGCTGGGCTGTCCTGCGGCCCCGTCGGCTTGCAGCCGGTCCCAGCCTGGCTCGAGGCGGCCACCCTCTCGCTGCGGCGCGTCGACCGGTTCCTGCGCACCTCCCGCTCTGCTGTAACGCACAGTCCTGCGAAGGGATAAAACCGTCTTAAACTACTGATGTCGAGTTGCTTCTGTAATCCAGGAGAATACCCTTACAGCAACGTCTTAACCCCRAGTTTTTGGTGTTGGCTTTTTTCCTCCCAGCCTGTAAATTCCATCTGTGTAAATGAGCCTTTTACATCAAAGCAGCGACTGAAACCCAGTCCTGCCTGCTAGTGACTAAAAATCATTATTATCTGGCAGCTTAACGTAAGCCAAGTGAAATGATTCAGGAGCCTTAGGGTAGGTGTGCAGTCACAGCTAGTGCTGTTTAGTAACCTCAGATGGATCTAGATGGTCCGCTAACGTAGACGTGGCCCCTGAAGACCACCAGGGCATCTCTTCAGGGCACTGCGAGCAAACTCGTTTGGTGCAGTTAGGATAGAAAGTCAAAATCTGTTTATCAGCCTGCTGCCAGCACTGGCTTCTCTTAAAAACAAAACAAAAGCACCAAGTCCTGTTGTATTTGCGTCTTTACAAGATGTGAATATGAATTCAGTGTTTGCTGTCTTGTTTTAGCAGGTATGGTTCTTCTGGGTGCGTTTGGTTTAGAGTCAAATCGTAAGACAAGGTCTGCAAAAAACATTGTTCCTTTTGTTTTCATAAGAAAAGCAAGGTGCAGTCCACAGATGCAACAGCCTTCGTTAATTTGGAGGGAATATGTATTAAGGATTACACCTTAAAATTTGGTAGGTCTGTATTTTCAAAAGTGATTTTTATTGCATTCCTGATGGCAATCGCGCTGTTCTTCAGTTACTGGTGGGAAAGGTTCAGCGTTTCTGCAGCACTGCTTGCATTGCTGACTTAACCCTGTCACTGGGTCGCTTACATTGCTCTTCTCTTCCTGTACAATAGCTCCCTCTGCTTGAAAACAGCAGTGTAATTATAACCTATAAAAGAATGAGGCCCCTGTTTTGTATTTGCCTGATCAACAGTTTTTAATATGGGCCCTTTTGTTAAAAAGATTTCTTTTGCTGCTCTACATGAAGCAGTTCCAATATGTGGCTTACTCTCATGCATGTTGCAAAGTAATGGCCATTGCTATGCTGGTCTCGAAACTTCACTGCATAGGAGCTGTGCATGTTTGCAGGATCTCTATCATTTTCATTTTAGCATGAAAATTAGAGCTGGTTGGAACACTTCTCAGTTAAATTAAATCTTACCGAAACAGGCTGATTCACTGAAGCCAAAATGTTTTGATTTCAATGAAAACTTAGTTGAAATAGGAAAGATGTTTATTATCAGAAATATTGTGGTTAGGCCACTGACCTTAAATATATAGGAGAAGCTGATGGTGAGATTCCCATGTCCTACTTGAGTGATTCTGATCTGAGATCAAAAAAAAAAAAAGCTTTGGATCAGACAGAACAGGGATTTGAACTTGGATCTCCCACAGTCTCAGTCACTGCCATAATTACTGGGCGAGTCATTCCCTTGCGAATTATTGTCAGCTTATCTGCATCAGTAAGGATGAGCGCTGTGGGTGTTGGGTTTTTTCTTTTTTTTTCTTTTTCTTTTTTTTTTAACCAATATAACTAAGCCAGCAAAAATCGTAGTGTAAGTGCTGTACTGTCAGCAAAGGTGCAGTTTTGCTGAGAGAGCGTTTGCCCATTTAGGGAACCACCATAAACCTTGTTTGCAGGGCAAGATAAAGCCATAATAGGAAAACTTGCTGGTTAAGTTCTACCGGCGAAGCCTTCCTAATGCAGATAATGCCTTACTTGCTTGACAGCGGCTGTCTCAACGTGATCCTGGTTTTGCAAAAAAAATCCAAAAGGTTGATTTTTATTTTGCATTGGAACAGAATCAAAAATCTAAAAATCTCAAAAGTCTGTGTCAAATGGAGTATTTGTTCTGTGGTCAGCTGTCACAAGGATGGACAGGCACGTGGTTTTGTCGGAAAGGGCAGGCAAAGCTGGCTGTGTTTGTACACAAAAGGCAGCAGTGGCTGTTTGCAGTTCCAATATTCGACTCTTTAAAGCAAAATCCCTTTTTCAGGTCCTGCCATCCTTCAGATTCTTCTTCTGGAATTCCCCCTGTGTTTTTCTTCTTTTTCATAATTTCCAAAGTGAGACAAGCTTGGTAGTTGAAACAAATGAAAGAAGTTCTTTCCACTCTGCATTGTACGAGGCAGATCTGAGCATAAACAGTTGGGCAGCCCAAGCGTATTGGCCCTCGTTCAGGAGGCAGCACATCGTCACGTCGTAGGGAGAGGCTGCTCGGCTTGGCTGTCGAGACACGACACTTGCAAGGAAGCCCCTCCTGTACAGTATGGATACCTGCTGTTTGGAAAGGTTATAAGATGGCAGGATTAAGCAGCAGAATAAGAATTATTATTAATATATATTACTTGAATTCAGCTTCAGCGTGATTCTTCCTACTGACTTCTAATTTAAACTTCTCTAATTTCAGGCACTCACAGATATTACATTCATTGCCTCATATGCACATACTTTAAAAAAAAAAATGTTCGTTTGGAAAGCAATGTATAGTTGCATAAAAATAAAGAGTTAAAAAAGCATTCCTGTTTTCAGGTCAACACTGAGGTGCTGAATTCATGGTGGTCTTTATGAGTTGAGTTTTGCCCTTTTTTGATCCCTCCCATGGCCTGAATGAGATGCAAGTCCTGAGGGAAAAATAATATGTTATTATGCATTTGAAGACGCAATGCATACAAGGAGCACTTCCAAACTTTATGAGCACTTAGCAAGGGGGAGAAAGGGGAATTTTAATCCTGGAAAAATAACTCAACCATATATTTTTGTGTATTTTTCAGCCACTATGTAATAAATTCTGATCATTTTATTGGATTGAGGATATATTTTTAAGTAGCTGAATGTTTGATAGAAATGGTACATGATACAATGCAAAGGTAAATGTTGGAAAAAGTTTAAGTGGAGTGAATATCTTCATGTCAGTTTACAGTCTCTCCAGTGTGTACAGTTTTTTGTTTTTTTTTTTTTTTCCCCCACGTTACTCTATCTTCATCACTACTTAGTCTCTCTTCTATTGCTGTCCCCTGTATTCTCTACTAGGCAGCAACATGGGGTGAAGAGCGTGTCTTTTATAAATTATCATGCAGATTTTACAAGACAGGAATACTGTAATAGCTTAGTAAAGTTATACTCCTGTTTCACTAATACTGTTTTTGCAAGGATTATTCTTTAACACAAATTTTGCTGATATGAAACTCTCGAGTTACATGCACCATGATTATTTTATGTAGCTGTAGTACATAACAGAGTGGGTGGAGGATTGTGGAAGAGTCAGGAGCCAGTGTTGGTGTTCTGCTTGCAGGTTGGCCTGGCCTTTCCTCCGTATGTAAGAAGAGGCTAGGGGAGAGTATCAGTCAGCTTCAGAAGCTAAATTTGCTAATCTTCTAGGCAAGCAACAGAGTATCCTCCTACTGCAAACCTTCCTTTTTTAAAACTGTAAGGCTTGACTGTATTAGTAGACTGTCCTTTTGAATGTCTTAACAAGGTTCAGTTCAGTAGCATAAGACAAGGAACATGTTTAACTGCTCCGTATATATTCAAAATAAATAAACCACCTTTTTGTTGGGGGTCTGTTTTTTTTTTTTTTCCTTCTTTTTCCAGGATCCCTTAGACCCGACAAGAACAGCCATTGTGATCAGCTCTTTGGTGGCAGGTGGAGTAGCTGAACGTGGAGGGGAGCTTTTACCAGGTGACCGCTTGGTATTCGTAAATGAGAACTCTTTGGACAGTGCCACTTTAGCAGAGGCAGTGGAAGTGTTGAAATCTGTGCCGCCAGGTACAGTTTCTCTTGGAATCTGCAAACCTTTGGGGGTAAGGACTGATTTTAAGTTTTTTCCATCTCGTTCTGTGACATGCATAGACAGGGTTGCTGTATTTGCTTTTCTGGGAAATTCAGGGCAGAAGTATGTATGCGTGCGGAAAGCAGCAAAGTTGCAGTGCATACTCCTCAAACATGTCCAGAAACTCTGGACAGCTGGCAAACGTGTCAGAGTGGGCAGCTGTGTGTCCAAAAGGTCTAAMTGCAAAACCATCGTTCTCAAGTTCCTCCTGAAAGAACGTTGAAGTGGGATCAGAAGATGTGTCTGGGCAAACCTGAATGTGTGCTGACCCAATGCACGGTTGTAATGTGGTTCCAGCAGTTTGGCAAATAGGTTAAATATGTGCCAAAGTCCATTTCTCTCCAAGACAGTGTGAAGTGCTTGCTTAAGCTTCTTTGATGTCAGTGGAACTTAATCTGTTTGAGGTCAAGACTAAATTCAAGTAGAATTTCCTTTTTCTGGACTCAGGGCTTTGGAGCAGACAGTAGTTTACCTGAGAACACTGCTGCATTGTTCATCAAGGGCACCCAGGCAAAATTAATTAAAGTAAAGCACCATCTAATAGAAAGTGCTTGTAATTCAAACTGATAAAGGAGTGGTGAAACAGGAATGCAGAAAGGCTGTTAAATGCATTCTTTCCTTTTAAAAAAGAAGTTTTATTTTGTTGTCTTCCTCTCCTACACATCTCTTTATTTTTACTGTATGTGTACTAGTATCTTAAAAGAATAAAAGCTATTCCCTTCACCTTCTCCATTTCTGGGACCTCCCTTTTTTTACTGTTCTGTTAATTTTCTCCTCTTCTACAACTACTGCTTCTCTCTTTAGTTTTTTGAAAAATGTGGGATTTTTTTGTTTTCCTGACTCATGATTTTTGATTGCCTTTCTTAGGGAGAAAGCAAAGAGGAGGAGAACACGCGCAATGTGGATCCCAGCAATGTTAAAAACAGCACTGAATCTCCAGAACCAGTAGATAATTTCTCAATAATACTTGAAGCACCACAGGTATTTGGATACTTTTTTGGTTTAGCTTAAGTTTATAGGGGCAGCAAATGAAGTTTTAAAGTCAGAAAATAGCGTCTCCTTCAGATAAGACTTCAGTTTTGGACAGGAGTTGGTTTTGATTCTGTGATGACTCACAGAATCACAGAATGGTTGAAGTTGGAAGGGACCTCTGGAGATCATCTAGTCCAACCCCCCTGCTCAAGCAGGGTCACCTAGAGCACATTGCACAGGATTGCGTCCAGGCGGGTTTTGAATATCTCCAGAGAAGGAGACTCCACAACCTCCCTGGGCAACCTGTTCCAGTGCTCTGTCACCCTCACAGTGAAGAAGTTTTTCCTCGTGTTCAGATGGAACTTGATAGTCTGGTTAAGATTCCCATGTACAGTAGGCTCTAACAGCTAATTGTATGCGAACTGTATTGTGAACACCAAGCGTACGCACAGTACTTACCAGTGCAGTTCCTGGGCTGCCTTGTCAAATTTATTACATTGTTAAAATACCTTGGGTTACCTTGGATATGAAATAGGAATGCTACATTACTAGTGATCATAATTTTTTCATTCAGCTTTTGGAAGAAAGTGAAGTGTGGAAGCAGAACGCTTGCAATGAAGCCAAAAAAAAAAATCCAGTTTATAATGCAAGCTTGAAATCTGTTCTTCTTCATAGACTTGCTATGTGTTCTCAAGTAATTTCTTTAATCTCTTTCTCAATTATTCTTTTTCATATTTTTTGAGTAATAATTCTGTTTATTGTGGGAGGCTAAGGCACTAAAGGTAGTGAGAAACTCAGATATTAGGGTAATAGGCAGTAGTATTGCAGTACTGATCTGTATAGGATGAGAGAGATGTGAATGTTTTTGAATTTCCATCTGCTCTCAAATGCTTTGCAAACATGAATTAATTCATATTGGGAATTGTATTCTTTTTAGACTGAAAATTAGTAAAGGATCATCCAGGACTACAACACAGTGATAAATTCTAAATTTCCATATTAAACTTCTTAAACCTGTCTACCTGTCTTTAAACACAAACCTATCTTTAATACTGAAGCAATAGATTAGAACCACCAAGAGAAGCAATATGATGTGGTAGAGGTAGATATCCTATGTAGAAATTAGCCTGGCCGTGAACTTTACTGATTTTCATGATGCAGAATGGAGTTTGTTGTTTACCAGGTGCATAGGGAGGGTTCCTGACAGATCAGTTGGTCCTCTGCCAGCCCAAATTGCTTCTCTACTTCATAAAACAAAACTAATGCTATTATTTTAAGTATTTTTTTAAGTACTGTTTCATCTTAAAGAATTGGTGAATGTGGAAACTAGAATGATCAATTTGTATAAAATACAAGTAGAGGCATTTGCTTGCTCGTGTTTTACCGTATATATGATGGCTCTGATAGTAACTTAAGAGATGGTTTAAAATTTCCATCCATTTATTTTCTTATCTGCTCATATGAGAGCCAAGAACGGTGTGTCATGATGGCTTGCACTGTTATGTTGTGCTGTAGTGCTGATAAAAGAAGGCTGGCTAGAAAAAAAACCAGGAACTCGAACATTTTGTATGCTCCGGTAGTAGACTTTACTGTCACATTTGCGGTATTCCCCACGCCGTTGGTAGCGTCTGCTACTGCAGTGCAGCAGCCTGTGATTACCCATACCTAAGTGCTGCATCAGGAGATGGGTAATACAAATTGCTGTGTGGTTTCTGAGCTAAGTCAACTCCTGTATGCAATGCTGAACTCGGAGCCTCTCCCAAAAGCGCAGTGCTCGGAGAACGGTGCCGCTGAAGCACAGCACAGTGAAGTAAAGCTGAAGAGAATTAGAGTCTCTTCAGACTGGGTATTTCTTCAGATAGAAGAAGACAGGGCAGATGCATTAAAGGAATATTTAATGCCTTTGAAAAATGTGATAACTTCTGGATTGCTAATGTTCTGCGCTCATGCCGACTAGTGTTACTGCATTGTTCCTTTACGCTCTTGCCTGTCTGCTCTTTTCTCTGCCGCCTCTCACTGGAACTGTGAGCACTTGCTGGCAGTGCCTGGGAGTTTTGTTCGGTATTTGTACAAACCTAACAAAATGGGATCCTGGCACTAAGGGTCAGAAAGAGTGTAGCACCCTGGGGAGTCTGGGAAGGGGCAGGAAGGAGGAAGGAAAACGCTTGGATTCAGTACCCCTGAACGTGCAGCTTTGTTTCAGGGCTTGGGCTCTCAGTGCCTCGAGGGGCAGGTTTGGGTGTACGTTCCTGGTGGCCTTAAGCAAAGGAAAGCTTTGTGTGCGTGGCGAGCTTTCGGGTAGCTGTGCAAGGTGTAACGTTTCGGAAACACCTGCGCAGAGTCAAGCTGCAGTCAGGCTGGCCCGTGAGCCAGTTAATAGCACCCTTCTCAGTTTAGGAGAAGAACAGAGCGTGGGAAATTGGGGAGGAAGGGGACAACTCCCAGAACTGTTGGGCAAGGTCTCTCGGGGAGCGGATTCGAAGATCGTTTCTTTTGGTTCTGTTGCGTCTTGCTCTGTGCTTTGAAGTCAGTAGAAAACTGAGCACTCTTCTATTGAAAACAGCAGGGATGCAGGATAGGGAGCAGGTATTATGCCTTCCTCTTCTTAATTCCTCGTACCACCTTGATGCTGGGTCGAGTGAGGTCTTTCAAAGCGACAGCTCTAACCTGGCTACAGACAGATCCTCTTCCCTCAGTGAGGGCAATGCACATACTGCAAGGAAAACTAGCGCAGGGCATCTAGGCAGCAGGTAACTGTAACCTGGTTTGATGTATTTTACCTGCTGGTTGTTATTTGTGATGGATTAGAAGTTGCTCGCGTATGCCTACTTTTTTTACTTTGTGGCATAGAGGTATATGGATCAGAGCTAAGGTGACTAGGTTGCTCTTTGAATAGTTGTAGTGGATTTTTGTTTTGTGCAGAGTTTTTTTTGCCTGCAGTTAAAAGTATTGTATGGAATAACTAAGGGAGGGACAAACAAGTATTTTTTTTTTTTTTTATGCCTATACAGTTGCCTAAGCAAACTCGTAGGCTGTTTTTTCATTTAGCTGGTGGTATTGTGAGAAATACACAGGGTGACAGCACATAAGTCTGGAGCACAGAGATGCTTTAGGTGGTTTTATATGTGCTTTTTACTGTAGGCTTTTTAGTGCTATTTAATAATTCCCATTTCCTAACTTCAGTCCAGATTCTCTTTTTCTGAATGGCTGCAGCAATATCTGAGCTTTCCACCTTCCATTTCTTTATCTTTTTAAAAAAAATCGCAGTGCCTACTTTTGTGTTAAAATCATAAATCAGCACATGTTTCAAGGATTCACTTTAGTTTCTTTTAGTAAAATGCAAAAGGTGGAAGATTTTTAGTTTAAAAATCAGGATATAACTTTAATATGGGCCTAACCTAAAACATAACTTCAAAAGAGTTAGAAAGAACCATAATATAAAATCTGTATTACTGTAATGTTTTGTGCAGGGCTTCAGAGATGAAACGCTTGAAGAGCTTGAAGAGCAAGAAGAGCTTGTTGATGAACCAATTTTGGATTTAGGAAGGTCATTTCAGCTTCCTCAAAATGATATGGAGTATGAGAAGGAGTCCTGGGAAATGCGTGAATTTCTGAAACCTAGAACAGAAGAAGTAGATGAAGAACGGGAAATGTTGGTAGATGACGAGTATGAAGTGGATTCCGACTTCCTGAAATATAGTGCGTCAGGTGGACAGAAGGCAACTTCAGAGCCGGACCTCAACTCTACAGAGCAATGGGCAAAGAAACTTGAGACAAATACACTACAAGACTTAAGATCTAGTGTTTGCTTCAGTCGAAAGCAGTCCCTGGAATATCCACTCAATAAAGAGCAGACGGTGAGGAATACTGGGGGGGGGGGGGTTCCAGTGCCATATCCTGACAGTGAGGACCTCCATATCAAGACCTAAACTCTGTAATGAGTTTCTTGTGTGTAATTACTAGATGAGATCTTGGTACCTCCAACTTCTTTTGTACGGAGTTGCATTTTGATTGCTGCTTTACAAATAGTCAGTCCTGTTATGACATTAGGGAAGGTTCTTTCTGTTACTTTGTGTCTGTGTATTTAAGTGCTTGAATGATATGCGCCCTGATTGGCATATTTACAGACATCCTGTACTGGGGTCCTCTTTCCCATTTCTGATTTCTGACTCATTTCTTTTTTGCAAAATAGCAGAAGGTTAGGTCACGGTTTTAATAATCGAGGGGCTTCAGCAGCAAAGATAGTGAAAGAAGCTCCCTCTTTTCCTCCTGATTTTTAATCCTGATCAATTCCTTGAGCCAGATGATACTGCAGTTGAGCACAAAATGATATGGGGGAAGCAATTGTAAAAAGCATGCTGGTGGATAAAGAAGTAGAAGCAGAGATAGCTTTGGGGATATTGCCAAACTCTTATTTATACATCCTGCTCAAGTGCTCTGAGATTTTTTTTTTTCCTTCTAAGTCTTTGTTCATTCACTTGCCAAACAAAAAAGTGATGATAATGGCCTTCCGTGCAGCAGCTTCTGAGATGTATGCTTTTATATGGAGAAACAGAAATGAAAATGGATTTAAAATCACAGCCACCAACAGAATTCAGGGTTGTCTGTTTGGTCCCCTTTTGCACTGTATGTATATAAATAGGCAAAAATGTGGCTTCAAGTGCCAGTTTTATACCACAGTGCACAATATTCAGTCCATACATTTGTCTCTTAAAAACAACAAATGAGCAAGAAGTCAATAACTTCTTGTCTGGATTAAAGACATGCAAAAAGATGTGACAATTGTTTTATATGGTAATTGTGCATAATATTTCTCACACCTCTCTTTAWTATAGTGCCTAAATGAGCAGTTAGCATTCCATAGTTATCTGAATAACTAAATATGAATGTAGCTCAGAAAATCTGAATGTTTGCTGTAAAATCAATGTTTATGTCAAATACTGCTATGTAAATGCCAGTGCTTTCTAACTTTGATTACTTTTTCTTGTCCATGAAGTATGAAGAAAATGCTAGTATAAGTTCACAATCTTCTGGAACCACAGCAGACAGCAGCTATCAGAAAGGCATATTTGATACTGAAATTACCCAGCCAGGAGCAAAAAACAAGATGGATTTAGGTTTGTAAGAAGCTTTTTCATATATTTTAATTTCATATTTACAAAATTTAACTTTTATACCAAAACACAAATTTGTGTTCAATCTTTTGAATGATGTAATATTCAAATGAAGAGTTCTGCAGGCTCAAGGCAGTCTGGCTTCAAACAGATTCCAGCTTCCTGATCTCGCTTCTGCCTCCAAATATTTCCCTACCATTGTCACAGTGCTATGGAAAGTGGCTGCAGCTGCAGGGGTTTGCTTTGTCCTGCTGGTGGAGAATCAGTGTCCTCTGTGTAGCTACATCCCCAGTGGACTACACACCTGAGCAAAATAACTCATGGCTATTTCTTTCAGGAATTTGCCTTGGTCACATTTGACTGCTGATTCTATAGGTTTTCACACTTTAAATAAATAAATAAATGGGGGGGAGGCAGGGGAATGTTACAGGCTCACAGGGTAATTTTACCACAACCAGCATTTGCAGGTGAACTGAATGGTAGGTGATTGCGCTGTATCTTGTTTTTGCAATCTGTGCTCAGGAGCAAAGTGTCTCCTTCTGATGGCCAGAGAGCTTGCCCTCAGCAAGAACGCTGAGTTTGGTCGGTAATTCCATGGAGCCTGCTCTTTGGAGATCCAGAGCAACCTGTGGGCCTGCTTGTAGTGTGAGACACTGCAGCAACCTTTTTAGTTCCACAGCAGCCCAGGAAACAGCAACTCGCAGCCTGCCTTCATCTGCTCTGTCTGGTCTTGCTTGCTGCTTCGTGAGCATCTCCACTGATCTGGCTGTTGCTGGGACAGACATGAAGAATTTGTCTTTTTGGTCTCCGTGCTGCCTCTCAACGCAGTGAGATTGTTGTCCCTGTGCGCGAGGATTTTCCTTGCTGGGTCTGAATCAGTCCTCTAGGCTTGCATCACTGGCTGAGTTTTGGCTTTCTGCAGGCTGCCTCAACTGGAGCAGGGAGCAACCCGGTCAGGCAATAGAAGTGGCAATGAACACGCTGAAATGCTTCAAGTGATTCCTTGGAGAGGGAGGGAGAAGGGGCTGGGGTGGAAATTTTAACAAGCACTTTCTTCCGATCTAATCTGGATTGGTGAGGTTTCATTACATTGGCATACATGATTTGAGCCATTTCTTCGGGGCCTAATTAATTTTTCCCTAAATTAATGGTTGGAATTTGGTACATTATTGGGGGACTAATTTATAAGCCTGCCTGAGATAACACTTGCTTGTTGGGAGAAAGGAGGTTGGGTTTTTCCCTTTCTTAGTCATCCAAGTCTCATACAACCAACAGTGTGTAAGCCATACCAGTAGATTAATGACTCTGGCAAGGAGCTGTGGTGGCTTAATTAATGTTGATATTTATGGCACCAAAATGACATCTCTTTTCCCCAGTGTGATGGGCTTCCATGCTGGAGCAGAGATTTGCTTGCACTGTTCCTTTTGCATGAAGAATGAGTTCACTGTTTCTAATTGTGCATTTTTGTGAGGAACATCTCTCGTGTACCTAAGCTTACCTCAGTTTCACAAAGATTTGGCATTTCCTGTTACTGCCTGACTAGATATGTCAGAAGGTATGTCAGAAGCAAGGTGCTATAAAAAAAAGTGTTTAGTGTTGTTTAAATTTCCTTCAAAAAGATGTGTTTCATATCTCTCCAAGCCTCTTGATCATCATGCGACATCCACATTTAGAACATGGCGAGCTAAGGGACTTATTTCCAAGGTGCATTGCTAGGCACAGSGACAGAAGAAGCAGATGTTTACATCTGTACCTTTTCTTCTTCAGGTACAAAGCTTCGAATTGACTCAAAGGTACCTGTGCTTGCTGTTGATCTGGAAGCTATTGAAAAGGAACTAAAAGAGGAGAATTGTATTTTTTCTAAGAACCGGGAATCTGGGAGAGTTACTGCCTTACCTCAGCCTAGAACAACATTGTGCAGGTATGGAGAAAGGATTTCAGATAGTTTTCAATTATACTCTCAGTTTTCTTCCTTCTTTGCTTAACTGACTGGTTGTTAAAAGCTGTGTGAAGCTGCAGTACGTACATAGGTAATGGCCAGTTCTGACTTCTGCCCAAGGAGCTGAATTTTGCAGGTTGTATTGAATCTTTACTTGTCATGTTTCTTCTCCCTGAGTACTGGGACAGAAAAGTGCCAATGGCTCTGCCGCCTGCTTCGCTTATGCCTCGGTGTGTGGAGAGCTAGAAGAAGGGATGTGGTGTAGAGGAGAGGAAAGTCGCATGTACCAGCGGCATCAGTCGTTACCGCTTAGAGCTCTGCCCTTAGCTCCTTATCACAGCTCTGTCGTCTTGTTTTCCCCTTTCCTTTGTTTTTCCCCTCTCATCCTTTTGGGATGGGCAGTTTACCTGTGGCCTGCAGGCCTATGCAGCAAAAATTATATCTTGCCAGAGCTGCTGAGAAACCTTGAGCTGGCAATGGTAATAGATACTTGCCACATCTGTCAAGCATCCCATAATTCCCCCTGCCAAACACTCGATGAGTGGGTAGTCGATCTGCTTTTGGGGCCTGTTGACTCATCCTCAGTGCTTCCCTAGTTCATGTGTAGTCTTCCCTCTGAGTGAA
The DNA here is from genome assembly GCF_003343035.1 of Apteryx rowi. Taxonomy (NCBI): domain Eukaryota; kingdom Metazoa; phylum Chordata; class Aves; order Apterygiformes; family Apterygidae; genus Apteryx; species Apteryx rowi. Next base: position 3,886,534 of record NW_020450418.1, on the reverse strand, counting down.
AGCAGCTCAGTGAATAAAATGAGGGGATTATTTCTCCAGCAAAACATCCTACTTCGTTTTTGCAATGTGAGGGTAGCATCTACAGTTCTCAGGATCTGCAGAAAATGTGTGCAAGGGTGTATTGTTCGAAGCTTCTTGTGGGGGCATGCGATTTGATATTTCCTATTCCTTGAATAGGTGAGTAATATGTAGTACAAAAGTCTAATTACCACCCTGCTCTGGGGTGTTCAGTGGACTGCACAGAATCTGTTCCCCCAGTTGCATCACATTTGGCTTTCTGGTTAGCTGGACTGGCTTTATCATCTGTATAGCAGTCTAGAAGAATCACAGCATATTAATCAGTAAGTAAATGTAAATTGCTTGCATGAGCATTTAGAATGAGTTAAAGCAGTGCAGATTTGTATATCACAGAACAGGTTATAAATTTGGTCTGCCCGTCATGTTTGTTTCTGAAGCATTCGTTATGTACATTTGAACTTAAATATAAAAGAAATCCTATCTAGTCTGACATTTGATTTAAACTGGATGGTGCGAGAAGGCACTGCTCTCATACTGCTAGATACAAAACGTGCGAGGAATTGTGACCTGGCAGGTGTGGTGACTTTTTTATTTTTTATTCCTCCCTTCCCTCTGTCCCCAATTAGTGAATTACCTGAGAGAGAAGAAGGAGAAGGAGAAGAAACTCCCAACTTCAGCCATTGGGGACCACCACGGACGTATGTTGATATGGTTACCCTTTTTCTCATTTACCTTATGTCTTTTCTTCTGTGAAAGAGACTGAGTTCATTTACTTCCAGACCTGCCTGTTTACCTTGACTTCCTCTAAAATAAAAACTTATTGGAAGGGCAGTGGTCTTGTGTTGGCAGCAGAATTTTGTTGTTTGTGTGGGGTGAGGTCCACTCAGCATAAAGAAACACGACTGTTGAGAGCATTCTTAGGTATCTGGCTTTATCCATTTACTGTTAAAATTTCTTGAAAGACCAAAAGCTTGCATTTATTTAAGGCTTTGCATTTAATAGCTTAAAAAGCTATTTCAAGCTATTAAACTTTTGCGTGCATTTTTCAGTGTTGAGATCTTTCGAGACCCTCACGTGTCTCTTGGAATCAGTATTGTTGGTGGACAAACAGTCATAAAGCGCCTGAAGAATGGAGAGGAACTTAAAGGGATCTTTATCAAACACGTCTTGGAAGACAGCCCAGCAGGAAGAACATGGGCTTTAAAAACTGGAGATAAAATACTTGAGGTAAAGGCAGATAGGCCTACCTTTTTATTTTAAGAAATAAAGATTGACTGAGATAGCTTTGGGGGGTGGGAGGGACAAAATACCACCACTGCTTCATGAAGTATTTTATGACAGTGTGTCTGGAAAACCAAAATTAAATCCCTCCAATGCTTTTCATTTAAGGTCCAAATACAGAGGGTTTTTAAGATCCTCTTGTTTATTTAAGAAAAGATAGGCCCTGGTATCTAATGCTTAAACAAAAAAAAATGAAAGACCATCCTTGCCATGTAAATGGGTAATAAGTAATTTCTTTAAAGTGGCATTGTCTGCATAGACTCCTTCTTCATTCTGAAATTTGGGCTGTTATTTGGAGTGTGTTAATTTTGGATTAGTTAACGGTCTGGTTAACTACTGTTTAAGGGAAATCCCTGATTCTAGTAGATGCCTTAGGGGAGAATGCCATTTCTGCACATCCTGTCACCTCTGGCTCGATGTTGATTTTTAGTCACTCTACTCCAAATGAATACTTCTGAATCCAGGGTTCCCAAGCTGACGGTGCCATTCTTGCATGTGCTCTTTGGTTGCATGTGATATTTTGAAGAACAGTTTCAAAACAGATTTATCTTATAAACAGGCAAAACCTGAAAGAGAGGTGTTGTATCTAACATTCTCTGACAGTCTTGTTCCTTATTTTTTTTAATCTAGAAAAATTGCTTTGGGAAACATGTGGCCTGTCTTTAGCTGTTAATACTAAGTAAGATGCTTTTTCTTAAAGCATCATAGAAAAATACTTTTAAAATAATTTCTTTTGACTGCTTTTGGTACCTTCCTGTGATACACTAATCTGTGAACATATGCCACCTCTTGTAGTGACTCTGTGCAAGAGACAAACTGCCTAATAAAAATAAATTGTTTGTTAGGTTTCTGGAGTAGACTTACAAAACGCCACACACGAGGAAGCAGTAGAAGCTATCAAGAATGCGGGAAATCCAGTTGTGTTTGTCGTTCAGAGTTTGTCCAACATGCCAAAAGTGAGTTTATTCCTATTTTTATTCCAAAACTTAATAAATGTGTAATATGCATCTTAAACTTGGCAAAGTTTCTTTCAGCAAGATTTTTCTATTTTGTATCCATCCTTGCTGACAGTTTCTGCTTATGGATCACATGGGTGGTTTTTTTTTTTTTTGGTCTGATTCTAAACCTTGTTTCTCTGATGTAAATCTAGTGGGTGTAAATGTATTGAATAGGTGGTAATTTAGGTCTCCCATATGTGTAATTGAGTCTGGCCTTGTATAGCCAAAGGTAGTAGTTTGGGAGCAAGCTAAATCTAAGAGATTTAGGCATGCCTTTATCTTCAAGGCCAAGGCCAGAAACCTGCTAGCCCCTGGTAAGAGAAGACACAGAATTCTCCCTCTCTTGGAGTACACAAAAAATACAAGACTTCTGTGTGCTTTTGATATAATCTGAGAAGTTACTCAGGAATTTTGGTGGATTGGTAGGCCTGAGAGGAGACCTTTTTGACAACTGCAGACAGATCTGGCACACAGTGTTCATTATTTTTCCTGTGCTCCAGGAAGTCTTTCCAAATCTGTCACGACTTCCACCAGCTAAGCTGGGGAGGAGGCTTGCGCAGGCAGGGATGGCAAAAATCACTGTGGTGCTATCTGAATTGGCTCCCTTTCTGTGTTTGACTCTTTCACAGAAAAGAAGATCCAAAAAAAGTGCCAGAACATTTGAGTGTTCAGCTGCCTCTCTGAACCTTACTTTCCTCGGCAATCAAAAGAGACCAAAGGAAAGCTGGAACACTGGAAATTTTGGTGTTTCACTGTGTGAATGCCGAGTTTCCGGTAACACAGGATCAGAGCTTCAGCAGTGCTAAGCACTCTCAGCTCCCATTCACCAAAATAAGGTGCTGCTAAAGGAGTGGGAGTCTATTACATTCTGCCATGTAGAAGGAACCCAGGAGTTCCCCTTTCCTTTTGTATGGCCTAATCTTATGACCCAAAACAAGTTCTAAAATAAACTTGCGTACTCGCACTTGAGTACTTCTTACAGACTCTCCCAGCATCTTTGAGATTCAACTGTGTGTCCAGCACCAGCAGTAATGAAAACGCATTAAGAGTAGATGTTTCCCCTTGTAAGGATAAAGAACACCAAGGAGCAATATTACGTGGTGGCTCAGCATGCGCTTTTCTATATGGTGTTTATCTGCAGGGACGTGAGTCTGTTTCCTTCCTCAGTAGGTGAACAGATGGAGATTGAGATATTTGTTAGGAATTTAAAGTACTAAGGTTAGTACAGAAACTATTTCACATGGGATCTCCAGGCTGCTTGCAGCGCAGCTTTTGTCTGAGTAATTTCTACTGCTGGCTTTGGACTGCCACATGATCGTTTCCAATTAATCATTCTACAAAGATGTTTTCATAGTTTGTTTTTTTTTAACTGTTTTTACAGTAAGCTACTGTCTTGTATTTTTTTTTTCAARTAACATCTTACTATTGTACACCTTTTTGAGCAATAAAAATATGGTAAAGTGTTGTACTTGCTTATTTGATGTTTACTTTCTAAAACTTATTATTCAGCTCTGAATARTTAAAGAACTGACCCTTATTCAGAAGTCTGTACTGAGTTCTGTATCAAGTATGTAAGTCCATACTGTTGACTTCRAACTAATATTTTATTGAATGGAGAGATGGGGCCAGACATCAAACAGTGAGCACTAAAAGAAATACCAAATGTTTGTAATTTCCGTAAGAGCAAGTAATTTAAAGACTGCATTGTGATGGCCTTCTACATTGGGCAAAATGAAGGGTGTGCTGGGAATCTTTATTGTTGTCATTACCTAACTTTTTGATGTTTGTTCTTTTTAATATGCGCAACATATGCATTATGTTTTCAGGTGGTTTCTGCTGTGCAGCCTAAGGGGAGCAAAGGTCAGGATAAAGACAAAGAAAATAAGAATGAAAAGGTATTTATTTTCATTTAAATGCTATACCTAAGTTTTATTAAATGGTATAACTACTTGTGTTATAAATGGATGTTAAGCCTTAGCTGAAGTCTGCAATTAAGTTTGAAGTGTTTCATTGAAATCTCTCTGGTTCAATTTTTGCCAAATCCAAGGCAAGGTTCTGACAAATGTCTTTTGGGTCTCCCCTGGCTGCTGTAACTGTGCAGCCCCTGCAGCTCTTCACTGGCATCTCTCTGAAAGTATCTGTTTTGCCCAGTTTTGGAGGCCAATTGATTCCCCTTGCTCAATGGAAAGAGAAAAGCAGTAACATGTACACAACTAATATGCTTAATGTGAGGCTGGCTGAAGTTCAGTAAAATCATGTTATAGGATAATTAAATCAGTTGAGTCTCTTATTGCTGTGTTAAACAAGGAAATGACCAAGTGATCTGTAGTTGGCCTACTAATGGGTTAGCAATTACTGCATAGTAATTTTCTAAAAACTTCATGGCAGATTTAAAAATAAAGAATCCGTTCAGTCTAAAGTAGTATATTTGTTTTAGTTACCCTGCAGTAAGGGAAACATGTAATTTCTCACTCTCAGGCAGACTGCTCCAGGGGCCTAGGTATTTTGCTGCACACCTCATTTCTGGGAACGGCGTTGCTTGCTGTGGGCCAGGTACTCTGAGCGTGTCAGAACTGACGGAGGAGAGGACAGAACTAGGGTGGATGATAACTTTTGTCCAGAGCAGTTTAACATGCTGACTATGAATATGATGAACGTTTTGTTTGAACTCACTCAGTTCTGCGGCGTTTGTTGGCAAACTCAGAAGGCCCTCTTGCTTCAGAAGGTTTCTGTAAGCCTCCTTTCAGATCCTGTCAGCTTCAGAAGCTATGAGGCTCAGTTATTCCAAAAAATCAAGAAAGGTGTTGAAGTCATGCTTTTATACCAGTGGATAATAGTTATAATGAAGCAGTTACAATCCCCTTTTCTTGGTTTTGTTATCTATATTTCTAATCTAAAAAGCGCTCATCCACTTGCAATGTGCCGCCTTTAATCTCTAGGACTCCAGTGTGTTGCGTTCTATAGTGTTAGGAGGTTAAAGAGTGAGCTTAATCTTTTTCAAACCTTTTTCATCTATTGGTGCTGTAAACTAGTGGGTGGAATATTGAAGAGCTTCAGTGCATAAATATGTAGCTCCTTTTTAGCTTTGAACATTAATTCACAAAGCAGTCATACTGTGCTACAGTAGGGGCAGCTCTGRGTTAGAAAGAGTTGCTATTAGTGGATTACTAGCCTGCGTTCCTATGGGAAATCACTGATATTTCGAGTCCAGTCTTCAAAGTGTCACAAAAGAGTGTGGTTTGAAAGCGGCTATATCCAACTGGAAAATCTGCCTCTTTCTGCATGATGAATTATCTTTTCAATACTGCAGGTTTTCTCTCCTATTTTTTGGTGTTTATCCTCTCTTGTGATCCGTTTGTTTAAAAATGATCACTTGAAGTCATTTGTATAAAACTACTTAAAACAATTGAGCTTCTTGTGGACAAACCAGATATTAAAGTTATTTTGCTGTTTGGCCATGTAAACTATGTTTTTGCTTTTGTGTTGGAAGAAGCTGTGTTAATACAAAACCTGGTGTTGTGCAGTACTCTGCTACCTTAAACTGGAGAATGCAAAACACAGTTATGTACCATTCGCTTTTTCTTCTTTTTTATTTTTTTAATTTCTTTCCTACTCCAGTGTTGCTGAGGAATCTCTAAAGATACTGTATGGGTAAAGTGGGTGTGGAGTCTCCCCACTAGTCAGGAACTGTAAATCAAACCATGGAGGCAGAACAAACAGAGCACTGTGAAATTAGGTGAAGCTGCTAGAATGTAATTTTTACTTTAAAAAAAAAAAGAGAGAGATAATGTGATAGGTTTTATGCAAAGTGGGTGCATTCACTTTGGTCATGTTCCAGCCTGCCCTTGAAAAAATTACTCTGTAAWTGATTTTACTTTCCTCCATTCTTAATTTTCAAAAGAAAATAGTGACTACTAGTTCTTTTGCAAGTATTCTTGTGCATAAGGTCCTGAAGTAGAAAGTTGCCCATGTCCTGCCATATGTTATTTCCTTTTATTCCCTTCTGACACTTCCTAGCTGATATTTTAGTCTTTGACAGACTATAACTATTGGATCTAGGGAAAGAATTTTTCACATTCCTTTCCCTTCATTTTGTACTCAAAGAATGTATTTTTAAATAAAACTAATTTTATGCTCGACTCTGCTGAGCATGCAAGTCAGAATAACGTAGGCTTAAAAAGCAGCAAGATATTTCACAATATCGAGTTCAAGAAAAATAATCCTTCTATAAATCTAATTCTTCTACTGATGTCCTTCCTTCCTTGGAAATAGTGGTAGCATGGTACCTCTCCATAAAAATCAAATTAAAGAACAGTTTATAAACAAACAAAGGACATAATGTTTGGACATAAATCTTTGAAAAGAAATTCTGGATAATGAAGAAGTTTCAGTAGATGCGGATCAACAGGAAGGATCCTGTTGATTTTTCTGTTCTGCAGAGCAAGTAAATTGGAGAACTTGTTCTAAGGTGAAATCTAGAAATATTAGAAGTTTTTATATAGTGTACTCAAGAAATTTTTTTAAAGCTTTTCTATTTTATCAAGCTGTTTCTGAGCCCACTGAAATCATACGACTAGATTCTGGTTGACTTCTATATGTTTATGGTCAGAAACTTTAGGATGATTCTTATAAAAATTGGCACATTTGGGGATAAACTTGTTTTTGCCTTTTGCTTAGGACAATAAAGATCCTTGTGGGAAACGGAGACTCTGAGAGTGATTCTAGAGACTTTGCAGTCGTAGCACGGTGCTCTCTCTGTTGGAGAGCCGCCCGAAACCAGAGCACGTTGCTCACCTGGGTTTCCCGCGGGTGAGAGCAGTCTGTTCCTCTGAGCAGCGGCGAGCTGCAGGATGAGCTTAGGTGTCTCGTGTAATTTCCCTCAGGCTTTCTAACAAATGTTTAAGGTTTTAAAAAGCCAAAGGGCCAACGCTTAGGCTCCGAGTTATTAAGGAATTACAGCGGTACTGATTCGTCGTGGGCAGCTGAGAGCAGGGCTGCACCTTTCCGTCTGTGCCTACTCAGTAGTTTGGGCGACGACTCCCACGCGGCGCTTCTTGCACCTTCTGGATTTTGTTCGGTTCTCCGTGTGCTGGGGTCRAGCAAGGACAGCGGAGGCTTGTTGGTGTGTTGCATACTTTGGGGAAATGGCTTTCTCAAAGTGCTCTTATTAAGCACYGTTACTACAGATTGGCAGGAATTCTTTTAATTTATTACTCTTATGCTGTCCTCAGTGCAGCACTTTGCTGTAATAATTTTTAAATGGGCAGGATGATGCAAATCATATTATCTCTCACAATTTTGTCCGTAGCTTGCATTGAAATTTGCTGCTTAGAATATTCTATACAAATTTAGGCTCAGCTTTCATTGTACACAGTGGAAAACCTTATTCCAGGTTTGATGTTTGGATGTTGAATCCTAATTCCCAGCTATAGAAGAAATTCATTGCAAGCATTCGGACTGGGCTAATGGCATATTGTACTCACTGCGCCCTCTCTAAGGTGCATCTCGCTATTAGCGGTGTGGTTGTATGGGATACAACTGAACGTAATTTAGTGAAATCACGTAGCCAACTAAGGCATGATCCAGTTGCTCTGAGCTATAAAAACAGTTGCTTGGACGAACGAGCGCATGTTTTCTTTAGATTCAGAGCTGGTTCTTTACGCCTGATATGCRTCGCTATATGCATCATTATAGGAGCTGCCTGTACTTATGTGAGGTAATAGAATTTTGTTATAAGTTCTAATTCAAATTCATTTTTAAATTTAACCCAAAATGTAGATGATTTTATATGTAAATATTCTTGTAGAAACAGTAAGAAATTTGAAATTTTTTTTGTATTTTAAAGGTTTGCTGACTTTAAACAGTATCAGAAAATTTTAATATTGAAGTGTTTAAAGTCTCTAATGAGAAATGTGTTATAATTTATTTTTATGCTTTGATTGATGTTCATACTTCTGTGTTTACAATGACACACAAGTGTTTTGTCAATAAGAAAATATGCACGCACTATTGTATTTTCTTTTTTCTATACTCAGTGTCACTTTTTGCTCTGATTTCTTGCATAAAAAGCCTATGCTACAGATTTTAGCATTGTAATTATGCCCGTTGTATGTACGCGTGTAGATATTTTAGGACAGAAGGAAAAATATGATTTTTCTTTTCTTCTATACAGAGGATATAAAGCATGTAACTATTTCACTCTGAATCCATTAGAGAAAATATGGGGCTCCACCTCCAATGAAACTGCCGCCTCCGTATAGAGCACTCGGAAGACTGCACCCAGAGGAAGCTAATGTGGACGAAGAGGAGGAAGCTTGTGCAGAGGGTAAGTAGTGAGATATTTATTAAGTAGCATTGCGTTTATGGAGCACGATCRGGTTATGTGAAAAACGTACCTGCCGTTTAGTGCTTATATGATGGACGTAGTGCTCAGCGTGGCAATAAGAGATAGTCCACAAACTTGTTCTTACCGATGGCTGCTTGTTTGTGATTTAGATGGTCGTCTTTTCCCAGCCAGACTTGGATAGCTTTTCTCTTTTGAAGAGGCGTAAAAAGGGCTCCATTTAATGTCAGTCTAAGAAGGTCTAAGCAGGACCTGGAGGGCTTGTGTTGGCAGTGGCGTCAGCAGCGAAAGGCAGGTGCGGTGCTTCACCCTTGTAATAGCCATGGTAGTTGCGTAGGCCTGGATTAAGAACCATTGGTGCCTTGCCTAAAGAGCCTGCAGTTTATATCAAGGCAATGCTGTTCAAGAAAATATTTCCCTTAAAAAAAATCTGAATTATTGTTTAAATCCCATTTTTTTGGTAGCACCTTTCAAGGGAAAGGTTCTGCGACTGTCAAATTTAATTTTTTATAGTGATTTATAATGATTGGCACTTCGTGGAAGAGAAGGCACCTAAAGAATAGGATGCAATATCAGCTTAAGAGCTTCCAGCAGCATGACTTAGATTCCAGGATACTGCTTTGTTAATTCCAACTTTGGGTAAATGGAATATTATTATCCTTCCAATAAAATATTGGGGAATATTAAAATCACAGTTAGGATTCCTAAATTATTTTCTAAAATTAGCCACTTTGACTCCCTCCTCCCCCTTTACACTCTCTTGCACTAAATCAACATACCTGGTTTTTTGCTATTGTTATTTTTCTCATCAGCCTGTGTCCTGGAGTGTTTTATGTTTGTCCTAGTTATGGGGAAGCTAAAGCAGAGGGATGCCTTTGTAGTTTTTGACCTCGAAGCGGCCTTGTCTATCAGTCTGAGCAGAAGTTCCCAACTTCAGGCCCCCTGGTGAGCTCACTCTTCCTCCTGCTCTTACTGACTTCGCTCCTGGTGTTGGCCATGGCATGTCGTTGAAGCTGAGATAATTAATGAGATTTGTTGGTTGGTCACTCCTAGGGCTTTGTAGGTGGAGACAAGGTGGATCTTGGAAGGTTGTTCTCGTGGAAGAGGTAATGGGTGCACAGGAGCAGCCTGCTCAGGTCTGCCTTTGTTGTTTTAATGAAAAGCTACTAATTCTTGAACCAACTGGAGATTTTTCCAGACCTTCCCCTTACAGAATTTGTCATCTCGTCTGCTTGGAGACTGCACCGTAGTCACTTGAGGTTTTTGGTATCTTCTTGGAGGCGTAGCATTTGACTCCAAACTGTGCATTTTAGAATGAATGTATTTTACTTTTAAACCAGCTCTGTTTGTAAACCACCAGTTGTAGCAAACTGCTTTCAGGCTGTTATTAGTTACAAAGGTTGTAATTCCCAGTTAAAGGATATATTGATAGGTAGCTTGATTCTTGAGTTTTCTGATTAGGATGTGCCTCAGTCCAAGTGCTTGCTAGACCTAGGTTAACATTTTGCACAGCTATAATTTCTTATTAATGCGCTTGGTCATGTTTTAGCTGTTTTGCAGTTCCTAATGGTATTGCCAGCTGAGACTGATAGCTGAGAAGGTAAARCTACTTCTGATATTAAATTAATCAGTCCTACCAGATTTGGCAGCAGCAAGCAGATCTGTTTGGATGAATCCCTTTCTCTCTACTCTTTCTACTGACTGAAGTTGAATGTTTGCCCTAACCATCACTTCCATGAATCTTCCAAAACCAAGATGTGCCTTTTCCGCTTTATTCGTCCCCTGCTTCACTCAGTTTCTTTAAAAAACGGACTTAGGAACCTTAAGCTAAGTTTGTACCTCAACCCTTGAAGTAAAAACCATGTTAGAAACAATCTAGCTGTACTTAAAATGATACTAAGCAGCTCAGTAGCTCTGAAAGGGACTTTTACAAAGTATCTTTTCTGTAATCACTTGGAAAAGAGTCTTCTCCATGAATTCCAGTATAGTGTTATTTTTATAAACTTAATAATTTTATAAGCTTCACTGAACAGCAGGTAGATAGATAGGTTAGATTTATTGTGTCTTCCTTATTTAAAAGATCAGAGATCCAAAAAAAAAAAAAGTGAACCGGGGTAAATCTATGTCATAGTCTCTCCATTGTTTCATTTACCTCCTGTCTGTGCACCCATAGCGTGGAAGGCTTTAGGGGCATTTTGAGGTGAGCGAGCTGTTAATTCTGTGTCCTCTGCTTGGTGTCCTCTGGTTGTGCTCCTGATGGATTTCTTTAGCCTTCTTATTAATACAGCTGCAGTTTCATGAACCTGCTCATTGATTTGTCTCATATTCCAGAAATAATTTACTTGTTCCACTTGACCTGAGTTTTTTCAAATCCTTGCTTATCATTCCTTCCATGAGTCCCTTACTCTCATCCTACTTCTGTCTCCATGTTCTTCATAGTTCCCCATATTGAAAGCAAAGCAAAGTGTTCCATTAGTCTTTCTCCCATATGAGGAAAATTTTTATTTCCTTTCTAATCCCTCCGTACTGCATGGCAGTCTCTCTCTGTTTTGTCTGTTCTCCCTTTTAAGGGCTGAATAACCTTTTGGTAATTTCCCTGGTGGGATCTAAATCCACTTACCTTTTGGCAATGCTCCCTTTTCTTTTCCTATGTTTTTCCACTGCTGAAACTGTAGCTTGCAGTGCTGGCCTGTTCTAACAAACAGTCAGTTCTTGTAGATRTTCTGCCTTTTCTTTTCAGAGGTGGTTATTCACCCAAAGAGGGTGAATCCTTGCTGGAGATAGAACTACTAAATAGTTCTTGGTTTAGAGAAACTCCAGGCAGCCTCCACGTTCCGGTGCTTTAATTCGTCAAGTCTGACTTTACTAAGAAATTTTAGGATTTTTTTCAAATATGTCTTCTTGAACATAAGGCCCTTAACTTCAGAGCTTCTTCTCTTTATATTTCAATTTAATTTGAACATTTGTGATCACTGCCTCCGAGGTTACTTTCTGCATTCAAAGTTCTTAGGTGGCTTTTTTGCTAGACTTTGGGGGCAAGCTGAAAATAGAATTTCCTCTTGTTGTGTTATTTCTTCTTCTAGTGGTCCTGTCAAAATCTTCATCAGTATTCAACTCTGACTCTGGGTAATCTGCTTCTTGTTTACTCTTTACTCTGACTATGCTGCTTTAAGACTTTCAGTTTACTTTTTAAAATAGTCTTGTAAAACTGTAGCATGTGGAGAAGAATGGTAATTTTACAAGTGTAGCTGAAGAAGAAAGGCTAGGCTTACARGATTCGTAGAGAAAGGCAGGATTTGTTTCCTTACTTAGTTGTTTAACTCATTGTCTGTCTTATCAACTTAGTGATTCTTCAGTCTACTGCAAAAGGATCCTTCAAAATCCTTCATCTTAAAGACCTGAAAATACTAGAATTGTGGGTTTGGGTCTGTCCCCCTATAGTGGGAGCTGTCTCTCCATGGTGGAGGTTATTTTGGTGGAGGTCATTTTGTCCATGTAGACATTATTTAGCTTTCCCAGACCTTCTAAACATGAGGTTTTATAATAGGGTTATTTTTCTTTAATCAGAACAAATAAATAAAGGGGAGGGTATACAAGGAGCTATTTGTCCCTGCAAGCGGCTGTGCTACAGACCGCATCAATAGGTACCGGCGTGTTTTTCTTCAGTGGCGGATGGCTGTAGGTGTGCACTAAGAATCTGCTRATAGGCTAATGCTCACCCCGTTGTGGCTTATTGCTCTAGTAAGGAGTTAGGAGCACAGAGAAGCAGAGGAAATGGATGGGCAGAATAGTCTGCAATGAAATGTTTTATAAGGTTTTCTGTGGCGCATTAGTAACGGTGCAATTTAGATGTACTTTTGTAATTGAGTTGAGGACAATGATAAGTTAGATAGGAAAGACCTTAAAAAGCATTATAAGAAAATTAAGAAGACAACTATTGAAAAAGCTTGGAACCCATAATTTTAATGGATGTTAGGTTTTTTACTGAAATCTCTTGTCTAGCTAGGAGACCGAGATTGATCTGCTTGGTCTCAAATAAGTTTAAAAGAGTAAAAATAGATAATAATAAAAATTAGTGAAAGGTGGCTAAGGTAATGGAGTAGATGCTGCTGTGCTCGGACTTCCCATCTGCAGGGATATTTAGCTATATCTTATAAGGGGATAATACTGCTCCCTCCCTTTTGTTTTGTCTCTAGACAATGTAGAGATCGATGAATTTGAGGAGTGGTGGTTTCTCCTACCAAAACAAGAGATTTTTAAATCTCTCTAATGTTTCAGCTTACCTAGAGTTTGGGTGGAAGGGGTGCGGGTGTGTGTAACTTGGTTCAGACAGACCCACACTGTAGGCGGGATTGAGTTGGAAAGTGCTTGGCCATACGCACGTGAGATGGGGTTGACTTTTGTTTCAAAACAAAACCAAAAAAACAAAAGAGAACTTGGTTGAGACCCTGCAAAATATGGTCGGGTATATTTGATGTTCTTTAGGTGTCAAGACACGACCTCAGGAAGCCTTAAGTGCCGCTGTGAGCTAAGATGACAAAACTATCACTGTCACTTTGGAAAAATGCCAGARTTATTGAAAAGGAACTTAACTAAATAAAAACAAAAACGTTGGTAAATCAACATAACTCCTGAGAATCTGACTGCTTAGAGTTTGTCATGTTATGCAAAGCTGTCCTAAAACAGAGGAAAAAAATTCAAAATTTGAATTCAGGTGAGGCAGCTCRTGCAGCCAAACGCTGCCTCTCCAATAGATGTCACTGCAATCAACAGCAAATAGCGAAGATGTTCAAAGAGTAAGATGTGGCCAGGAAAAAGCTTCAAGCTTTATGAACATAAAATGTTGAAAAAATAATCATCGCCATACTTATATTTAACAAAATTAAAATCACAACATGTGTATTTAGTTTGGTGCGTTTTCAAAGGTCATGCAAAAGCCAGGATTAGCCAAATAGAGCAGTGACTTTCATTTTTTTAGCTCTAGGTTAATCTCTATTTAATATGACTCTACACTGCTAATCTTCTTTTCCCATTCTTATTCTGAGTCATAATTAGCTAAAATATGTAGGTTTTGTAACCAGTCCTAATAAAAGACCCAGAAGGGCTGTACGTGCTGGGCAGCCTTGCAAGCTGTTGTACCATGTGAGGATAAACTAYGATGTTGGTGTCATTGTAGTTTGGGATTTGTTTGGGGTTTTATTACTGAGTTGATTTTATTTATTTATTTTTTTTTTTTTACACTCTGTTTGCAAATCACATGTACAGTTCTCATCTGATGAAGTACTGCAAAAGGAAATTACATTCTTGATGAATTTTTAATAGTAAAATTGCAGCTGGGACTTGGATTTTTTTTTACTGTGTGCTTGTACATAATGCACTGAACAGATGGCTATGTGTGTGCTGTGATATACATTCTAAAGAAAGGACAATGAACTTTAAAAATGAACAAATTAATGGTATTAACAAAATAACAGAATATTTTGGGTTGTTTTAAATGCAGCATTTGGAATAGAGAATTAGTAAGGACTTCCCAAAATTACTGAGTACACTTATAAATTTAGAGAGGGCTGTTATCTTTGTTTTTTAATTACTAAATAAGGGGGTTTGAATCTCCTCAGTATTTCAGTTCGGCACTCATTGCAATAAAACTAATGCTGCTCGTTGAGAGTCACAGCAAAACACAAGTTATGCTGAAGTTTGAATCGTCCTTATGATGGCAGGCTGGTTTTGTTTTCTGGCATGTGCAAATAATCCAGGAATGCCTACCGGTGTTRGGAAACTGCAAGGTTTGCAGTGTTGCAGAACAGCACGTTCAGTGAAGGCGTTTGAGCTAAGAGCAATTCCTGGATAACCCCTGCAGCCTGCGTGGAAGCGATGCCTAGATAAGAAATGGCTATTAACTCCTGCTTTGCCACGGGGATTAACCGGGGTGTTAGCTGCAACCAGCAGTGAAGTACGTGAGTGGTGGAGGTGAGCCGTGTTTGGGGACGGAGCCGTCGTCGGAGCGCGAGCGGAGTCGGGGCAGCGCAACCCCGGCAGGCGCCGAGCGTCGGCGGGTCACCCGGGGGGAAGCAGGGATGCGCTGCGCCCGGCGCGCCTGTGCAGGCAGCGCTCGCCTGCCGGCCGCCGCGACCGCCAGCCCGTGGGTAGCCTGAAATTAATGTAATTGATGGCATCTCGTAATAGAGACAGACAGGCAGCTTGCCCTTAAGGAGAGAAAAATCCCAGCCAAATAGGCCCAAGGTCGTCAGAAGCGAGCGGAGCGCCGAGCCTGTGTGCGATGAGGACTGGAGCTGCGCGCAGCGCTGAGGGCTCGTCGGGAATGCAGATGTCCTGAGGGGCAGCCTGGCACAGCGATGGTGCAAGGGGGCTTCCCAGGTAAGGACGCGCCTCTCGCTCTGCTGTGTGTGTTTCCAGCGAGTCCTTCGCAGCATTTTTAGTGATAATTTAGAACTAGTGAAGTGCTAGAGATAAGAAAACAGGAGCACAGGTCATTTTTCTCAGTTTGGAGCRTGGACGTATACCCTGATTAGAATACTGCATTTGATAGCTTTAAAATATTTCGTCTTGTGCTTCCTTATAAATCATTGTGGCTGTTGTATGTTGTTGTTCAACATTCTGATACACAAAACTGACGTGAGCGCGCCAGTGCTTAAAATATAACAATTCCTAGCACTAAATTTCGTGCTCTATAGAATAATCTACTCTTCCATAACTGTTATTGTAATGTAGAGACAGATGGCTGAATTTTCTTCACTTTGCTTGTTAAGAATGTGTTAGGTAAATGTTTTTAGACTCAAATAAAAAGCTGCTGGGGAATCTAAACTGAATATTCAGCATTTTTGTGGTAAAAGGATGCAAAACAAGAATAAAGCAATGTGATAGTAAACAAAATGAGCTATTTGCAGTGAAGGATAATCTAATCTTTAAATATTGCCTCAGATTGCATTTGTTGTTAGGTATGATCTTTTCTTCCAACACAAGCCAGGTATCCAGAGAATAGCATTAAAATGCTAGGCATGAAATATACTCATTTGGTGTTTTAAGGTTATTAAATTCTCTAAGGCATGGTGCAGTTAGCTTCTGTTGTTTAGGGTCTTGGATCTTACCTCAGGCATTACAGATAAGGAATTTCATATAGCTTATGTAGGCAGAAGATGATGTCTGTGTTATAAACCTGCATATGCAGCTATCACTGCACAAACTTGCTGAGAGAGGTAGTACAAGTAGATCTTTATATTACTTTCACTGAAGAACACTTAATATCACTGCAATGACTTGCAACTAAAAATATGTAGAAAGGATGCAAATATTTAAAGAAATAATTGCAAGATGAACATTAGCCCATAGAAGGTTGTTATGTGTTTATATTTTTGAGTGTCTCGTTTTTAGGTAAGAAGATAGTATCTTTCGCCATTACCATCTTTGCATCATTTATGATGTTGCTCCACTGCACAAAAAATAAAAAGAAACTCCGTTGTGCATCAAGTCTTGTCCAGACTAGCACAGCATTGCTTTTGGTAAGAATACAGAATAGATATTTGCATAATAGCTCTGTTCCAAAATGGTCCGTTTGGGTTTAAACAATAATTCCTCCAAATATGAAGTACAAGTAGTCCTCTAACAGAAGGGAAAGTAAAAATGTTGAATGACAATAATTTTATTCTTTACAGATGTTACTTTCATTTTCTGTAGTATTACAGTAATTGAGAMAGCTGTCCAGAATAACTTCTTTAACTGTTTGAGAAAGTCAAAGTTATTTTTTGCCACTCAGTCTTAAAAGTAGTTTCTCCATTATTCAACATGGTCGTTCAGGGGCTAGTMATCAATTTACCTTCTGCTCTGTTCAGTTATACAATTGTTCTTTATTAGAATAGCTGTCATTTAAAGAAAAATCCAGAATGTTTTTCTGTAGGTTTGTTAGCTATCATACACCATGACTGACTGTTAAAGATCTGCTTTATGTCTTTGTAGTGGCCGCATGCGTATTGAAACATATATGTGTGTGTGTGTATATATGTATATRTGTGTGTGTGTGTATAAGAGAGACTTTGATACGTGCAGAAGATGAACATTTCTATTTTATCAGCAGATTCAAAATACTTTTGCCATATTGAAATTAGAAGAGGTATTGTGGCAACTGGCTAAAGGGCAGGTACTACTCTACCCTACCCAGCAGTGATGATGAGTCTTGTATAATTAGTGTGATGATAGGCATGTCAGTTTGCTTCATCAGTGCTTAGAGACCACAGCTCGTCTCTCTGCTTCCCTGTCCCTGCCTCCCAAAAAGTTATTAGAGGAAATGTTAATGCATTGAGCTTTTGGGTATGGTACAAGGAAGCAGCAATTGCTGTTGCTGTGAATGTAGAAAGCGCGCGCGTGTGTGTGTGCGCGCACGTGTTGCGGGCAGAGACAGAGTTGAGGTCTGAGGAGCAGAGCCCTCCAGAGCTGAGGACCCCCAGCTACAGCGAGTGTCCCTCTCCAAAGAGGTGCCTGCGCGGCTAGAGCCGGGAGCAGTAGCTGCCGTCTGCGCGGGCCTCGATGCGCTCGCAGGAGGTGAGCGAGGAGCCTCTCTGCGGAGCCAGCCATTAATCCGGCGCTCGCTGCCGTCCTGCAGCCCAGGTAGGTGCCTCCGCCCGAGGAGTCCATGGTTGTGTGTGCCTGTACTTTACCTCGGGGAATRGGAGAGCGTTTCCAACAGGCAGTCGCCCCAGCAGTTCCCGCTGACGGGTGGTACCCTGGTGCCACGYGCAGCCTCCCGACTCTCCCCTCTGCCCCGCACACGGTTGATGCGTGGGAACCAGCCAACATCAGCATCCGCAGCCGAAATGCAGGATTCGGGAGCAGGGGCAATGCTGTGTGCCCTRTGCTGGGGTGGTCTGGGAGAAGGGAAAGCAAGGTGGAGCTATAGGGRTTTTTGAGATTGAATGTGCAACAGGACAGGTAAGGGGACAGTTCAGACATGCGGTCTGGGGGAAGGCTGAGGCTTAAAAGTAGGGTAGGACCCATGCTGTTCGCACCTCTGCCCGTGTGTGCAGAGCCAGCAGCTGCTGCCGAGAGCAGTACCTGAGCAAACTAACTGGGAATGCCTGCCAGGTGCTGAGTGCGTTGCTGCAGGTGGGCTGCGTGTCTTGTCCAAAGCCAGGAGTGGTAAACCTTGACTTCATCATACCATTTTGTGATTGTTCTGTGGATACCAAGTAGTTTTAACAACTTACTTTTTAAAAAATACTTCAGGCAGTTTTGGAGGGTTTTGTATCCCTTATCTGAAAATCAAGTACGTTGAAAATCCTGTATATAAACACTCTGAAGTGTTTTATGGCACTGAGTTATCAGGTAAGCTTAAGCAGCATTTTTTTAGACCTAAAAAAGTTACACTTGCATATTATATTTTGCCAGGTCCTCTATAAAGCGAGGTGTGAAATTGTAATTTCCATGGTGTGATACTTCTGGGAATATTCTGAGATATTAAACCTAAGTTCTCCTATCTGTAACAAGCTGTTACTTAGAATTGAACTGCATACCTGAGCTAGGAGTAATTTGGAGGAAAATGCTTGGAGTATCCAGGCACAGGGCATTCATTTGTGTGTGCACGTGCGTGTGGAGTTGTTATGCCTCTTTACGCTAGGCTTGTGAGGGGAGAGAGGGATTATACCATCCAAATGATTCTTTAAAGATACTATGGTATTAAGCCTCAATCCCTCCAGCTGCTCTGGGAGTAAACAGCAAGCGGCAGCATTTGGTGTACCTTAAAACCACGGTGAAGTATATCCCATCCTTCTTCACCATGTAACTGTCCTGAAACCATCTGCTCTTTCAGAGCCGTGACTGCTTTGTAGCACAGTCCTTGGGGGCCTCGGAGCCTCAGCAGATCTTCTGGATGCTGTGAGGGGTGAAGAGATTCCCGAGGTGCTGTGGCCCTCCTGCTTCCTGGGCTGGGTTCACCGATGATGTGGACCAACAAATCTGGAAAGCTCTTTCTGCACTGAATTATAAATATGAATGCAAATTGTGTTCTGAACCAAAAACTACATTTCTTCTAGATGTTTGGCAATAGAATTGATTTTAAAGCATATGAGGTTTGGCTGCACGGATAATCTTCATTTTGTGACTTGGTATTCCTTTAGGGATATGACAGAAAAGTTATTTTAGGGTTAACGCAGTATTATGTTGTTGTGTGTGTATCATTAATGTATTTAAATAGACAGTTCAGCAGTGAGGTATCCCTGAAGGGCTGAGAGCAGAGTGGAAGGGGAGTAAATGAGATGAGACCAGAGCCTGACTGACGAGGGGATAAATAGAGCAGTATGCAAGACTGAGCACGGCCAGCGTATGAGTGAGGGCCAAGAAGGCAGCCGAAGATGGTTTTGTGAGGAATGGGGAGTTCAGCGAAGCCTTTCGGGCACAGAGCGGTGCGGTCATCCTTTTGCGTGCGCGCGAAGACGGATTGTGGCATGGTAAATGGATAGGGCTTGGCACAGGGACACGTGTCGAGGGAGAGCCTGCCAGGAGGGTGGGAGCGAGCAGGACCTGCTGCTGCCAGGGCGGTGGACGGCTCTTGGCGTCGGCGCTGACCAGCGGGCAAAACCTTCGGCGGCCCTTGGTGGATCCTCACGGCAGCCGGGTGGTACGTGTGCTCCGTGCCTTCCTCCTCTTCCCCCATAGCCGCGTGCTGGCAGACGGTTCCCTCTCCGATTCATTGCCCAGCTGATTTCCTCGCTCTGCGGGGAGACGTTTGGAGGGAGGGCAGGGGGAGGCAGACAGCCGCCGGGCTCCCTTCTCCGCGCTGCCCCGCGCGGGAATCGCCTGCAGGGCTGCGAGGAGTCCGGCAAGGAGCCCTGCAGCTGACGGAGCTCGACTCCTACGGATCTCTGTCGCCCTTTGACTGACTTGGGTGTCAGAGAAGGTGTGACCTCTGACTGAAGCTCTTCCTGTGGCCGGAGCATTTCTAAAGGCTTTCTCTAATGTGAATTCTCTGCTGCTGTAATAAGGCCTTTTCTCATGCTGAAGCTTTCCCTCAGTCAGGGTATTTATTGGGTTTCTCGCCTCCGCACAGCTGCCCGTTTTCATGAACCTTTTGTAGCACCTTTGAGACCTCTAGTCCACCATCAGATTTACTTCAGATTGGCCAGCAGGTTCAAAATTTTGGGCAGGGGCCTGGCCATGCAGGGTATGATTGCATATGCTTTGTTCCTAAAGGAAAGCAGAATAAAATGATTCACCATGTTAAAATTTAGATTAATTTATGTTAAGTATTTAAAGACCTGGCTTCTGCTCTAGCTTGGTCCAGGGGGTGATTTGATAAGTCATATGCAGTGAGATGCACACAGCATAAAGAGCTTTGTGGAGCTCTGTGCCACAGTTCCCAGGAGTCAGATGGCCATTTAAAAATAAAAAAAAGTGATTAAAATTAAAAAATAAAAATAAAAAGAAGTCAGGATCCATAGAGTTCCAGCTTAAACAAAAGACAGTGTTTATTCCTGAGGACCAAGTCTTGGAGGCCTCTGAATCATTGCATTTGAGGGCTAAATTTGCACAAAGGAAAGTATCTGTTAATGTCATTATAATGAAGCACAGTGTTTAAAAATTAAAATCAGTTGAATATCAACCCAAAAAGAATTACAGTAAAAACTATCAAGCCCCACTCTTATTTTTCCCTAGAGCATTTGTTTTTCAACTTTCTGTAAGGTCAATTGCTCCTCGAGGCAGAGTAGAAAAAGTAAGTCTGTTTAATATGTTGAAATTTATCCATTTAGCTCTTCCTCCTTGGATAAATCCTTGGAGATGGATTTCTTCTGCCAGAAGAGAAAGGGAGAAAACTTGACATGCTGCAGGTCTTCATTCAAATACATCATCAATTTCCTGATTATAATTGTGTTCATTTAAAAAATGCCCAAAGCTTAATGCATTAATATCTTTATTAAATACATTAAGAGAGAGAAGCTATTAGTTACCTAATAACATATTTTGATATTTAAAAACATGTTAAAATACTCTGTTCACTTGTTTGGGATTATATTTTTCTTCTGCAGGTAAGCTCAGCGCTACTAATGTGAAATGTTGTGTGAGCAAAGGTATCTGACCCTAACCTTTCACTTTATTTTAGTCTCCAAAGAAGAGAAAATAGGTTTGACAGACTCTGTTCTTTGGAGAGAGTAAAAAAATTCAGAATAAAATTTCTGATACAGAGTATTGTCTCATTTAATCAAATCTATAAAGTTTTATCATGTCGTAAGTGCAGCATAAACATGATTAGCTTTTTGGATAGTTTGTGAAGTCAACTGATTAAATAAGATGTATGGCTTATTTCGGGAGAGTATATGACTTTTATGATTTCACAGGGATCATAAATGGTGGGGTTTTGTGTGTGAGGAAACTGTTATCTATTTGTCTGTCCAGTTCCCCCCATTTCACCTGATGGAAAAGGAAAATGGAAGTTGGCTATGTAGATGTAAGCGTTATTGTTCATCCCAGGTGTGCTATCAGAAATCAATCCTAATTATTAGATGATTGATTCTTTCAGTGGTAGGAAAATCACTTTGTTCTTATTAGCGCAGTGTACATATTTATTTTCAGTTTATATTGCATATGACAACTTAAAATTGTTTCAGGCAATAGACCCTTGCTTTCTCATTTTAAGAGGAGACATTTGAGTCAATTCATTACTTGGCTGGTGTCTCTCTCTCTCTTTTGGAATAACAGCATTAATCAAAAGGTTTGTTTTCAACGGGGAAGTTTGGTTATACTTGTTCAACTGTATTAGAAGTCGTTACCTTATCTTTGTCCTTTAATATTCTGTTATTTCTCAGGGTGAGGAAGTACCCAGGCTGTGCAGATATTCTCTACACACCAGCCGAACCGGACTGAAAAGGGAACCAAGCASGGGGATGGGGCTGCCGGTTACCCGCCCCTGAAGCGGGAAGGGGCCGTGGGCCTCGGTCAGCCGTGGGCGAGCAGCGATGCGCCTGCGCAGCTGGCGGCCGAGGCTGGCAGCTCGGTGGTTGGCTGGAGGAAGGCATCCTGGGGGTGGATGTTACTGGACATGGCCAGCAGTGCTCTTTTAATCACAGGAGAGACGAGTTTTATATTAGAAACCACGTTCAGAGACGTGGGAATAGGTCTCTGTCTTTCAAGTTGCGTCATCACAGCTGAAGATATGGAAACTTATGGTAGAATAACTACTAGTGTTTCCTTTTTGCTAACAGAAGAGGCTTTAAAGTGAAGTTATTCCTATATAACTGTTTTGTTCTAAAGCAGAAAAATAGGTAGTCTCCAGTATTGTCTGTTGTTGCAGTCATTTTTCATTTTTCATTTGACCTCAGCAATCAAAAGAAAGTCGTGATGTTGAGAAACTCAGTTTATACTTAACTAAAAAAAACCACAACAACACCAAAAAACCCTGCAAGCATTCCTGGATGTGGTAAAAAGCTTGGAGTTGTGACTCAAGTGCAATTTGATAGTTGGAAAAAAAAGGGGAGCCAGAGCCAGCCCAGGCTTACTCTTTTGCAATTGCTTGGCTCTGTAAGGCCACTGCAGGGTATGGGGAGGTAGAGGGTGGCTTGTGCCCATTCTTCTTTCCTAATATTTTGCTAACGATGCTGGCTGTATACCCAGAAGCGCATAGTGAGAGATGGATGTGTAGAATAACAAAATGCAGTGCAAGAGTGGTCTTCAAGGACCTGATAAACCTCTCAGCAGCACCGGGGAAAACTTTCCTGTAAGCTTTAAATAGCAACCTACATAAAGATGTGAGCTTACTCTAATCTGTCAACATAATTTAAATGAAAAAAATATTCAGGAAATGTATGTGTGCATCCAGAGAATTGAGAGAAGTCTGTGGCTAAAGGGCTGGACCAAGAGTCTATTGTAGTAAGAAGCCAGCTTCTGACTTAGTCTACAGCTGCTTGAAACAAAGACCTATTCTTTCTGCAGCTTATTTAACTAATTCAGTGGGAATGAAAAGAGTTTATCAAACTTGAACAACTTGTTAGAAGCTGAAAAAGGATATTTTCCTTTTCCAGTCTGTGAATAAAAAGTAGGAGTGTGAACTTGAGAGTTGTTTTAAAATTACGCAAGTGTACGTTGGCCTGCGGGCTGATGGTAGACCCTCCGCTAGGTCACTGTGTAGTGGGTTTTGTTGATTAGGTGTTTGTGAAGGCCTAAAGACGGACAAAAGGAAACCTTTTGACAAAGTGGAATTTAGACCATTTGAATATGTTTCTGATCACCATAGATCCTTTGGTTCAATTCATTATCTACTATGAATAATAATCTCCCTGGGTTTTATAATATTAGATGACTCATCTGGCTTTAATCTTTTCTAATCACTGCCACAGCATGTTTCAAAATTGCTGTACAAACAAATTTAAACTACTCTACCATATTTTTTAAATGTAAAAATGTAATTTAGTCCTTGTCAATTCACTCTACTGTTATCTAAGTTTGCTGGGCTGCAAGGCTCTGCTCCGGGGACAAAGCAAGCAATCAGAGTTTGGCTTGGGCACTCCTCCTCTCGTCTCCTGCCCGCCACACTTACCCCTACCTGCACAGCATCCCTTCCTCCTTTCCACCTGCCCTTCCACAACAGAGTACTGATCCTTCTCTTGTAGGATTAGTTTTCAGCCAGTTCAGTGAGTTTGAATGGTACCTTGGCATGTTATGGCAACTGCCCTTCTGGAAGCTTTTATGTCTGCATTTCACCAATAGTGGCAGTTCCTCTGGAGACCTTCCTTTAAGGGCAGTCATTTAAGATTTTTCTTGAGATCTTTGGGCTGGTTGGTATGGATCCTGTTTGCTGGTCAAAAAGTCTTCAAGCCCCAAAGTCGCCCAGTTTTCTCATCCGGTTCCTCTCTAAATGAAGGAGGTTCAGGCTCTCATTGCAGGTTTTTAAATCAGAATGAGTCAGTAGGCAAAAAATGTCTCATCATCTTGGCTTGCGAGAGGTGTTCTCTGTGCTTTCTTTTACAATTACTTATTGTAAAAGCTGGGAAAGCTGGGGCTCAAGCCCAGAAAAGCCTTCTTTAGATAACAACCTTGCAGTTTTTGACCGTACTGTAATGCCATTCACTTTAATTAGACTCAGTGCAGAGAGATTCCAAGATAATGACTTGTGCAAGTTGCTTTGTGGTAACATCGTTATTTAAAGATGAAACATTGTCAGGTCAAGTTACACTGTATTACTGTCAAGGGAGGAAGAATTTAAATGTTCACAATATTCATTTGTTAATGCTGAGACTAAGCAGAAAAGCAGTGGATTAGAGCTCTCCAAATACCCTTAGTTCAGTCTTAGACACATTCACTCTTCCATCAAACGAATGAGCAGCTTTCAAATACAAATGTAGAGAATGGATTAGAGATCCTAGCAAAGCAATGTGAACAGCAGCAAGGCAGAAAACCTGCTCCTATTGGAAAGAATAGCTTAGAATAAGGAATTTCTGTCCTAATTACAAGATCTTCCAAGGAGAACTCTACTGTGGAATGGGTTGTTGAAATACTGTCTGTCACAGCATCTGGAAATCTGATTTTGTGTGTGTGCGCCATGCATCCTTGCAGATTGCTCCGATAACGCGGTTGGCATGTCGTTCCCCTGTCATAGCCACATTGCAGCAGGCCAGAAGGATAAGCAATGTGTGCTTAGAGCTGTTTCAAATTTGCTCGAGACTTTGCAGATGGAAATCAGTATTTTCTAATGTTCTTAGGCTGTTACCGTTTCCCAGCTTCTCGGAGAGCTGTTAGGTGTGCAGCGGAGCAGGCGCGGGGCTGCCGTGCTCTCGGGGGACGCTGCGCAGGCCAGCCTGGCGGGCGGCGATAGCTGCCTCTTATCTGCAGGCCACGCGGTGCCCCGGCTGCCAAGCCATCTGCGAATCGCTGGAGACCGCAGCGTATCACCGGACTGTAAATGCCATGCCAGGAGAAGCTCTCATGTATTTTAGCCTTAAATGACCTACACTGTATGGTACAGTATAATATAATGCAATATTTTACTCTTTGGTATTTTTCTACAGGATTTGTTCAGTTACCTTTTCGACAGCTGAAAAATGAGGCCTGCATCGGCTTCCTTTTGAGGCTAGCCCATGTTTTAAGGACGTAATTAGTTCAAAATGCCTCTGCCTTTTGTGGGCCCAAACATCAATCACAGTGTGATATATTTGAAGCATAACTATTTGTATTCTCAGAGAGGATTTTATCACAAGAAAAATGGGTGGTTTTTTGCTTTTTGACTGTATTTAATCACCTAGAGACAGTCTGATGCTCAAATAACTGGTCTGTTTTGTGTCTTTGCTATCTAGATAAAACATCTGGTTTATCAGTCTCTAGGCAAGAAACATTCCGAAGCTTTTGCCAGTCTTCTGCACCAAAGTGTGCAAGACCGCAGGATTGCCGGCTGGTATGGAGGCTCTCTGAGCTCGGCAGCAAATGCTCCATGCCGGTCACTGATTGCTAGATCACAGTACCCTGAGGAGGTCACTTCTGAGTAGCTCCGACTGCCCTGGTAGGGGCTAATATGTAGTTTGAAAGGCAAATAAGTGGGAGAGTTGTGAGAAGAGGAGGGGAGATTCTCCTATAATCGGTAATTATTAGCATCAGGATTTTCTGCTTACCAGTTTTTCACTAAACCTTCTTTAAAATTTTTAAAGTTCTTGGATAAACACCAGTATGAATAGGCTCATCATGTCCTTATCATCTAATTAAAAAAGAAGAAAAACATAGTATCCCTTCCTGCCTGCTCAGAAAACTTAAATGTTGTATACAGAAATTGCAACTTCTGGAATGAAGTTTTGGGCCTGAAATAAGCAGAAAAATAGATGGAAAAATCTCTGTTTGTTCAAAACGTTGACATGAGRTGGTGCAAGCATTGAAGATGCTCCCTGATGTTATGGGCTGCAACTAGGCTGTTTTTCAGCAGGGACTAAATGCCACCGTTCTCTCTGCTGTTCTCTTTGAGTGGGATGATTCCTTGATTGTAGGAAGCAACAACATTAGGTGATAACCGTTTTTAAATGTCATCTGCTCATAGGAAAAAAATGAAATGGTACTTGAAATGGATTGCGGAGATTCTCATTATACCCTTATTCCTTGATTAGTTAGACAAGAAAATACTGGTAGAATTTTTGCCTTTGGCTGTAGGAAGAGCGATGTGAGGGCAAAGTGGGATTTAAGGAAAGCACGGGAGGACAGTTTTCTTGTGGGAGCCGAGAAGCCGTTCCAAGCATTTGCACGGCCTGAGAGGTGCAAAGCAGAACGGGAGTCTGAGCTGAAGGAAGCAGTTAGAAGAGACAAAATGCAGAGACCCCAAATAATACTGTGAATTCTTCACACAAAAAAAGAAGAAAAGAGGCAGCCTTCAAGTTAGGGTAAGAATATTGTCTCCTAAGAGTTTAATGCACACTCATTTTTGGCTTGAGCTTGGGCTCAAGCTTGTGCTTGGGTATTTGTGAGAGTGTGAAAGCCCACGCTTTAGCTGTCCTTTCTGAGATGTCTGTGCCTCCGTGGCACAGCTCCTACGAGAGACTGGTAGCATTTTATATCGATAGTGCATGGCTGCCTTGTGCACGCTCTCACTTACATTTTTTTAAAGTAATGTTATAATATTTTGGCTCACAGGACTTTGGGGAGGAAGGGGAGAGGTACAGCCACATGTCCTAGGAGCTCGCTCTTTCTGCCTTGCGTTTGACAGACTTGCGCTTGGGACATGAGGATTGCTTGAAGTGTACGCCAGAGCACAGCAGAAATGCTGGGTTTTATTTTGCTCTGAAAGTCATCAGTTAGTCTTACTGAATGACTTCCAAATGGTGTACACGAAGCAGAGCCATGACAAGGGGATGGTGTGGCTTTCGAAGGGGGATTTTAGGAGTTGCTGAGCTCTGGATCAGATGGGTGCCCCGTCCCAGCCCAGGGATGCTGCCTACCCGCCTGTTTGGAGATACCAGTATCTACAAGGTACTGGCCCCAGCAGCTGCCATCCTCGCCTCTCGCCACCCAAAGGAGGGGACTGGTCATGACACAGTCTCTGGCTCTTCCCTTGGATTTGCCAGTTTTGAAAGAAAGCCTGCTCTATTTTTCTCTTGCATCCTGATCGCTGAGAGAAGAATAAGTATGATTTTATGAGATTTAAGAAAGCATTACAGAAATTACCTTTTCTCTATTGTTCAGTTTAAAGCATATGAAAACAGATGACTGCATCACTTTTGAGATAAGGTTTGAAGAACTGTCTGCCTCCTTGGAGCTGAATAGAGGCTAGTGGGAAGATTAAAACAATAAGCTTATTATATTAGTAGTAGTGGGAAAATTCTAAACCCCACTTGTTCAATTATGGTCCCTTAACTATGCTTATTTAGGTTCTTGTAAATTGTAATCAGTAAATTAGAAGTGCTGCCCTCACAGCTCTAGGGTTAGCTTTCAAGGGACTTTTTTTTAATGTTTATAGGGAAACCAAGAAGGGAATTAGTTGTCTGATATGCAAGGTTTGCTCTGGGTAGTGGATGCTGGCTGCATTCTGATATCTATCATTACTAAATGAGAAACAGTGGATGTGCTGCTGCAGCACTGCTCTCTGAACAGAGTAATCTCAGCAAAGACTAAGACTGTGACCATTTTATGTACTATGTGATAAAAATGGTAGCTAAAACCCATTAAAATGAACACAGGCTGATAAACGGGACCATTGCAAAGTCTCCAAAAGGCAGCATATGTTGCTAATAGTTATCTGAGGTAATGCAAGAGGGATGTAAAAACCTCAGTATCTATCACCTTTTGTATACAAATATCATCTGTCGTTTCTTTTTGTGGTGCGTTTCCCTCCCCCCTTTCTTTTTTCCATATTTTGCATCGACAGTTTTAATATTCATGACTTGATACTAAAACCAATCATGTTGCTGCGTCATTCAGAGCTTTTTCTTTCCTCTTTTTACCTTTCTAGATGGACTCTAATTTGCGTCGTGCGGAGACACCATGTTCAAAAAGAAACCCTTCTTCCCTTTCAGCTCATTTAACTGGAGATCTCAGCAGCCCTGGGAAGCAGGTTGCTCAGCTTTTTGCAAGACTCTTACATATCTTTGTAATTTAAAGAGCCTCTTGCCTTCCTGAGAAGTGGTGTCTGTTTTTCAATGCAGATGAATTGTGTATTTGTTGCAAGACTAGGTCACAGAAACTCAAATGTCCTGGCCATATCTTTCCCATTTATTTCTTTTATCTCTCTGTTTAATATAAAAGGAATGGGGCAACATATGCAGCAGCATAACGGTATGTCGTTTGAAAGCAGTTGTCTTCCATTTCCAGGGTAATTGTCTGCTAATATAACTGGGAAATATAATAATATAACTTCTTGCAAGAGTGATCACTAGACTGTACTAGTGTTTCTAGTTCACATTGTGTCTGTACGGTATTTTTGAAAGAAACTGTGGATTCAGCATTATCTCGCTACGTATCATTGGTAAGATATGTTTGCTGAAGTTTTGATAAGCATATTGTCACTGAATGTGGAAACAACTCCATGCAGTGCCCAGACGAGGAACTCCACGTCCCCTGTGTAATGCAGTAACAACAGAATTACAATTACCTTGTGTAAAGTATCGGCTAATGAAGGCAGATAATGGCATTCGCTCCAAAAGCAGATGCTAACTGGCTCCCCGATGCTAGGCAGAGGGCTGCAAAGTGATACCAGCTGGAGGGGAGAGAAAACAGCTGAAAAAGGCATTACAGAGAAGATGCCTTAGATGCACATTTGTTTAAGCAGTAAATACTTGTTTGAAATAATCTTATGAGATTCTTATTAAGAGGCAAACTGAGACTACGGTTAGAACGTTATAGGAAGTCAGCTGGGTGCCCAAAGCATATTTGTATGCAGATGGGATGAGTTACATGACGGCCCCGCTGGGAATGGTGTGTTGTTATTCACATTGCAATGGCTCGCTAGCGAGGACGGCCCTTGGAAGAGAGCTTAATCGGAGGAGGTGGCGTTTGCAGGAGCCGGAACCTTCTGCTGTTCAAGGAAGAAGCAGCATGCCCCGCTAAGGGAGGCTGGTGTCTAAAGCAGGGTATCTCTGCTCAGCTGTATGTGCACCAACACGCACGCACACACGTGCAGCTTCCCCAGCAGTACGTGATGCCGGTGTCCTCTTGCCGTGCTCGGAGGGGCGCTCAGCGCCTGCGCGGTTTCCTTCGTAGCCTCCCGCTGGTTCGCCACTCCATCGCCTCAGCTGTTTAAAAGCATTGCTTCCTAAATGGATACCCTAATTTCACAAAGGGCTCATCTGTGCAGGAGTTTTTCCTGTTGTGAGTACAGATTTTTTCCCCCCCCCCCAAACAAAAAGACACCCCCCCAAAAAAAAGGCTTTTTGCCTTTTTAACAAATAAAATAAGTCAAGACAAGAGGATTAAAAAAAAGTTATTACCCTTAGAGTTGGTCTCTGTTTTTTGCCCCGTGACATTTTTCTTCGTACCGGGAAGAATTGTTCCCACGGAGATACCGAGACTGTGGTTGGAGCGCTGAGCTGGGAAGTGGTTCCCCAGATTTCAGGTCCTGGCCCAGCGCAGGCAGGTCAGAAACTTCAATGTGGATCTCTCTCATCCCAGGCAATTGCCCTAATTGCTAGTTTCTGGAGCACTAACGCTCATACTTGTAGTTTCAGCCCAACATGGAAAAGGAATATATGTTTATTTTAAAACTTCTAATATTTTTTTTCCCGAGTGAGGAGCATTTTGTGCTGCTCCAGCAGGAGGAAACACTGCAAAGCTTATGGCGGGCTTAATGGTGCTGGTGGTCCCAAAAGGTACACGTGTGCGGCTCGAGGAGGGAGCGATCTGTCAGTGTGCACGGTGTCACAGAGCTACTAGCATCAGGCTCGTGTTCGGGAATTTAAAAGAGTTTTACCGACAAACAAGAAATGAGCTTTGAAGCAGTCCCTAAGGATATGCTTCTTCATCTGTACAGCGTTTCAGTGTGTGTTCTCTCCTTGCTCCTCAGCCCCTTTTCTGTGCATGTCATTGAGTTGCTAAAAACATGCTTGTAGATGTGTGCTTTGCTCCTAGCAAATGAAGATGAGATGTGTTGTCCATAGCAATGAAACGAGCTGCGGCAGAGCAACGATCAGCCAGCTATGCCTCTCTGGAGCGCCGATCCTTTGCTCTATCTGCAGAAGTAGGAAGCCACTTTTCTGGTGATGACTGTTCCTAATGATCCCGAGGCCAAGATACCGTGCCCGGGCAGGAAGCGCCGTGCAGCTCCTTGCTGCGCTGTAACAAGTTCAGGTTTTTGGCTAATTACAGCAGGCAGAAAGTTTCTTAGTGGTCTTCAGGTCAGGACTTTGGTCAATGGGAAAAGAAGTTAAACCTTGGCAGTGTGAATAAAGCATCCATGGCAGCGTATGTGCTTGCATCTGCTGTGCTTTCCTACACGCTGTTTTCAAGACCTTTCCTTGTTTACTGTTTTTCTGCAGACGGGTATCCTGCATACCATGCTGAAAAATAACGCTTTCCAAATTCAGGTAGTGAATGACACCCCTAATTATTTCCTAACTAGTGGGGTCAAAATGTATATTAAAGAACTGTGCAGAAACATTGTTTACCATTTAATGCAATTATATGAGTTTGGGCACATAATTGATAGTAATAGGCAAGGTTTTTAATTTGTTACGGTAGTCTGCTTTTGTGCAGAGCTCTGCAGGGCTTTCCCGGCTCGGCTTTCCAGGGACTGCATTTGATCCTTACTGTGCATCCCCCAGCTTTTTATGCCCAGGCCAGCAGGGATTTGAGAGAGGCGGGAAAATACAGGCCTGAAAATACAACGATGGGAGCGGTTGTTCGTGTGCGCGTTCCTGGGAGCGCCCAGGGCTGGAGGCAAGGCTGCTCGCGCTGCCCCTGCGGGGCCACCAGAGCTGCCACAGCCGGCGACGGCTTGTGGTGCGCCTTACGGAAAAGGGGGCCCGCGGCAGGTCCTGAGGAAGGTGGCATCTGGACGCGGGCTGCTGCGGTCCGAGCAGCGTGCTCAGCCCACAACTTGCTGAGGAAAGAGATGCGCCTGGGGTGGATCCGAGTTTGGCCAAATCCCCCTGGCAGTCTGCACGTGGCCCATGGGCTGGGTCGCAAACACCCCTACTTGATCGTTTTTCTTCCAGCTCTTTTATTCACTTTTAGTGGATTCTTTCTCACCTTCCCCTCTTCCTTGTTGTCATGGAAACATCCACTACAGCAGTTGAATCATACTGTTAAAATATGCTGCCCCATGGTGGAATGGTAATAGCTAATATTGATCCAGCTACTGCTGCTGACTCAGGGGTATGGCTGAACATATAATATCTCTTCGTTCTCTTATTAATGCATAATGCATCAGTCTCTTTCACCTTGGGCTTTGTACTCAGGTTGGTATCTAGTCACAGCAAAATTTCTTGATCTGCTTTTTTAGTGTGTGGCCCAGCTGAAGCATTGGCTGCAGCTGGTGTTATGAAGCTGGCTTTAAAAACCGTGTCTGAGTCAGAATAAAGCTGGCAAAGGACAGTGGGACAGAAAAAGCTACCTTTTCCTGTGACTGACCTCTGTAATCAAAAGTTATGGGTGTTTGTATGCCAGCATCGAAAAGACATTCAGATGCAGCTGTCAGCATGCTCGGTTCTAGCGACATGCAACATGCTCCAGATAACTTTGGAAATACGTTGCATCCTACCACGGAAGTGGTTGAAATGTAGATGTGAGACAAATAACTACCTTGATATCAAGTGAGGCTGCATATAAAAACTTAATCATTCATATGCATTGTCACGGACATCTGCTTTGAGTAAGCCTCTGCACAGCAGCAAATAAGTTTAAGTAGAGCACAGCAAGCATATTCCTGAGTCATGGTGAGATGTGTTTGCAGTACATGTGTAAGGGAAGCATTCCAGTTTTCCACAATGGTTAATTAAGCAGCTCCAACTTTATGAGTTTCCTGAAATTGATAGTTTTTGCTAGGTAAGACTGAGTTGCCTCTGGAATTCCCATTTACACTTCTTTCAAAAAAAAAAGTTTTGTTTTAGAACTGGTCTGTTGCATAAATAGTTAAAATGATGCAGTTTTAAAGTGAATAGTATTTGCATTTTGTTCTGTGAATGAGATGAATGATACAATGACAACTGGGTGGACTGTTTGCAGCAGGAACTGAACCTGAGCTCCCACAGCCCAATCTAAAAATACATAACTAAGAGCAGTCTCATTTCTCTCAGCGGCCTTAGCTATTTAGAAAGAGAGTGGAGGCGAAGCATGGGTCAGGCACAGCAAATAGCATTTTAGGTTCTGTGCTGGAAAGACCTCTGTTAACAGAGAGCAAATGCCGAGAAAACATCCACTTGTAGTGTGTTTGTGTGTGTTCGTAAACATCTGCATATAACTTACTTTATATTTCTTTATCTTTGAAGAAAAAATTAGGCAAAGATATGCAGATCTGCTGGGAGAGTTGCACATTATTGAGCTTGAGAAAGACAAAAATGGACTTGGACTGAGCCTTGCTGGGAACAAGGACCGATCTCGCATGAGCATCTTTGTAGTTGGTATCAATCCAGACGGACCTGCAGGACGAGATGGGAGGATGCATATTGGCGATGAGCTTTTAGAGGTAAGTGTTTTCTTTAACTGCTAAATAAAGTTCATATGGAGAGAGCGAGGGAAGCAGAGGCACTGGTGAAGCTATCATTTGAACCTTAAGTAAAGCCTGCAAATGGAATTATGTGGCTGAAGCAAGGAACTGCACTGATTTATGCCAATTGAGAACATGGCCTTTGGCAGGTAAATGTGTTTCCAGTGAAACAAAAATCATTGGCCTGTGGAAAACTAATGTCTTGTCAGTGAAGTCTGTGCTCTCAGCATGTTCACCAGCTACGCTTAGGGAGGGACTGCTGAAAGGCAGGAAGGGAATATTAAATCTGTCCTCATAGTGCATATGTAGTTTCAAAGGGAAATTCACACCTTACGTTAAAAAAAACAGAACCCCCTCAATGTTCCCATATGTGTTTTTATAGATGAGAGGGATATCCCCTAACCTGAAAATGAAATAAAATTTCTTGCTATAATCTGTTTTGATCTGTTGTAACTTAAAATACTACCCCATTATTTTCTTTAGTCGTGTTTGGCACAATTTCACCCACAAGGCGAGAGAGCATCAGCAAGTATTTTGTCTTCACTTTTTCCCCCATCTCCTTGCTTCATCTTCAACCTGAAAACACAGTTTTCTTGCACTTCATCTGATATTTGGCTGTTGCAGAATGGCACTTTGCTCAGTACCTGCTGTGGTTCCCCACATCACAATTGCTTCAAAGGTTTGAAAAATCAGCCATCCCTGGGGATCTTGCCGTTCCAGAGAAGCTTTCCCTGAAGAGTGGGTTTATGCTGACCCGCTGCTCTCCCCGGGTGGTAAATTTCCATCTTTCAGCAACTCTGTGGCATCAGAGCACCAACTATTTTCTCAATTTTCTTGACTTGAAAAAGGGCAATTTGGCTACCTGGGGATACCTTGGGAGAATTCAGAATTGCCTAAACATTTTTCACTGTCTAACAGTTGCATAATTACAGGTTTTCAATACACATGGTAAAAGAAAGGCTTGTTTTGCTATAATAATCACACCATCTGAAATTTATTATTTTCTTTGTAAGTGTGATAAATGCTCTGAAGGTCTCTATTCCTTACTGAAGTTTGCTAGGCAAATAACTTCCTCCTTCAAACTTATGTTCTTTCCTTCACTGGTTCCAGATTCCAATTGTAAAAAAAAATTAAAACTGACAAATTTCACGTGTATGCCAGTTGAAGGGACCCATGGTGCTGTTTTCCTCTGTGTGTATCACGGACCAGGTAGTTTAGGGCAAACTTGAAAGAGCCCGTTGTATTGATACTTTCCCAAACAGAAGGCTTCACTGAGGTTTTCTTGTATCTCCCAAGTTATTCCTCGTGGTGGTTGTTTGATCTACTGTTAAGTATTGCTGTACTTGAAAGATGCACCATCTGTGATTAATTACAAATATTTCAAGGCTTGGGATTTACACGTGGGAGCTGCGCTATGAGTATCATTTTCAAAAGTGTTCTTGTTGCCCTAACTCAACTCCCTGTCAAGCTGGAGACAAAACGATTGTTTTCTTCAGTGGAAGAAAAGTGCTCACCATTTCAAAAACGCCACACTTCAAATAAACTGAAAGTCAAAGGGACTTTAGTAACTACCTCTCTCGTTTACCCTTGCAGTCAAATTAAAGGTATGTCGCTCGTGGTCAGAAGTGTCATCGCTTTCATGAAATGATGTGGGGTCCTGCCTGGTCCCCAGGGAGTATGTATGCGGTGTCAAAACGTCCTCCTGGGTTACAAAGGAGTGGGTTGTACATTAGTCAGGGACAGACAGCTCATGTTCACACCAGTGGTCAATTATTCAAAGCTTTGGGGTTTTGCCTTTTTTAAAAGCATTTCAGTGTTGCATGTAAGCAGCACTGAAATGGAACTAACAGGCATTGACATTGGCAGGTTTTTTCAATAAGTGTAACCATTAGGAGCCCTCATACTTGTGAAGTATACTGGTCACCAGGGGCAGGAATGTAATTTCATGCTACTTCCATGGCAGTGACGCAGAGCTTAGGGTGGTTAACTAGTTATACTTGCAATGTCTTTTACAATAAAGTATGTTAAAAGAGCGCTATCTGCAAGCTCAAAGCACTCGGAAGTTAGGAAATGAGAGAATTCAGATTGGTTGGTTCTCTCCAGTTAAAATCATAAAATTAGAGACTGTTAGTGCAGTCTTAAGGCACTGCAGTATCCTTGCTTCAGTCAGTACATGGGATGGACAGTCTTCACTGATGGAGCAACTTAACTTCTCTTCCTTTGGGTAGTGCTTCACTACACCTAGATTTGCTGGTGCTGCTGGCCATTGCCTGGTAGTCACTTAGTTATTCCGTAGGAAAAACACAGCTGTTCAAAATTCATAAGCATTTTAACCCATTTTCACAGTATTTTTATCTGCTCATCAGCAAGCAGACAGACCAAATCATCCATCACATAATTGGATGTTTTAAGTATATTTGCATCTGCATCTTTGATTACACATGAGTTTTGATGCTTGAGAATGGCAGCAAGAGAAGGGATTCGTGTCTTAGGAAGCCTCTAGCATTTCTGCCTACTGTCCCGGGTTGCCCTAGTGAATCCATAAAGACGGTGGGCACTACTGCACTTACAGATTATTTCCATTGGCTATTGATAGGGGAAGATGAATGGGTGCCCTTACATGTATTTTAACTCTTCATTTTCTTTTGAGTCAGAGTTTGATTGGATTAAGTTGAAGGATGCAGGATGCTTCCAGACAGCCTCAGCTCCTTGTTCACAAAGTCTTTTGTCACTGAATTAATGAGATATCATCTCACTTTTAGCTTCTGCAATCAACATGGGGCAAGATGCTGGCTCATTTTTAAAGCAGGTCTGGCCTATACACTGAGTGAGATCCAAGTTACATTAAAAAATAATGCTTACATGCAATTTTTGATAAGACTTCTGTGATGTAATTTGGATGGGTGTGCTGCTGAAGAAAACAGCTATTTGAGGGAGAAGGTCCTTTAATCCTACTTTCATACTCTTCATGGAGAAAAGCGCTTGGAGCAATATTTGGTCCCTGCGCACAAGAATGTATTTTTAACATTATACACAGTTCTGCTTTTTTGTTCTTTTTCGAAGTGGAGAAGAACCATATGTGGTGCTGCTGCTTCGCACTCTTGCTGTGTTAGTGCAGGTGTCTGCACTGCTTCCAGTCTTATTAGTTTGGACGTGGTCCTGCCACGGGCTGCGGACAGCCTGGCCCGCAGAGTGCTCCCGCGGGGCTGGACCTGTGCTGTGACCCCCGCTGCTCGGGAGCTCTGCGTGGGTCTGTCCCTCCGGTGGGTTTTATTTGCACCGAATAATCCGCCCAAGTATTATTATCTCTCCGTAAGAGAGTCAGCTGTATTCCTATTAATAAAGTAAGCTGTACAGAGCCCTATTCTGCTAGTCAGCTACTGGTCGTAGGGTCTTCTGCCCTCCTCCTCCTGTCCCTGGTTCCCTCGCTGCAAATGGGCAGGAGGTGGAGGGAGCTGCTCTTCTGCTGCGTGGTTGCTCTGCACTGGGAAGCCACAGCACTTCTGAAGGACTGAAAGCCAGTCTTCATAGCCGAGAATCAATGCACGAATTTCTCTCTTGTCCATTCTGGGCTGCTGCACCAGAGGCAATTAATTTTTATGCCATTTTTGTCATACCTCAAAGCCCAATCAGGAGGCTTTTGTGCTAAATGTGTTTTTTTTACTGCAATTTTATTTTAAGATTCTTGAATAAATATAGGTGATGCTATAATAATAGAATGTATATCAGTTATTTGCCCAAGTTTTTTTCGTAAATGAACTACCCAGCCAATATCATGGCATCACTTCTGCTTTAGAATATAGGGGGTTGATGTTTCATTCTCAGTTTATTTGTTGTGGGATTTTTTTTTCCTTTAATTTTTTATTTCAAGTTAGTTACTTAGGATTAGGCAAGTAGCACCATCCCTCAAGAGGGATAATAACTTTTCCATAGAAAGAGAGAAGGGTTTTTGCCTGAGAAAAGAAGTCATCTTGGATGATTCAGACTTTCATTTTTTTTCAATTCCCATTTAAAGCATGTAGTCATTGCTTCTCTTCTTGTTTTGAGATTCATTTCCTGAAGGTAGAGGTAGAGGGATAGTGCCCTTTTGGTCTTTTCATATAAGCATACAGATACTTTTTTCATATACTTTTTAGAGATTATTGATTAAGGTTAGTGTTAGGTGGTGATTTTTAAATTGCAAAATTAGATAAAGCTATGATCTGAAAATTTGTTGTTCGTGAGGGCATGGGCAATCTGCAGTTTGCTCTCTTGCCCTTCTTTTTCTTTCCGTTCTCTATGTAGGAAAGAACAGGGATTAGTTGCTGCCTAGTCAATGGGGCAAAGCCAAATTGCAATGCAGGGCAGGGAATTTTCGGTCTTTATGGAATTTATGGTCTGTTGGTCTCTTGAGGTGCACGTGTTTGAACATGTGCTGGGTAAGAAATTGGGTGAGGAAAGAAGTATTCACATTCTAACTGATTATTTTTTCTTTCCACTGTTTTTCTCATATTTATTCGCTGAGGGTTTTTTGTGTGTGTTTTATGGATTTTCAGTTTATATAATTTGACTTATGAAAAATTTTTGAAACTTTTCCCATTGTTTCATAGAATCTGGTTAAATCTCAAAATGTTACAATTCCTGTGGTTAGAGGGAACCTAATGCATTGTTACAAAGAAATAATTACAGAAAGCTAATCTGTTGTGTCAGGTTTTTTATTGGTTTTGTGGTATCATTTGACTTGATTTTATAAAAATCAGATACTATTAATTTCATGGTTTTCTATTACTGCCACATAGTAAAAACAAAACTCCTCTTTTTAATATCCATATCTAATTTTTCTCTTCTGCAAATTAAAGTTTGAGAAGCAAACAATCCTTTCAGGGTTTTTTTTCTCTTAATTTAAAAGTTTGCATGTCAGTGCATTTGTGCTTTCCTGCTGCTTTAGTGTATGAAACTGTAAAACAAAAATTTTTTAGGTGCGGGCAATAGTAAATTTGGGATATGTGCTAAAATGAGCCACAAAACACTGTAGAGTTATATTAAGGATCCAGCATTAAACCTTGTGTGTGCTGGCCTGGCCTCATATCTGTGGCAGGTTTTTTCCTTTCTCTGTGCTCTGCTATCTTTCCAAGAAGTTATGTAAAAATGCATTTAAAGAATCCACTTCTTTTAGAGAAGGGGGAAAAAAAATTTGACGAATCTTTAATGGGAAAAATAAAGCACAGATTTGTAGGTTTTGACTCCCAGAATACTCATTTGGTTAATCTGACGTTATCCTGTATTTAAATTGAGAGATTTGAAGTGGTGTTGCTTATGAAATCCTAGATGTTCTCCTTTTTTTTTTTTTAGTAAGCTTTTGTGCTTCACTCGTCACTCATCTGAAGCCAATGCAACATCAATTTACTTTGCAAAAGAAAGTGACCTTTTTTTAAAAAAGAAAAATTAATACTGTCTGTAATAACTTATGTGAGACAGTCCAAAACCTTGTGGAGATATATTACTTTGATTACTCTTTCATTTTTGTATAATTAAATAATTAGAACTTACAGACCCTGCTCATAGCTAATTAAATTTTGGACTGTTTGATACATCTACTGAACAGGATTAATTTAGCCAGTGTAAAGACTATAAATTCTAATCTGAAAAGTCTGCTGTTTGGAAAAATTGATGGTAGTTTAACTAACTCCAAACAATTTGTAAAACATACAGTATTCACAGGGAATAATTTGTTTTTAAACTGAGAGAAATTACGTCAACAAACTCACTGAATATTAGGAGTCTACTTTGAACCCACAATGCAGCTTGGTATTCACTTCTGCTGCTGTATTTTTAAGCTTGACTTTGGTTAGCAAAGTGTGGTCTAGGATGTTGCCTCTCACAGTACCTTGCCAGCTGTGCAAAGAGCTATGATCGAATGCACTGACAATATCACACAAGACTGTAAGACTTTTGGTCAATTATTTCCTGTTTGAGTGACAAAAAATCTTCCAGGAAAACAAAACCAAAATCTGATATAAACATTTCCATGAATAATGAATGAAAAGTTGTTCTATAATCGTTAGTAAATTGTTCCTCTGCTTTGTTATCCTTATTGTTTTATAAATTAGAGTTGGTATACCAAATGTGAATGTAAATATTAAGTTGTAAACGAAGAGTGGGAGAAAAGTATGAAGTATTAAAATGATTTTGGCTGCTCCCTTTGGAAGGGTGTGCAAACACTCAAACTCCAGAGAGGTGCATTAATCTACTTAGGAGGCTCAGAGTAAGAATTTTGACAGAGTTAAATAGCAGATTATTCTGCATACTTGGAAACATCTGATGCTTGCTTAGAAGGAAGACATTGGATTAAATGAACCGTGAACCTGAACTAACATTATAACTCCAAATACTATTTAATTTCTTTTTCTTAAACTTCAAAGATTTGCCTTCTTTTGGGGGCAAAAAAAAAACCCAAAAATATTAAATACAGCCTTGCATGAGTTCCCATGTTCACATTTAGTTTTCATTTTTACCTGGAACAGAGTAACTGTTCATGACTGCTCTTGTAAAGAAATACCTTGCTTTGGTTTTGGTAGCAAACACCAAAGCCAGCTCAGGTGTTTAGAGTGTTGGGTAAATAACTGTTCTTCCACAGAACATTTTTAGCTTGATGCTTATTCCAGTCTGAATTATAGAAATTGAAGAAAAATAGATCTGGTAGTCCTGTTCCCTACTCTCAGTGAAGGATGCTTTCCTTGACTACCTTTTTGAGTGACTGCCTTTGCTTCAGCTTAGCTTTAAGTCTAGAAATCAGCAGGGTAGAACTAAGACTGCTCAAGGGTTTTTTCAGTCTCCTTGATGTAGGGTTTTTTTGTTTTTTTTTCATGACTCAGCTCAGCTTTTCCCAGCTTTGAAATTTGTTGTGGTGTTCACATTTACATTATGTTCTGCAGACAGTGTTCATGGTTGCAGTTTGAGCAATGCTTGACCCGAAAGGTAGGCATCCTGTTAGGATACGTCTGAGGCAGGAGGCATTGAAGAAGGGGAGCTGAAGCAGAAGAAAGGCAGGATGTTGCAGGTGGTCTGTGGTGGAGCAGGGTGTTAAACCCGAGTCCCTGCCATCCACTGTAGTACCTCAACCAATATATCGTTCTCTGCATCAGTCCTCCTCCATTTGCCGTCGTAAGGAAGTCTTGCGTAGCTCCAAAGTACCAGTCGGCATTTACTGTGTCACCACAACTCCCTCCCTGTCACACAGCAAGGATATCGATGTACCTCTCTTCTCATCTTTCTTCATAACTTGGTCTTTATCCCTTCAGTCAGTTTGGTGGCTTGTCCCATACGCTCCCCTGATTTCGCTGTTCATTCCTGGTGCCAAGGTGCAGAGCACTAAACATGGTATTACCTCTGCACTCCCACTGGGGTGTACTGCTGAATGCCAGGCTTGCTCGTGAAATGAATGAAATGTTTTTAATGTTACTGTTTTCTGCTGCAGGTTTGTTTGGTGCTCTGACACTGATTGTATGTCTGGCTGGCTTGAAAA
Source organism: Apteryx rowi (assembly GCF_003343035.1). Classification (NCBI taxonomy): domain Eukaryota; kingdom Metazoa; phylum Chordata; class Aves; order Apterygiformes; family Apterygidae; genus Apteryx; species Apteryx rowi. The sequence continues at coordinate 3,846,785 of NW_020450418.1, read as the reverse complement.
TAACTACTGTAGTCATCTTAGATATTTAGACAGCTATTGCCCGTGTTGAACTCACTGGCTGAGCATGACACTGAGAAACAGTAGGCATCTCATTTAACTCAAACTGGGAAAGGACATCAGGTTCCTGAAGAAAGAGAAGTCCTGAAGCACCTACCTTTAGAGCCATGCTATTTCCCTGAGAAAACTACAGCATTTGTTTGCATGCAGAAAAGTTGTCCACAGTAGTACTTTGTGTTTGTTGCTGTAATTAGGTGTTTGGACCTTAACAACAAAAGTCATGTGGCATATCCTTGAATTGTTCTTTCTGCCTCACACTGCTATCGGTTTGGTTTCTATCAGTGGAAATGAGGAATCAGCACAGTCCTTAGAGCAACTATTCCTAAACTGCTAGTTGCCTATAGGTAAGGTATAGGAGAGTCTGTCTTTGCTGTTGTCCTATTTATATGATTCTTTGCAGATCAAGTTATCCTCAAATAATCTAGAAACAAAACTTTAACTTTCGTTTTATTTCTGGTAATGGATCTACGAAGGACACTAAAAGACTTCTCTCATTTATGGGTTATTAGCAAGACTAAATTATCTCTGTGTTGGCTCCTATTTTGTATTGGTCTAAAATAAAACTTGGAATGCTTGGTTATTAATGCAGCATTTATTCTTTGATAAATTAGTGCCTAAGATGTTAAAAACGTAGTATTTTAAAATCAGTTCTAAGGCTGCAATTTTATGGTGCATTTTGGAATCAGGATGAGAAGAAGCGTGTTCTTAAAATCAGATCATTATTCTTTTGAAAGGGATGATAAGAAAACTAATTTAGTGTTGAATTGTTGTGTCTGAATTCCAGGCTACTCCCTGTCCTCCTCCTGGTGTTGACTGATGGAAGGGAAATAGCTTTGGAGTCTAGGACGGAGCTGAGTACTGAGGGGGGCCGTAGTGCCTGTTTCCTCCTATGCGCTTATCATGGGTGATGTCTCTCTAGAGCACAGCTGTGCTAGCAAAATGCTCTTATTGTAATGTACAACTTCTCAAAAGGAATGTGACTTACCTTTTATGCCCTGCATTTTCTTTGAGTCTTACCTCATTAGCCCACAGTAAATTTGGAAGTCTTGCATTGTGTGGTGTAAATTCAAAACAACACATGCCTGTTTTTAAATCCATTTTCATGAAAATTGTCATTTTTTTTAACAGATAAACAATCAGATATTGTATGGAAGAAGTCACCAGAATGCTTCTGCAATAATTAAGACTGCCCCATCAAAGGTCAAGCTAGTTTTCATACGGTAAGACAGTTCTCATCAAAACGTGTTTTTATATTTTAGCTCATTACATTCATGGCCTGGTTTTGTCAGTGCTAAACTTCCTGAGTTCCCTTTGAAGTGAAGCAAACCTTTTCCTTGACTAGCGGTCTCAGAGCTATTGAAGAGTTCTCCTTAATAATGTTAAAAATAAGATCTAATGTAATTGAATGCCTGTTTTGGAGTGTCTGCTAGAAGCTTAAGCTGTCCCTCTTAGGCTTGAGAGCACCCTGGTAAGAGCTTCTTTCCCCCAAGCTAACTAAGATGCTGCAGGTTGGTCCCAGCTAGCACGGAGAAGGGACGTGCACCTTGCTGCAAGCCGGCACGCAGAGGGAGCTAAAAGGGTGCACAGGCTAAGAGGAGCTGTTGCGGGGAGAGTGGGCAAGTGTGAGTATCTGCTCGATACACATTTGAGGGATAGCTTTGGATGGGCTTGGGAATTCCCTTGGGATTTAAAAGGTGGGCTAGGGCTTGTTTGTACAGAGGGGAAACCTGCTTTTGACAAGGAGCCCTGCAGTGGCTGTGTGTAGGAGGGAATACACTAAGACCTGTATAATCTTTCAGCTACATAAGAATTACATGTGGACTTTCTTTTACTCCAAGCATGAAACTTTTTCCTCTCGGTCTGTGACACCCCTCCATGTGTCCCCTCCAGTCTGTAGTTCAGAAAATGTTACTGTTATGACCCTGGGCAGGGAGTCTGGGAAGAAGCTGTCTCTTTTCCAGAGTTCATATATGCTTTAGTACTTTGGAGTTTCATGAATGCATCTATATCTGCTCTGACTTCTGTTGGGCATTTATCCCCGTGCCAGTGTATATTGTGATCTTCTCATCAACATATACATCATACTGTATACAGTTTGGTATCCTTTGCTCATGCACAGCCTGTGAGCATGTAATAATTGGGGGGTGAATGCATATAAATGTATACATTTACTGGCATGGCTCTGTCTGGTACAGCAAACACAGAAATGATGGAAGAGCAGCATTAGCGCAATGAAGAATGAGTTGCTATACTTGGCAGCACAGAGGATCCAGAGGAGATTAATGATCTTGCCTGCAGCTCCTGTGTTACTTTCCCTAGCTATTGAAAATTAAATGTCATGTACAACAACTCACTCACCATTACTTAATTGCATGTGGAAAATGTGTCTGGTATGAAAGCTCCAGAGGCAAAAGTCGAACGTATGAAACTGAAGCCCGAGCCCAGATTAGTGCTGCGGGGCAGCTCCTCGTGGACCTGCCCTGCTGCGCAGCAGAGCTGCGACGAAGGGTGCTACCTAACGCATGGTTCCCCTTGGATGTGGAAATCCCCAGGGTGTTTTGTATCGTATTTAAGTACAAAGGCCACGTAAGTTCTTACCCATAATTTCCGTTTTTCAGATTGTCTGTGAATAAGTAGTTTGGAAGGCAAGAAGCTGTCATAATGATCCTCATTAACAGGGAGAAATACTGTAGCCGTTGGATAAGTCTCGGCACTGTCTCTAGGGCTAAAAAAAAAAGAAAATTAAAAAAAAATCACTTTTTGAATGCTGCTGTTCAGGTTATAAACTTATGTCTTCAGATTTCCAAAGAACATTCGTCTTGTCACTGCTCCTTGCCATCCGTTAGAGCACACTGACAGCTGATGGGTCTCTTCTCCTGACCTGAGCAGCCGTGCAATAGCGATGGGAAGCAGTGCTCTCCGCTGGGAGAATGTCATGAGTAACTAGAGCACTGGCTGCAACACAGGAAAAGCTGCTCGTAGTAGAAGAGGTGTTTCAAAATTTCACCAATACGTTTTTAGGCCATGGGTCTTACAGGTGAATTTTAAGGAGAAAGGACAATATTTTTCCTTTCTCGTACAAAACGTTTTCCATGAGCCTATTCTATCTTGGTGCTTCAACTTCCTAAAACTTAGACCTCAAAATCGGTGGATGTGATTGACTGAAAACATGAACTGAGAGACTGTGCCAGTCCCAGAAGTCTTGTCAGCGATATAGTTTGGTAGGAGAACTTCCATGCTTGCTTTATTGAACAGTTTATTTTAAAACTATGCTATAAAATGGAGATATTGAAATGCCACTGCTTAACGCATTATGGTGCCAGCCCAGCTGAATAGGAAGAGTAACAGGCGTCTTGGATCTTCATCCGTCTTCCCTATGTGCATGTGCAATAGCTTTTCCAGCTGAGAACAAAGTGCTGAGTGCAGCAGACTGTGAGCTCTCCTGGTAGCTTTGCTGCTTGGCTGATTTCAAATATCTTCCTCTCCGCTCTAATGGTGTGGAAAGAGCAGGATACCGTTACATTTGCTCTGCTTTGAAAACGAGGAGGGGCTAGTTGCAAAAGAAAAAATGTTTTCCTCCTCCTGAACGCTGTTACCAGTGTAGCTTCCTTTTATATTGTTAAGGAGAAAAGCTCATACCAAAGGGAAAATGTAATAAATCATTTTATTGCAACTGCAGACTGTTGCCTTCATCTCCAAAAAGTTGACCTGTTGGCCAGAAAGTTGACCTAAATTTCTCCTGAAAAGTTGACCTGAGGGAAAGGAGTTTTTTACAGGCCGAAGAACCGCAGCATAACGTAGCCAAAACCCACGCAGGAGCCACCCAGTAAGGAGTGGCCTCAGCTCACTACAGCAAAATCCGATATACTGCTGGAATTGGGAGGGAACTGGAATCGGTCTTCATGTGCATGAAAATGTTCAGATTCTGATTTCAGCAGTGGAAGACCTGAGTAGGCTATAGTTTTCCGGAAACAAATTATTCTCCAATCTAAAAAAATCCTGAGCTGATCCAGGTGGGACATAAAAACAAAACTGGTGCACCTCTTGGACTGTTTTATTACTGCAAAGTACTCTCTCTGATATCCAGAGGCTCAATGGTAAGCATGCCTCTTCTTCACTATGAAGCAGGAAACGGCATCAAGATTTTCCTATTTCTGCTGTTTCAGTTCATTTTCAGGGCAGGGGGATATTTCCATAAACTCTTTAAGCAGTTACAAAAAAAAAAAAAAAGCCCAGAAATTCAAGCCTTTCTGTGAGAACTAGTTCTGTAATTTCTATCATTAAATAATTTGGTGTTGGTTGGGCCTGAACTTTTTTTTCCTAGGTAAAAAAAATAGAAAAAATAAAAGGTGTCATCAGCCTTCTGATTTTTCCTTATATCCTAACTCAAAACCTGCTCTATAAAAATCTGTTCATGCTTTTTTTTTTTTTTTTTTTTTTTTTTTATATCCAGGTAGTGTTACAATTGCATTCCCACCCTTTCCTGAAATTTTTGCTGGTGAGACATAGTGCAGTAAGTGCCGTGAGAACCATAGATGTCCCTTTATACTTGAAGGCTTCTCCCTCTGGCTTATGAGCATCTCTTCCACCATTAAATTGACAGTGGTTATTTAAAACAGTTGATTTTGGCCAGGTTCCAAAATATAGGTCTGAATGCAGGCCTGTTTCCCGGCGGTCTCATTAGTTACATAAGCTTGTAATAGCATGTAAAAGGTTTGCAGTTACAGTGTCATCACCCCCCCCCCCCCATTCAGTGCATCGTGTGTTTTGTAGCGCTCTGCAGTAACAAATTTGGAGGTATTCAGCCTGCTCACACAACTGAGCAAACAAGCAAAACGATCACCCAGGCACTGTGTGGTTTTCCTGAGAAGAACCGGCTCTATCCAAGTGCTTCCTTTGACTAGTGTTCGGTAACATTTTATCTGGCCTGGGAGTCTTAGAGCTGCTACACTAGCTTCCAAGCTACTGTGGCAAATGCAGGTTGTCTTCTTGGTTTCCAAGTGCCAGAAATAAATAATAATAATTTGGCTGCAATTTTCAGAGGCGCGTAACACATTAATACTAGTGGAAGTCAGTGGGAATAGGATATGTAAAAGCCTTAGTCTCCTATTGAAATTCTTGGTGTGAGTCTCCGATACTGGAAATTGGCCAGGCAGGAATCTGAGAAAGGGGCTTGTTCCTTGCAGGAGTCTCTATGCCCTAGTTCCCAAAATAGAACGGTTTTCATACCCAGTGTACTATTTGTGCATGCATTATAAGTTCATCCTTTCAAGATGCATAATAAAACAATGTAATTAGATTTCACATTTGTAGTAGGAAATCCAGGTTAGATCAGAGTACTCTTTTAGAGTAAGAATTTTATGATTCAGCAAATTTGGTGCTTTGTCCATGCTCAGTTAACTGCCTTTAATCTATTTTGGTGCTTCAGTGTTGGTATAATAAGCAGAGGAAATATGGTTTGAATGCTTGCATCAAAGTGAACATGATTGATTTCGAACCATTTCAAACTGAGTTCAGTCCTGTGATTCATTCTTTGGTATACTTTTTTTCTCTTAAAAGAAAATGATGTCTTATACTGTCTTGAAACATGAGAAATGCTCTAAGAATAAAATACTGTAGGATTTTGCCCATTTAAGTACCATCTGTTAACTGTCCAGTCATTTTCCCACACTGCAGTCATTAAGTTACTTTATCACTGCTTGTGATGATGGAATTGTAGATTCTGAGTGAAGTCCACAATTCTCGGTCACTTTAGCCCTCCCTCCATTTCTAGGTGTAATTGTAAAGACCAATCACTTGTTATTTATGGTGACATGCAGAGGAGAGATCGTTGCGTTTTGTCCGAGGATGGGTAAAGTGAGGACAGTGGCTAGAAGATTGGGCTAGTTCACAGTGAAAGGAGAAAATTCACAGTGCTGTTTAACGTTGCTATGACTTTTTCACTGAATTGTCACTCTACTTTTAGAGCCTCTGTAAGTAATCTTGTTGTATACCAGGAATCGAGACATTTTCATGCTTTGGAAATAATTTTTGCTTTAAATTCATTCTAGATTGCCTAATTGGTTGTGTTTTAATAGCATAAGCTCTCTTTTTCAGTTGCTTTGACTGGGTTCTTTCATGTGGGAAAGCTTTGAAAATAAGCTCTGGCCAGCCACTTTATATACAAGCTGGAAATTCTTTTCCTGTTTTCTGCAGAGCTGTTTCCTTACTGCAGTACATATGTGTGAACAAGTCCACGGTCGAGGAAGTTAAGTAATTGGTCTCTCTCAAACCTTTCATGACCTAAAGTGCAGGTTAAGTGAACATTAAATTACATATTTAAAGTCTGTGTATTCATTTGGTTCTTATATAGTTAACGGTGAGTGGAGGGGAAGTGAAGAACAAGACTGTTCCTGCTGTTAGCAGGAAAGATTTTYCCAGGTGATGTACAATACAAAGGTCTTGTCTTGACCCATCTGAAGCAAAAATTCTGTGTGCCTTTCCAATGTTCATCTTTCCTGCAGCTCTTCTTCTCCAAATAAGCTTTTATAGGAAAACAAAGATGAGAAAATAGGAAATCTTGGCCTGACTTTTTTTTTTCCTTGCTGAAAACGCAGGAAGTGGACAACGTGGGTTTGTCAATAATCTGCAGGGCTTTGTGCAGCCTGGTAAACAGCCAAAATCCTTGGGAGTCGTAAGGTTACGGGGCAAACATTGTTCAGTTCCTTGCTCTTGAAGTCTGTTCTAACTAAAATATCATGCAACTGCACGCGAGGTATCGGTTTTTGCTCCTGATTCTTGATGTATTTTATATTCCCAAAGAGCAGCCACAGACCCCTGCAAAGCTGTTGCAAAATGATCTTTTTTGGGTTGATGAATTGTGTAGTTGCAGATAGCTTGACAGGAGGTCCGTCTCCCTTACCTTAACCATCTAGACATTATCTAGTCTTTTTCTGTGATCAGTGAACAGCTGGCAGGAACCTCCATAGGGCGGTTCAGTTCATCCCACACTAAATTAGGTCACTTAGGTGCTGGGGTGAATTGCCCTTTGCAGTTGTCTTGTTTTTGTACTGGCTATAGAGGAAGTTTGGAGACTGTCTTAGCCGAGATGCTCAGTGTTAGACAGGTGAAGTTAGGCAAGATCAATCTCATTCATATGCTCAACAAGAATTTTATTTGCTTAGTGTTACATGATAGTGGCAGCTATAACCATCACAAACCTGAGAGACTTAGGGGTAATTAAAGTGGAAAACAGAAAAAGTCCTTGAAGGAAGGCAGGAAACCTGAAAGAAAGAATTACAAATATAAGAGGCGGTTGAGCAAGTAAAATACCTGAATTTGGCTGAGGCAGTGTCTTCTGGTTAGCATCTTTGGAAAGATAACTTTCTGAAATGCTTCAGAGCTGGACGTGTTTCACACGACAGCAGTGCGTGAGATTTCCCCAAAGTGCTCCGGACAGCTTTCGGGGAAGTGCAGCGCAGCATGTGCAGGGCAAAGTCAGCTGAAGCCTTGCAGCAGACACCTTCACCCGCCCTTCAGGCTCACTTGCAGACCATGCGGAATGAGAAATCCCTTGAGATTTATATTTGCATAGTGATCTCTGCAGGCTTTTTTGTGCCGCGTGTTTGTGCGAGTTGATTATTAGTCAGTAATAGCAATACTGCTGCAAGTTTCCCTGTCACTGGAGGTTGTTGGCTGGAGCAAAACTTGCAGAAGTTTTCTCTCTCCAGTCRGTGATAAAGGGAGGGGAATGTCCAGAGGTTCTGTTTAGAGTAGAAAGGAAGACAAATGTAGTGAAGTACAGCAATTTAAGCAAATAAATCTGAGATCGTATGAGCTTTTCTAAACTTGAGAGGGTCTCTGCCACGTAGGCATTTATTGCTTTGCTCTTGCTCCCTGTTTCCCTTTGCAATGAGGAAAGTTTCTTGTTTCCTCAGGATTGAGCTCCATTTACTCATGTCGGTACAACCAACATCGCCAACCAGATCTCACACCCATTTTCCCTTAGAAATTCATCCTGAGAGGTCACAAGCAATGAAAGTATTTGCGGGAGGACCCACTGCCTCCAAGTGAGTAAATCCCTGCTGGGTTTGTACGTAGCTGATGAAACACGAACAGCTCTCTTGTACGTGAGCTCAGCAGGGCGGTGGACTGCCGTCCCAGTTGTGGTGTAGACTGGCAGGAGAGCTGGACCAAGAGCAGCGCGCRCTTACCGCTTTTGCAGAGCAGCAGAGGGGCAGCGTCGGCACTGCCCGCTGCACAAATTGCGCTGTGCGCTGCTTCGGCCTTGCAAGCCTGCCGCTGTGTCCTGGCTCCGAAGGGTTCGGRCACACAGCTGCGAGCGATATCGAACACTGGCAACTGAGAGCAGCTTTCTCGGAGGTTATGGTGTAGCAGCTATTGGCAAACATATTGAATGTTCRTTTGCGGTCACTCTAATTTGAATATGTTCAGACTTCTAAGCTGGTTCTTTTCATTGTAAATAAATTAATGTTTTAGTCGACGACACTTGTAGAAGTGGAGAGCAAAAAGAGCAATTTATTATTAGATCTGTCACTTTAAAATATGTTCCCGCTTTGATACTGCTTTGAAGCAGGCCCCTTTGAAGCAGCATTGAAGTATTTAAATATGTATGAGTCCAAGCAGGGGGAGATTACAAGTTGTGGCATTTTGTAACCTTGTGGTTTGGGGGGTTTATTTATTTATTTATTTATTTATTTATTTTGGGGGGGCTTTTTTCCTGGGGCATGACTGTAAGTTTTTATTGTACAGAATAAAAATGTCCCTCCATTTAAAACTGCATAAAAACGTTAGCCTGATGATGGGGAAAACCATTGTGTGTGTATATACACAGTAGAACCTAGTGTAAATAATTAGGTACGTTGCACTTTGTAATGCAGATGGCGAAGCCTAGGAGTGGCAGTTTTTAGAAAGATATTTCTTACAAAGGTTTATACACGCCTTGTTATTTTCAAGTTTGCTCCTACCTGCAAGTTATGCAGCCTGCATGGGAAGCTGCAGAAGCGTTGTCCGTTTTCATGAGGTTTGTACTTCGTGTAGAGCCTTGTCAGAAAAATCTCTGTAGTTGGCCAAAAGTTGCTAGGTCTCTTGGACACCTTAGATTTGCTGGCTTATTCTTACAGGTCAGAAAGCAACATGAGATCGGTATCTCATGAAGATAAAAGAGGAAGAAAAGTGTCCTTGCCTATAACGTTTTACACCGTAAAATGAGATGCGCTTGAATTGTGAAGTGCAGATGAAACACGTGTGTTTGATTCTCTGAAATCTTCTTAGATTTCTTCCTGGCCCTCTGCAAGCGTGTTTCTGTATCGCTGGCCACGGTAGCTCTGATCTTAGCGTTGTTCCTGGCTGTTGCAAGGCTTTGAGCAGGGCCAAGAGGAGAGGCTGAGAGCAAGCACAGCAATGATCGGTTTGTTTGAACTGTATGGCTGTTTGGTTGAAGATAAGTAAATGAATTCCCCAGCCTTTACATGCAGGATTTATCACTTCAAATGCCTGTGATTTAATTTCCCATCCTCTGCTCTGCTGAGAGCTATTGATTTATAGTGTTGTCTTTCAGTGATCAGGATATACTAGCTTCATGCGTTTAACTCTTCAGAGTTAGAATAAGACTTTTTTCTTCCAGACATTTCCATTAAGTGCTTTTAAACACATACTAGTCTAATATTTTATTCCAAAAATTAAAGAGGGGGGGGAAAAAGTGCTTATGGTAAAGTAACCTGAAAGATAGGTGGGACCAAAAATCAAACCCAGCAGACCCCTTGCGTGAGAAGTCAGGTCCTTTCATCTCAAGCTCTGCTTTCACAAAGTGGCAGCATTATCGCTTCCTCCTCCCGCTTCTTTGGGTGAGCAGAGGCCRGGTGGCATTACTGAATCTTTAGCAAACTGGGGTTTGCATCATATTCCTGGCCTCTGTGTTCTGTGATAGTAGCTTGCCCAAGAAATAAAAAGGTGTGTTAATACAGTTTTCGATGCAAAATTTGGAGTCTCTTTCGTATCTCATACATTGCAACAATATTACATAAGTCATATTTTACTTAGTTTGATTTTATAAAGGCCAAAAAATGCAGAGCTAATTTCACAAGCCAAATAACTGTAAATGGCATTTGAATAAAAAACATTAGCAAGGCAGAATGGTATTTAATAATTAAAAAAAAAAAAAAAAGCCTTTGAAAGTTTGTTACAAAGTAATTAGAAACTTGCTTGGGAATGCACGTTAAAGAGGAAGGAAGAAGATGCCATACCTAGTAAGCATCTTTAAAAAATACTGAGTTTATACATAGGGGGAATTGATGTTCATCACTCTTTTTTCTTCCTACGTTTTCTAAAAATTCTTCCAAGTTTTTATATTGGGTCTTTTAGAGAAGACCCCAAGAAATATAAACAAAAAAGAAAAAGCAAGCTATTTTGGTAAAACAGGTAGTACATCTATTCTAATACATGTTTCAGCAATGTGTACGTTAGACAAGTATAAAGAAGCTATTAATGAACGTAGACAATATTAGAGGAAGCTACCTAAGTATTAGCGCACAGAGGTCTTGCAACACCTTCCAGCAGGAGCAGTGGAGCCAAGACCCCCGCTTTACTGCAGACCTCCGTAAAGGTTGCATGATGTGGCAGCTGTGACTATAAAGATGACTAAGCTGAGTGATTTAAAAGCCAGTTTTAATATTACTTTCTTAAATGTTAGACTTGAAGGACTTCCTTTCTGAAGAAACTTCAAAATATGTAATATTAGAAGAAAATGAAATACGTATATAATTCTAAAAAATGTGTTTTAACTTCCTATGTTTTATTCCTTTAATTGTCCACTTATTCAAACATATTTTGGACATAATGGTGGGCATCGCCTGTATCTACCTTCTGTATTTAGCACGGGTGTCCTGAATTGTTCCTCCTGGGACGCTTTYTTCACCCTGTTGATGTATAGGGACATAAGCTCCAAATTCATCCTCTGACAATCCACACTAAATTAGATTTCCAAAGTATACAATATTAGTGTTTCCCAGAGGAAACTACTGTGGTCCCAAGAAGTGATATAATCTGTTTAGTAGCAAAGAACACTAGCAAAAATGAAGCACTTTTCTAAGCTCATACTTTTGGTAAGAAACAGTTTATTTTTACCCTGGTAATAGTATTTTCTTAATGGGCAAAAACAACTCAAAAGAAAAGTTTGGCCATTATGGTTTAGTGTGTAAAATTTTGCTTTTTGTTTTACAGAAATGAAGATGCAGTCAATCAGATGGCTGTTACTCCTTTCCCATTACCTTCCAGCTCTCACTCTTCTGTTGAGGTAAGGTTGGTGTTTTTTTTTTTTTTTAATTAGGGTTTGCTAAATTAGATAGATTAATCATAATTAGCAGTTCATTATAAATTCAAGCACCTTGTCTAATTAAACCCTGAATCATAAAATGCTTTGGGTAGCAACTTGACCCAATAGGTGTGTTTCCCCCCATCTCTTTTTTTTATTGTTCTCATCATTACTGAAAGTTGGCATGGTACTAAGTGGCAGGCATTAAAGTGTTTATTGCCATACAGGGGGAAAACAAGTCTCTGAATGAAAACCTGTTTCATTTTCAGGTGGTTGGAGTAGTTGAGGTGAGGATCTTTTGCCTGGAATGTGGATATCTTCCTACAGAACAGAAATGAGCATTTTTCAGGGGAAGGCTCACGCCTTGTCCATTCCAGCTCCCCAGGGCAAGATTATCTTCCTCTCTGCGTCCATAAGAAAGAATTAGGGGGACCAGCAGCTTAGCCCCGTGCCCCAGGAGCAGATGAGAGCTGTTTAGGCAAGGAGCTCTCGTGCACAGTATTGCAGTAGACAGTCATCCAACACAAAAGCTTCCTCGGTGTGGGGATGTTGTTGCAGTTGCTGTCTCAGCTCCAGTGTCGCCTGATTGCTCTCTTGTGCATCATGAATCCCTGCAGTGTCACCACGTTGTTGTTATTCTGACATCCCGATATAGTGTAACGAAATTTTCTAGATAAAGCACATGGTTAGCTTGGCTGTTGCTTTTTAATTCTATTTCTATTTGAGCTAATAAAGCAAAACATGTTTTATAATTCAGTTGGGGTTTAGGCTTGCCTTGAATTGATAAATTCAGGGGCGTTAGACTCCTGATATTTCAGTAAGCATTACTGTTATCCCACAACACTGTGCTCCTGTAGGTAATGCTGGGTGAATCTCCTGGTGGCATGCTCGCTAGCGCTTTAACGTTGATGGCTATTCCTATACAGCTATAGCTGCATTCAAGACTTGCGCTGTGCAGTGCTTGATTCCAAGTAATTTTTAGATACAGCTGTGGCTTTTTTTTCTCCCCCCATAAAAGCAACATATTCCAAGGGGAAGCTGCTGCTGCTCGGTTCAACTCACTCTATGATTTACACAGCCCAAGTTCAATCTTTGATGCTTTAATCCCTACTTTTCTTCCCAACTTTGTTTAGTATTTGTGTCTTCACAATGTGCCGCAAAGCTTTAGTTAGTCGTGTTCTGTTCTGTGGTCGACTGCCTGTAGTTGCAATCTCCCGGCACGCAGAAAACAGACTTCAGTCTCATGGGCTGCCTTTGCCTTGCAAGGTAGTCACTCGTCGGTTGAGCTTCACAGGGTAGTGGAAAGCTCTCACCATTTGTGCTCTGTCTGTTTCTTGAGCAAATGCAGGTTTTGACTTCTAGTTATCTTCTTTTTTTTTTTTTTTGGTCTTAACCTGTAAAATGAATGTAACCAAACGATACCATCAGCGCATAGAAATTGAAATAGCTTTTCCTTTGCCAACTGTTCACATCTTTTAAAAAAAAAATACTGACTGTGCCTTATATCCTGAAAAATTGAATAAATACTTAATGTGTATTACTTACACTATACATGAAAGGTGTCAGATCATAAAAAATAGCCAGCTAATTTAACAGAATGTTAGGGTGCTGTAATTACCATATGCTGTTATGTTAATTTTCTTCAGCTTAAGTCTTTATCTTGATTAAGTTATTTTAATATGGAAAATGCTAAACAGTAAATATTCCGTAAAACAGAGACAAGTCTTGTTTTGTTACACAGAGCTGTTGGACAGAATGGGACTACAATTTGGTGTAATACTATGGCAAAGCACCAAAAACAGAGTATGTAATTCATTAGTCTAAAAGCTCTGTTTTCGGGAAGTTTCAGCGATCAGAAAGCTGCCTCTTCCATAATGTGTCTCATTAATGGAGCGCAGCACTCTGTTGCAGTACTGAACAGCGTGAACCTTCTCCAGAAAAGAGAAGTAGTTGGTCTCCTCAGATGGTGATTGGGACACCGATTGCATAATTCCCATTTCATTTCCCAGTTCATTTCTGGAAGTGAAGATCTTGAAATTTGGTGTCATAGAAAGTCCATTTTGCTTTGCAAGAGAGAAAGCTCCAGATTTAGATCAAAGGTTTTAAATTCTAACTCAGCCACTTCCCTGAAAATATGCTTTTTTCCTATCTTAACGTTGATTGTTGATATGGGAAGGAAACCATTTTTCTTGCAAACATACGCTTCTTAAGTATGTCCTAGTTATTATGTAGAGAAAATACCAGAAAATCCTGAGCAGACAAGCTTTTCTGTTTAGTATGGGGCTATTTTATGTTTTAGGGGCCGTTCTTGTTGGGATTCCTGTACAGAAAGAGAAAGGCTTGATTCCCCCTGGGTCATAATCTCCTCCTGCAGCAGTGGCATAGGCGTGGTGGACCTGTTCAAAGCCAGACCTTGGGCACAAGGAAGCTCTGTAGCACCTGTTATAGAAAATACTTGTCTTTCAGCTTACTTGTTTCATTTGTTGGTTCTCCAGTAGTTGTCCTTGCATGTTGTTTGCAGTATTCTCACAGTAATGTGCAGAAGTGCTTGAATCTTGTAGCTGCATTTACACTTGAAGCTGAGGCTCGTGCTCCGGTGCTGGCGTAAGCCTGCCCGGCTTGGTGGCCATGGGCTGTAACCTGGCTCTAACCAGGCCTTAGCTATTGCTCCAGGGGAAGAGCACTCAGTCCTGCTGGTACCAACCCACTCGGGTTCGGTTGTCACAGTTCGCAGGAATTAGTCCACCTTGAAAGTTGGCCCAGATCTGCTCCTACCTGTTAGCACTGGACTGCCTTGTGATACTTCGGGCTGGCCAAGTGGAGACTGAGTCTGTCTTACAAAACTTGCATTGCTTATTTGACTCCTGACGTCAGGGTGCTTTAATTGTAGGGGTTTTTTTTTTTTGATTCTTCATGCTGATACTTGTTTAAGAAAAGGTGCAAGTTGTCTAATTTTATCTTTAGCTACTATGGGGGATCATAGCTCTGTTTAAAAGCTGGCATCAATCCTTTCTACCAGGATCATGGTGGCACTGAACCTGCAAACAGCAAAGACGACACCAGCTTGGAAGTTGTCATGAAAAGCTTGACTGATGAGGAATCCATCAAAGCTGTAAGTGGCTTTAAAGCAGTATTTAATTATGATCAGAGCTTAGAAGATGCAGACTTGTTGGCTTGATTTGTTTTCTATCTGCCTTTATGTTGGCGTACTACAACACATTTTTGTAGACTTATATCCAGTACATATAAGTAAGAGGAGAATCAAGCTTTTAGCTTTATATACGTGCACAGTTCTCTTCACATGTTTTCATGAAATTAAGAAGTCAGTATAATTTGTTAAAATGTTGAGATGAGAGTTTGTATGTAGTGTTATGGCCCTCTTCTGACTCTGTTCCAGTGAGGAGTTTCAGTTTTCACTCTTGCCATCGGTGTGTGACAAACTTCAGAAAAAAGTGGGGTCTGTAAATCATATTCTTATTTATATTCATAGCTTCATAAATTCTAAGGCCAAAATGGCTATTATCATAATCTAGTCTTGCCTCCTGAGTAAGAGCTATAGAGTTTCCCTCAGTAATTTCTGCGTCAAGCCAATAACTTCTTGTTTAATGTGGTACTGTCAATGTGCCCTGTAATAAATACTGAACTTCTCATTGATTCAGATGAGGTTTTTTGTTGTTTAGTATGTCAGGATTGTGCATTATCAGAAATCTGAAAGCCCTTTAGGGTATAGCTTTAATCTCTCTTTTTGGACTCTATGTTTAAAGTTTAAAATGGAAAACTACTAATATGCTGAAGACTGACTACCACAGAGGTGCATAAAATTTGCTGAGACAATCTTTTTCCCCAGCAGTCTACTTTTTTTTCAAGGAGTGCATTAGATGAGACTTGCTGTGCATGTACAGTTTGTGTGTGCACTCTTCAGCAAAGGAAACCTGACATTTTTGGACTTTTTTCTTAGATCTCTTCTTTCTGCTCCATCAAGTCTTTTGCAAAGACTGTCCTGGGTATTGTGAATATGAGCTGAATGTGTGTGATATCCTATCACTAGTAAGCATTTAATTGACAAGTCCATGAAATCCAAAAACTAGAAAGTGTTGCATGGTATTCAAGCACTAGAATTAACCACCCATGTACAACTGATTTGTTTGTGTTCTTGATGGATTACAATAAAAGTTGACTATTTGTACTGGGATTTGTAGCCTTGTGCAGAAACGTCCTTTGATGGGCTTGAAGATAAATGAATCGGAGCTTTATAGTATGCATTTGCAGGTATAATTTACCTGCTTTTGCTACTCTTCTTGCTCAACTTGCCAAGAAATTTTTTAAGGGTTACAAGGTAATATGAAAAAGTGCACAAAGTCTCAGGTGGATAAAAAGATAGAAAATATATTGCACAAAAAGAGTCACAGTGTAGGATATGGTGCTGTGCAGTTTTTTTGAATAGTGGAAGCATGAATTTAATGAAAAAAAACAAACCTAAGATAGGTGTGGAGGGAACATGTTACTGGAACAACATGGAAGGCAGAATTTATTGGCCACTCCTTTTGGACTTGATGAAGCAAGAAAGAAGGGAACAGTGGAGTCAGAGGGTAGAAGTTACAGTATTTTAGACTGAAAGTTAAAATAATAATAAAAAATTAAAACTTTGACAGTAAGAGTTGTCCAAAATAGGACAATGGCAGAAAGATAACAGAAGACTGGGGCATGTATTTGTTGAGAAACTCCATGTGGGGAAAATATCAGTAACACGGTATACCAGTATAATACCAGTAACTTAGTATGGACAATGGGAAAGAAAAACTCTCTCATCTTTCCACTTAGATTTTTCCTATGACATCAAATAGCTGTTAGTTTGCTTTCACGAGTAGATACCAGAAACTTAACAGCTAGGAAGGGGATTTAGAAGAGAATTTGAATGCCTGTAGATCCAACCACTCATTCCCTGATGGTTTCAGATGGGCCAATTCTTAATTTAGAGGCATAAATGGATGCAAAATAGTGGAACACCTAGCTTCATAATTTCAGAGATTTATTTCAATCAGAATTTTCAAATTAGATGGCTGACTTTGGCAATTATCTGTAGGAAGGGTGTCTTATTTTTGGAAACGGTGGTATAATTTGGTTGTAATCAGTCCCTTCTGACCAGAAGGATATGGGTTTGTGGTTGTATCAGCACTGAGACTTTAACACTGCAGTGTGGCACAGGGGAACATGTTATTTTGGGGAGAAGAGATTTCTGTTGTCATCTTTTAGTGACTGTTGAGGCAAGAGAAAACAGTGCCTTGTTTTTCAGGGCCTGATGGTTGCTACTAGAGTCTAATGCTACTTCACCATTGTTATTGAATTTCTTAGTAATATGTCATGGGAGATTTGGAATATAAAAGTCAACATGTAAGATCAAGTTCACTGAATAAATAAAAAATATGTGCTTATCAGCAAAAATCTTCCACAAGTGCGTACGCTTCAAAGCATGGACAGGTTGTCTGACCCAAGCGACAGCTGTAATAAAAAATTCAGATCATTTTGAATCCGTTTGTTCCTGATAAATTTGTCAGTCTGTCCCAAGATACTTGCCGTTGTCACTTCATCATTTGATAAAGTATAAAGTTATGTGATGGACATCATCGTAGACTTGGATGATAACGGGGGGAAAGAAAACAGCTCTCTTCCTGACCTGGAGCCGATGCAAGCATTAGGCAACATATGCACGCTTCTTAGCTGATGTTTGAGGTGACCATGGTTTTCTGAGGATTTTAGCTATCTTAGTTTCTATAAGATGTTGCTGGAAAACAATTGATGCATGGAGGCTTTTTAAAAATCTGATAAGTGATACTCTCAGAACTTTTATCTTTACTAAGATGAAAATGATTTGGGTGGTAATTGAATGTGCTCGTAAACACCTTGCATCGTTAGCGTCCTGGCAGAGAGTCTTCATAATTCGGTGTCCTGTAGGCAGGATAATTAAACTGATGTTGGATATGTGAGAACAGGTTCATTTTCTGTAACCTACTTGAACTTGGAACAATAATCTGTTTTAGCACAGATGGAAAACATGTCCTTGAAGCAGCAGCAAATAGGAGAGACTTTTTGAAAATGCTTTTGGATGCATTTGAGGGAATCGAATTAGATTAAACCAGTCAGGTCACAGGCCTATGACAAACGCTGAGTGTACAATTCAGTGCTTGAGGGATTAGAAATCTTTTACTTTGCCCAGGTACCTCCAACATAGTCTGGGTGTAAATGGAGAGGATTAAATGGTTTTAAAGGTGCTGTTCAGTGCTCRCTGGATGTGCAAGATGAAGTTTCAGAGTTTAGTCACGTATCAGAATCAAAAAAAAATAAGATATGAAATAATTTTTCATTGTTCATTATAACAATCTCTCATAAAATGAGAAAGCAAATTTTCCATTTCTCTTCTAACCCTTCTGATAATACAGTGAGATCGCTTTATCTGATTTTCTTGCTATCCAGACAGATAACAGTTATAGTTAGAGCAAGCTTGGAGTATAAAAGAAAAAAATGCAGGAAAAAAGCCTTTGGGGCTGGGAGATTTAATTTCATAAAACTTCAGGAAACAAGGCCAGTATTTTCAAGCTTGGTTACTTAAAATTTAATATAGTTTTTTTTTTAAATGTATGATCTGTCATCTTAATGAGAAATTCTTCTGAGATGCTGAACATCACTGTTGTCTTTTGAAGTTAGGTACGCAACATTTCTGCAAGCTAGGATATTAGGTTTTGGGTTGTTTTTTTTTACATTGGCAAGATAGCTAAATCTAATATTATGATCAAAGTGGCCTAAGTTTGGCTAAGAGGTAACAGAGGACAGACATCATAACTGCTGTTAGCAGTTGTAGAAATAGGAGAGAAGAATATTCTTTAGTGTATTACACAGATATGGAAGAAAATGAGGATACAAGAGGAGCCTGTGATTGAAGTGCCATTGTTTGAGATATATATAATGAGATGAGATGAAGCATTATAAGCAATTGCTTTATTTAAATGCCGGCAGGATGCTCAGTGCTGCTGAGAACTGCCAGGAGGAGGAGTGGGGACAGGAAAACCAGATGAATTTGAATTTCTTCTGACTATAGGCACTGAAGGGTCTATACAGCTGCCTGTGTGCTGGAAGCTTGACATGTAACTTGGTGTCCTCTCCCACCTCGCGTGGGAGCTCCTGCCCTGCGACACCCCAGGGTCTGCAGGTCCATGTCCTTTAGAGGAATTTGGGTTCCTGATTCCTCAGGAACAACATAGACAATGTGGGATAATCTCCTCCCAAAATCCCTTCCTTATATTGTAAGCTCTCAAAATTTTAGGGTGTGKTTTTTTTAGTAGCTCCTGATATTCCCCAAAATTCCTGTTAATTCTTCTCCAAATTCTTGGCTTCGGCTTATGTTGTGCTGTAAGTGTACTTGTATGATGCAATATCACTGAGTTCAATTAGAACCATCATTTATAATTTTGGTAGATATTTTATTTAATATGATATTTTCAATACACCTAACTCTTTTTTTTAATTTATTTTTTAGGATGTGAAATATAAAGTTGACAAACCAGCATTGGTAGATCAGCAGGAAGTGGAGGAGCAGCTCCCAGAAAATGTATGTGTGTTTAAATTAACTGGTAAGATTTTCTGGGGTCTTGATTCAGTTGAAGATTATGTGATTTATCCTACCAGGTAGTGTTTTTTTAACTGAAGAAACATAAAAATAATTTTCTTGGGGGGAAACTCAAAAATGACTTGCTTCTCTTTAAGCATGTGGAAAAAATCACTCTGGCTAATGTCAAGGATGTTCTTTCCTGTTTAAAAAGAAGAAAAAAAAAAAGAAAAAGTTACAAGTTGCTTGGTCTGAGAGACATGGCAGAGAGATGGAGTTCTGTCCATACTTCTGCATAAGCATTTCTGGAATCACAGTTATCCGGTCTACCCGATTTGCCATTTACTTTTAAAGTGTTTTCTGTTTATTACCTGTTCCTATTACTTGTTTTCCTCCTGTTAACTTGGCAGATTTAGTAGGGTATGATAATCAATAGCTAAGGATGATTTCAACATAATATGCATCTCAGCTATTGATAATTGATCTGTGTTGCTTCTGCTTTGCTTTTAGGTCTTCAACCAGATCAAACAAACAAAATCTTCAACCAAAGTACCGGTCAGCTTACAGGAGATATCCCTGGTGCCAGCACCTACTTATCTTTCTCCAGAGGCAGAAGTCACCAGCCATAGTATGAACAGTTATTTCTTTCAGTACCGTAGTGTATATTTAGTACCTAACATAGGGACTGTTTTTCTCTTTTAGCATCCAGTGGGCTATTACAAGGAAGGGCCAGGCCAGTGCTTTAGTGCACTGATCGTTCCCTTCCATATTGCTGGAGTGATGCCGCTAGTAATATGTGAACTGTTCTGAGGAAAAAAGTGTCACAACTATCTAGTCCTGCCTTTTGCCTTTGAGTAGTTCCTTGCGATATGGTGATATTGTGTACCTGAGATGACTTCACTTCTATGTCTAAATGACAGCTGGTCTTTCTCCAGTGCTGGACGTACTGCAATCTGGAACACTGTCGGTTCCACTGGGATACGGCATCTCCTCATCTTCCCCAAATGCGATATGCTTTGACATTGTGGTCTGAACTGTATAGGTCATATCTGAAGTAAATATTGTCCCAGACATTTAGGAACTCTGTAGTAAGCAGCTCAGAATATTCTTCTATTTTGATTTAGATTTATAAAGGTGAARAGCAAAGTATGAGAATTTAGTTGCTCTCATATGATTTCATTAGCCATTTTTGTTTTCTCATTTAATAGTGTGAGTCACCTCCTTATCTTTTCATGTTCGTAGGCGTCTTTCCACCTCCGATGCCTGTGGATCCAGCGACCTGTCCTATTGTTCCAGGGCAGGAGATGACTATAGAGATATCTAAGGGTCGATCGGGCCTTGGTCTCAGCATCGTTGGAGGGAAAGACACTCCACTGGTGAGTTTCTGTTCAACTAGTATTTATTGTCTATGTTAAAGAATGAGAGAAGAAAGGCAAAGAAAATGTAGAAACTAATGATGCCATTAATCTGTTACTGCTCTAATGAGTTGTTCAGTACAGGGAGGAGCAACAGGCAGCAACAATTTCCAATACTGCATTGATAATTTTGCCTTGTATCAGATCAGTTGTTTTCTATTCCCATTTAAATTGAAATGCTTGTGTTTCAGTGGTGTCTTCTGCTATGGTCATAATTTACAAGTATGTATTCTTTTTTAGCACACGCGAATTAAGAGTTTCAGGCAGGTAAGTTACCAGAAGGACTGGAGTACAAATGAATGTCAGAGAGGTAGAGCTACTTCAGCAAGGTTAACACCAACACCTTGAGAATATAAATGCTTAGTAGGTGTTTAAACAAACTATGATATATGTCCCTGCCAGCAAAAGCCTTCGCTGAGCAGAGGTAAAGCAAAGGTAATCTTTTATTCTTTCCTGTGTCCTTTTGTCTAAGATACTTTTGGTTATGCTGTTTTTAAAAAAAAACTTCAGCTATATTAAAAAGTATCAGTTCAAGTGTAAACTCAGCAAGTTGGTTACGCTAAACCTTTCAGCTCTGCCTCTCTGCTGTTGCCGTTTCCTCTCCACTATTTGTCTAGGGGATGCTGTATTACAGAATGTCAGCTTTTTTATTTTAAAAGTCAGATTCAGTTCCTTCAGTAAACAAGTCCATTGCAGAGATGTCCTTATTGGGTTTTCCTAAATCCCCTGCCACAAAGAGACTTAAGACAGTAGAGTTGCTCTGTAATTTCTTTACATGCAGTTGTTCCTGAAAATATCATGGTAGGTTATCATTAAGCAGTGACGTGCCACCAGTGTAAGCCACTATAAACCTGAAGAAGTTGAAAGGAAGTAATCCTTCTTGAGACTCCCCCCCTCCCAAAAAAAAAAGGGTGGAAGTGGAAGAGAAAAGATCATTTTGTTTTGCAAAGTGTAAGCTCTAACTTGGGTTTACAGTGTTAGAGCTCAAATTGGAAAAGGTTCTGTTTTTTGGTTCTATTTATCCAAGCCTCCAAATAGGTGGGGTCTGGATAAATTGCTCTGTTTCACATGGAGATAGATTTGAGTTATGTCAAAGGATAAAACAGTCTATATGGTTTTCATTCTGTCCGGCCATGCGCTGTTTTGTATCTAGTCCCTTTCTTTATCAGAATCTTCAGAGTTGAGTAAATTCAAGTAAGTAGTTCTGCATTAGTCATCTCTCTGCTTCTTCATTTAACTGGAATTAGAAATAGTACATGGCAGTCGGTCAGAAGCAATCTGGTACATGGTTTTCATGAGTTTTTCATATAAATAAATGAAAATTAGAAATATCTGCTTTACAGAGCAGATGATATATCTCTTCCTCTTCATCATTTGGTTTTAACTCTGTGAAACAGAGGGACATCTTTCCTATTTTAAAAAAGACAAATAAATTGACTTATGGCTTCACTGCTTATGTATACATTATACTCATGTGCTGTAGAAGTTCATCATTTCTACAGGTCTAGTCAGGTGGTAGAAAACTGTACCCAAGACCCACTGCTTTCTACAGTGCAGGGAAATTAATACGAAGTTGTAATTGGCTTCAGCAGCTTAGGTTCATTCATTAGCTGTTTTTGAAATAGGGGAATTTTCAGATCAAAGTGTGAGAGAATGGGAGTAGCACCATTCATAGCCTGTTTCTGCAGGTGTGAACAGGGATTTGCTGCCTTTTGTGTTCTCGTAACTCAGCTAGTGCACACAGAGCTGGGCTGCCCGGGCAGCACCGTGGAGCCGGGCCGTCGGGGACATCCTATCCTGGCAGGATAGGAGCCGCTCCGCGCCACCGTTACCTCCCTGGGCATCACCGCTGCGGAAACTTTGGCTTTGGAGCTTTTACCTTTTTACCTCATTTGTGAGTACTGGGGATTGCGGGAGGCTGTTCCTCAGTAGGATTTGTTGAATGGAGTCTAAGGTGGCTATGGCAAGAGCATAAAGGCCTCGTCCATGCAGTATGAAAATGCCCTTACCATAAAAAAGGTGAAGGGATTACTGGCAGTTAACGCTGCTGCACAGCAGCAGCTCGCGTGGAGCGGCAGTGCTCATTTCAGAGTTGTTTGGGGTCTTTTTAAACACATGATGTGCAGTCCCAGCTTTTGGAATAATAAATCTGGCAGCCTGCTAAGGAGAAGCACCACTTAAAAATGAAATATGGTGTACAGCTTTTAAGTCATAACCTTAGGAATCTCATCAGAAGTCACCAAGTAGGGACTTGAAAAATACAGCTTGTGTGCAGGGAAGTTAATTTTTTCAGGAGGCTGGAAAACAATGTCTTAACCCCTGTTAAATGTTTGTCATTGAGAAGACCATCCTATTAAATTTATTAAAAAAACAAAAAAAAAAAAAAAAAAAAAAAAAAAAAAAAAAAAAAAAACCTAACCCTAACTTCCACCAACCAAAACTCTGCCAAGTTGGATGTATTGTAAGCCAGGACCGTGGCTGCATACTTAGGGGAGTAGGAGAGCATCAGCTGGGAAGATGAGGTTGTAGAAAAGGCATGGGAAGAAAGACTTGTCCTTGAAAGTTGTCTTCACAGTGTTGATCTCTAGACTGCCGTCCAATCAGTCCTATTCTAAGAGCTGATTTTTCATTTTTCTTCTTCCTCTGCTGCCTTTCATTTCACCTTCTCCTGTGCCCCTGACAGAACACCACACATGGCCTCTCCATTAAAGCAATTAAACTGCAGAGTGGAGCTGGCCGAAGTACAGCGCTTTCAATTTGTGAGGGGTGGTTTGTTTTTTTTTTTTTTGGTTGTAGTCCAATCAAACTTGTAAAAGTAACTCTCAGGGAATTAAAAAAAAAAAAAAAAAAAGTTTTCAGAAACATCCCAAAATGAGGCTTTGGGCTCTAACTGTGCTCGCCGGGACACTGTGTGGCCCTCTTGACCCGCCTGTTGCTGAATGATATATACTCGCTTGTCAGCCCCACTGCGGCTAAGAGCAGCTATAAAGCTGACAGGGATGTCATTGTCACCCAGTGGCTGCCGGCGCGCCTGGCTCCAAGGCCGCCGGCCACGGGACTGGCTGCAGCGGGCGTCGGGGCTGCCAGAGCAATGCCTGCAGCGCCGGGCTTTGCAATCCCCAGCGAGCTGCTCGGGACTCTTGTGCTTGGCGTCCCAGCTCCAAGCCGGGATGACCTGAGACTCTTTTTGGATGTGGAGTCCCCAGAGCTTCCAGCCTTTGGCGTTGGTGGCAGCGAGCCAGGGTTGGCATGGCCGGTTGGCCCAAAGCTGCAGAGTCTGGGGCCGGTGGGTGCCAGACTGGGTAACCAGTCCCCCAGGACACCAGAGTGGCAGCCCCAGGTATTCCAGTGGTTCACCATAAATTTAGGAACCATTCCTTAGTTATTCTACTTTTTGTTCATCTTATTTTGCAGAAGTTGTTTCAAGCAAAATAATTTAGGTTCAAGTAATGGGCTTTTCCTTTGAAACTCTTCGCCAAAAACTTTCTGTGAGGTTTGCTGTTGAATTGGGCTGGGAACAGGGCATCAAGGAATAGCGTAAAAAACCTACCGTGGTTTTCCTCCAGATGGCATCGTGCGGTTCATTCATCCTAACCCTGTTATCTCTCCCAAGCGAGTGGATGCTACTATGTCTTGTCCAGTTAGCATTTGCATCGAGCCATCCTGTATGAAACAGGATTGTCAATTCACAGGGATTTTATTCTTGGCAATATGTGAAAAAGCCTCGCTCCAAGATGCAAACGTTTTCTTAGTAGGTGGGAGCACTGTTTTGCTTCTGACTGGCTAGCTGACTTGGTGATGGTCGAGTTGATTGCTTGTAGTTACTGACACCGTTTGCTGCCTGGCCGATTAAGACACTCGGACGTGCTGGAGGGTATCCAGCATTTTGAAGGTTAATGGAGACGTGGTATATGGATGTGCCTTCCAGCCTGAGGTAGGAAACCTTGGGAGGGGAGGAGAGCGCGAAGACAGTTTGAATCACAGTTACATACTGCAGAGGCACCTACAACATAAAACA
Organism: Apteryx rowi; assembly: GCF_003343035.1. Taxonomy (NCBI): domain Eukaryota; kingdom Metazoa; phylum Chordata; class Aves; order Apterygiformes; family Apterygidae; genus Apteryx; species Apteryx rowi. Next base: position 3,822,384 of record NW_020450418.1, on the reverse strand, counting down.
AAGACTGTTGGACCAGTAACCTGAGGGCAATTTGGAAGCAGAGCAGCTAGGAAAGCTGTCGAGTATATTATCTAAACTTAGAGAAAGAAAAAACTAAGCTTTCCTTATCCTGTGTCTTTTTTTTATTATTATTAAACACAACAAAAACAAACCTTTTATATAGAATTTTTATATTGGGGTGTCTATTTTGAATTGGTAAATACATATTTTTTACTTTTGCTTTCAGCCGGCTTTAATAAAGGGCCTTTTTAAGGTAATTAACAAACTTAAGGGACTCCATCCATAAAATGTAGACATTCACAAATCCAGGGAACTGAAACACTTCAGCAGTGCTCCAAAAAGTAACAGAATACGCCTCCACTCAACTAACACTCGGTGGCGTGAGCGCTGGTAACACAGGAGTCGTAAATGAGGAAGGGCTGCTAATGACCTCCGTTAGCCCCAGAGGCTCTCCAGCCCGCAGCGGAGAACGGGGAGCGTTGCGACGGAGCTGGACAGACGAATATTTAGATTTATTCTCCCAGTCCAGGTGAGTCATACCTTGCACAAACACCAGCTCTTAAGGCAGGACAAGGGAATGATCGAGAAAGCGGTGACTTCAAATTGCAGCTGTTGAGGCCCCTGGGTTTGCCCCCGACGCCGTAAGGGCCAGTGTCCCTGCTAGAAGCTCACTGCCGCTGGGACCCGGCGTTGGTTACGCCACGGCCACGGCACCGTCTCTGCTTTGTGCCGTGCTCGGGCAGCGGTGGGACGTACCTACGCGTGAGGGCTGATGTGGCTCCCACGGCACTAAACACACAGGCTCTCACCTGTTGGAGCTTTCTCCCCGCCACCGCTCCTCCTGCCCCCGTTATATTTAGAATCAGGCAAAAAATAACTTCAGTACTTAACGCACAGCTGAGGTCTGTGAGGCTTTTTGTATAGTCATCGCATACAGCTAAGACTAAAACTGTGTCAGTGGAATATGCTTACTGTATAGCTACAAATGAAAAGCAGGATATGGGCCTCAGGAGGGTTTTAGTAATATATTGGCTATAGATACTGATGCTGTTAAGCCTGTTGCACAATGAATGGAACAACAAAACAAAAAAGGGTCATAGAAATTTTAAGTTTTTAATCACAACTTGAGTATTGTAGAGGAAAAGTTTGTGGCTGCAAGGGAAAAGCATTTAATCACTTCTTAGCCATCACCCACATTTATAAAATAGAAGGCAATTTGATGACAGAGTAGTAAATGCGTTTAGCTTGAAGCTATGAGGAATTGCTTTGACTCTTGGTTAGATAATGCAAAAATGAAGTTGGTGGATTCATCATAATTCCAAAAGGACGTTAGCGTACAACAGCATGAAGAAAACAAACTGCTTTGTACCCGAGTTACCACAAATGGGAATTAAAGCAGAAGGTTCTGCAAATCAGCTGTTTGATAGATCTTTGGCAAGGGTTTACTTGACCGTCTGGCTAGCTTGCACAGCAGTGTCTTGCTCTAAGAAGTCAGTGTCTTCCAGGAGTGTAAATCAACCATAACGTTTAAACTAAACGTATACAAAAGCAGTAGGACATATCGAAAAGGATTCAGGAGTCTTTCTAGCTGGTAGTTGAAACCATTGGCTTTGGACTTCGTCTCATGTGCGTTCAGGATCTCACGCATTCTTTATAACCTGTGTTATGCACTGTACATTGTAAATTTTGATATTTTTTATTTAATAAAATAATGAGTGAGAGAGTTAACATTTTAGTACGTAGTTCTGTGTTTTATTATTCCCTCTAAAATGAGCATGTATACATTTTGAAAAACTTTGGTTTGCTTTGGCATGTGATTCATAGAAACATAGCTCTTTCTATCGTTCTGACTTAAGTCATATATTTTTACACTAAACATCTTATTACCTTAGTTTTATTATTTCAGAATCAAAGGAGAGCTTGCAAATGTCTATGACTGCAGACCGAAGGAATGTTAATGAATAGTGCCATTGAATTTTCAGGTTTGGGCTTTTCTGATCTTAGAGAATATAACTGTAAGCAAAAATATTATGCAAGCTGAATAAAATTTAAATAAATAAGGACCAGATGTAACTATAGGGGCCTATAAAATGTAATACAAATATTATCCACTTCCTTAAAATAAATCTGTATTTTAGTATGAAAAATTATATTCATATTGATGTTGTGGATTAATCTTTTTTATGAAAGCTGGCAAGTGAACACCATCTTTTGCAAGGGCTTGTACTTAAATGGGAAACAGACTTTTTATTTTGACCTTGAGTAGAGAAATTTTTCAGTATCATGCAATGTAAAGCATTTTTACATTAACACAGTAATACATTTTTACATTATATAGCCTGTTTTATTACAGTAGTGTTTGGCTTAGGATTTTGGGTGCCTGTTAATGGTTTGTGAATGCTAGCAACTGCAAAATATTTGAGTCTTAGCAGAGGTATATGTGGCATGATACACATTAGATAAAATTCTTAAGTCAAGCGATTTGCTTTCAGCTGACCTTCAGCTTTTGTTGCTGGACTGTTATCTTTTAGATTCCATTTAGGTCCGTGAATGGAAGATCATAGATCATAATGTAACAGCTGTAATTTCCTCTGCCTACAAGTAACCAGCAGCTGGATTTATTTTAACTATCGAAAGATTCTTTTGTGGGGCTAATTCTTCAGTGAAACACACTGTACAACCAGTTGACTTCTACTTTATCTGTGAACTAGACTGTAAAAATGAAATGACAATTTTACTGCTCTGGACAAAGTATAGCACAAGTTGAAAAGGAAATAACTAATGATATTTTACTTGCCCTGGGAAAGAGATAAGTCTGTAATCCTGCAGTCATCAGAAACCCTTGTAGCATTATTATCTTTAATAAATGTTAATTTAGTATAATGTTTGTAGCTATGTAAGACGCTTGTTTGAAATGTGTGTAATATTAGCTTAGGAAAATACAAATTGTCAACCAAATCAGAAAACATCTTTTCCTGGGCATTATTGTATATGTAGCATACTGTTTTACCTCCTCAGGAAGTGCTGACATGCAGGTTTTGTGTTTTACACCTAATTAGGTGAATGAAGTCTTCCCATTAACTGTAAGTGCAAACCAAATTAGGATAGGGGCACATAAAATTCATATAATTCCAGCAGTTTGACCTGCCTGCTTTCTAGCACTATCCAACTGTGTTTGTTCCCAAGACTGGTATCTCTATTTTGGCCTGGACGTTCAGCGTTAGGTGGCTGTGTGTGCCAGAGCTGTCCGTTCTGGGAACTCGGTGCCTTTTTCCCCCCATACCTAGTGCTCGCTAGATTTGGGACAAACAGATGGTGATGTTTGTGGTGGCAGAGAGGGCCTTGTAGCTAGAGGGCACAGCTGTGGCTCTGGTTTCTACTCTCAGGACCGTTTTGTTTTTGCCTAGTGATTCCCACATTAAACACTTTGAAAAACACGGTCTGGGATCTTGAAACAACTCGTGTCCATCTGAGTGCTTTAACCAGTCTGGCTCTGTGCCGCTGGTTGCTGTGCTCCTCGTTGAGTAGCGGTTCACCTTTCTCCTGTGAAGTGCCTTTGATCCTATCAAAACAACGGCTGGCTCTCACAGACTGGCCAGGCAGAGGTGCCTGCAAGACTGCAATAACGCAGTGAAGATAAACATCAAAATGCAGTTAATATTAGTTCAGCTAAAGGAAGGAGGTTGTCATGAATGATGTATGTTAAGTAATATTCAGTGCAAGAAGCCTCTTTATCAGAATTCAGACCTCTTTTCTTCTCAAATTCAGTCAACACCAGATATGTAGGGATTCCTCTGCCCCAGTTCCTCTTCCATACTCTTCCACCTTTTTAGCAGATGATAGAACTTTGTCAAAATAACCATGATATTTGAAATTTTAACCTCCTTCATGTGTTGTGTCTCTTTACTCCTTCACCCTCTACTTCCAACATTTACAAGTAACTCAGTAGTCTGGTTACTGATTTTCAGTGAAAAAGGGCACCTGCTTTGAAAGCTGCTACTTGTCCTGAAGAACGGCTGCACAGAAGAAAAGAAACATTACAGAGACCGGCTCAGATGCTATAAACTTGCAGCAAATGTGTGAGCAGTCCCAGCCCATAGCCAGGCAGCTTGTGAGCCTTTCTCACCACCGTTTATGACCCTGCAGGTTTAAGTTTCACTCCATCAGTAGTTTTCCTGAATAGGAAGCTGACTTTGCCACCTTTCTCCCCAAGGCTCAATCAAGACAATGCAGTGCCTGCGTTGCCTGAGGTCTCTACCCTAGCAGTTCTTGACATTTAAGATACAAAGATTAAGCTGTCACTCTTAACTGAATTTAAGTCTTAATGGGAGCGTTTCTGTTTGTGCACTCTGCTGATGGGTGAGTTGATATCCTCACCCTACTGGGTCCCTGAAGTTGTTATAAATGAAGCAGGAGAAATATTCACAGTTGGGGGGGTTTTGAGACCAGATTCCCCTAGAGTTCAGGACTATCCCCATAGCGTAGATAAACAGAGTTGCTATGTAGAATATGCTTTGCACTTTTTACAAGTTGTTTCCCATAAGTACAGTCTCAGATGGGGTGCTAATTTTTGTAGGGTTGTCTTGCACTTTCTGTGAAAGAGTCATTTATTCTATACTTCTTCAAGATGTTGATCAAGAGGCTCTATGAGCTCTTCTACTTCTCTGCCCTTGCCTTTCTACCAGTGCATTTCTCCCATCAGCCAAGAACCTCTTTAGTCACAATCAGTATGAGAATTAGCATGTGGGTGCCTTTCCTTTATTCAGCAAGGCTATATAACAACTGTGGTATTTTGCTGGTAAAGCAATAGAAATTGGTTATAGCTGTGTCATGGCTAGAATCCGAACCTTACAAAATACATTCTAACATACCACATTGCAGGTTTGGTAAATATACAGTCCATTCATAGATTTGACACACACTGTTTATCAACCAGGTATATTCTTGCCGTGTTTTGAAACTATTCTGGCTTGCAGATGATTTTTTTAGCTATATAGTATGTATAGTAACAGTGTGTTCAGCTTCATTCCATTGAACTACAGATCCTTTGTTTTTGTTCGCCTTCAATATAAGCATTACCCAGCCCAGGACAGAGCCCCAGCAGTAGCGGGCAACTTCCCTTCTACTTTGCCTTCTAACAGGTTTTATGGTTGGATAGTTCAGGTTTACGCCTGCCACCATGGAGCCATCTGTTCTCCTGTGGAATTCCATATTTGCAAAATAGGGGAGATAATTGTCTTTATTCCACTGTAACAGCTTTATTTGGGAGGGTCATGGGTTTCTGAAGGTGTTGATGTGACTTCAGTGGACAGACCATCCAAAATACATTTGCATGCATACACATTGCAAGAAAGGCATTTGTGGACGTTTCTCAGTTACCTTGTTTTTGCCAGGATTCTCCAGGTATTCCTTGATTTTCTGTTTGTCTTTAAAATTCTTCAACCTCCTCTAGTTTTAGTTCAATAGCAATGTTCTGCAGAAATCAGAAGCACCCTGTTCAGTGTGGAGTAATGCTCTCTAGATGCCCTGGCTTGTATTCTGCATCCTTCCATCACATCCGAGGAATGTTAAACTTTGCATTAATTCCTGATTTGTATAATGTTCTCAGACTAAGGAAACATTCTTTGTCAAAATATACGAAAATTAAAGCTCCAGTTTTTTGAATGTATTTGTCAACCCTCTGAAGTATATGCTTTTAGCAACTAGGTGTCTTTCTTTAAATAATAACCTTCTTGATATGATGAAGTGTTTCTATTACCCCCTTTTGCACTAACAGTTTCTAAGATTGTGCCAAGCTATATCATGGAGAGCCATAATCTGTGTGAAACTGAGAGGAGATTGGGTGGGACAGGAGTGAAAATCTTTCCATAGACATTGTCAAGTTCATAACCTCTAGTTGGGCATCGACATCTTTCCCTCCTGCTCTTTTTTTATCGGTTGATTTGTTTTGAACTATTTAGGACTTGACTTTTAGAGATGCTGAGCACACAACTCAATTTTGAAGTCAGTGAGTAGGAGCTGCAGATGACCAGTAACCAAAACTCATGCTTTAAGTGTGCGCTCTGTACGTGTCCAAGTGGCTTGTTTCTTTTGCTCTAGGACTCTAGCGAAGGTTGTCTGTTCATTGTCAAAAGCAATGGTACCTTAAGCTTCTACTAGACAGCCTCCTACATTTTATTTTTGTTGCGTAATGTTTTCTCAAAGACTGCATCCTTGCTAGTGTGCATTTTCATTTAGTAAGAGTAGGTCCTAGTTTGTTTTCTCGGGCCCAAAGATGTCTGTTATATCTTAAAACCCTAATATGTTAATAGAGTCATTACAGAGTCATGCTCGGTTGTTAGATGGCTAGAATATTACATTGGATATCTTTGTTGCGTGTTCAAACTTCTTTAAAATATTGATAACGTTAAAAATGTTTAACTAATAATATCAGTAGTTTCTTAATGGTTTGTCATGGATGATCAAAACAAGTAGGGCCTTATCCAAATTACATTAGATTCAATGGAAAAAGACTATTTCTGAGTTAAATGTGCTTTCAGCTCATCCCAGAAGTATAGGAGGAAAAATGTCTATGTATAATACTTTATAAGCTAAGGAAGGTGAGTTTCTCATATTTATGCTCATGAACTATTTAAAAATCTTTAGTGTACATTGTGGACGCACTGCTTCATTATGTTTTTAATCTGTTTGGTAAGACTGATTCAACTGCACTAGTTTAAAAAAAAAAAAAAACTAGTTAAGAAAAACAGTATTTTGGCAGGTCAATTAGATGCTTCCTTCTTCAGGGTAAGCATAGATACAACAGGAATGTTCCTTTTCATGCCATATGTATTTTTAGTTATAGGTCTGGCTCCTAACACAAGCAGGACCCCCAGTGTAATACTGAATTGCTGCCTTTTCGACTAGATGATGCAGATTATTCAAGCTGATAACATTTAATGGTTCCTGAATATAAGCTTTAGGTATGCGTGGTTTTACGTGTATTAATGCAGTAATACTGGTAAATGCTGGTAGCTCTGATATGTTGACCATTTTTAAAGCAACCACAAATGGAAAACAAACTTCAAGGAATATAACTGGAGGTTCCTTGCTCCGAGGTTAGGAAATATAGCCCAAAAGTTCCTAATTTGACCATTGTGTGTACATGCCCAGTCTGCTGTTACATGGTCACATGCAGTTTTTCTATTGAACCTCTTGTTCATCCAGCACCCTAGTGTACCCAGTTGGATGATGCTCTCTTAATAAGCTGGTCAATATTTTGTATTATCTTGTTGGCCATTTGTAAATGCCTTCCTTTGTAGAGTGTTTGAAAAAGTGAAAATGAAACGTGCTATTGAAGTTCTGAAACAAAGACTCTAACTCAGCTTTTTCTCAAAGCTTTCCATGATCAGCCTCAGGTGAAAAAATATGTATCACTGTCACCCTGTTGGCTTTCACCCAGACAGAAGTCTCTTGTGTTGGCTAGTGTTAGGTGATCGTTTTTAAAGCAGAGGTAACAAAACAAGAAAAACAGAGGGAGAGCTAAGACACGTAGCGGAGAAGTTCAGCTGTGCTGCCGAGGTGGACATGAATGTGTCACGCGGTTCCTCTGGTAAATGCTGCTTCAGTTGTTTCAACAAAACCCTGCGGTCGCCTTTTTTTTAATCAAACAGTTCTTTTGATTTTTCTTAATTACCTTGGTACACAGCTCACAGTGCTTTGCCTTCATTTATGCAGATTGAAATCTCTTCCCCCCATCTGGGGTGCTTGTATCGGCTGTAATCCCTCTGTGGTTAACATCCTTCAGGCTTTTTTCGGTGACTGGTGTATATGTCTCAAAGCCCCGGCTCGTGTCAGCGGTGCTGCGCGTTAGCAGCAGTGGAGCGGGTGCAGATACAAGTGCGCATCGCTAAATAAGGTGCAGCGGGAACGAATGCAAGTAATGCTCCCGGCGGTGGCTTCGTCACCGCGTTCCCTCTGGGGCAGCTGAGTTTGCCTTCTGCTCAGCTTCCACCGCATGTGCTGGTGACACGTCGCAGGGCGACGTGGGGGGCGTTAGCTGTGCGGTGAGACATGCGGCATCGAACAGGGGTTTCCAGCCGTGCCGGCGCTGTGTTCTCCCCAGCAGCGCTCCGGCTCCGGCCTGGCAAAGGCCGGGCACGCGGGGCAAGAGCCTTTGTGGGGGTTATATTTGCCTGAGAACGGGTTATCTGCTATCTACACATCCAACCGAAAAATCCCAGCGCGTAGTTATCCGGAGCCTTTTGCAGTTCTCGGTGCAGGCAGGCATCCTCTGAGGCTCGCCGCTTGGTGCCGACGTCGCGGAGAAGAACAAACTCCGCGCGGCGAGGCGGCCCGGCGCCTGGAAAGCGCTGCGCCTTGCCAGAGCCGCAGCTGAAGCGCTGGAGCAGGATGTTCACCTATTTGTGTCGGGGGGGGAAAAAACCCAAACAAAACCAAACCAGAACAATGCCGAGGGAAAGCACCAGCGAGAGAACAGTGTGTTCTTTGTAATGCTTTTTCTTTGGGGACAGCTATTGCTGGCAATGAGATTAAATCGCTGCAACCTTCCCTGAAGCTACATCTGCCACTGCCTACATTTTCCAACCTCAGTAATAAACTAGCGTTTGCCATTGTTCGTTTCTTCTGGATTTCATTTCTTACAGATTTAACCAGCGCTGTTTACCACAAGGCATTCAGCTCTTGCTTAAAGCGGAGAGCTCTGCCAAGTCCCTAAAAATATTCATCCCTCTAAAGGATCTGGTTTTAAATAATATCGTAAAAAGTAGATGATATTAATGTAATAGTTCACACTGAGTTCACATATTGCTGATGCCAATGTATAAAAATGATAGAAGCGTAAGAAGTTGTTCTCGATAAGACTGCCCCGAAGCGGCAAACAAAATACTTTTTACCCTTTTCCTTAGCTATCCGTATTTTGGCCATGGCCCTCGTTTCCTTAGCCCAGCGTATTAGAAGAATCGACACTAGAGTTGTCTTTATCCGGACGCGCGGTGCCGTGCCCCTTGACCACGGAGCGAGGCTGGGGGCGCGTTTGGGGCGCTGGCGGGGGGAGCTGACGCGGTGCCGTGTTCCCGCAGGACGCCATCGTCATCCACGAGGTCTACGAGGAAGGGGCGGCCGCGAGAGACGGCAGGCTCTGGGCCGGGGACCAAATTCTCGAGGTAAGCGAATTACGAAGTGTCTCTGCATGGACGTGTTTGCTTATACGTTTTGTGTTTCTCGTAGATGCTGTGTTCAATACCAAATAGGTTTCTGGTGAGGAAAATGGTGATCATTTAGTAGGATCTCTACTTCAAGCTGCTCTTCTGCCACTAAGAACATCCCAACAAACCAATATTCCCTTATGTACTCATGTAAGTTGAAGGCACAAATTGAGACTATATTAAATTTAATTGGGCAAGGCAGTCGGTGAGTTAGAGGGTTCAGCTGTCGTGTCCAACAGCTCGGGATCACTCATCCTTTTAAGCTCTCACCGAGAGGCCGGCACTGCTGCAGGAGCTTCCGCGTCTTTGTGCCGCTCAGAAAGCGAGCGCTGAGCAGGGCGAAGCGCCGAGCGAGCAAGGGAGGAGGGAGGGAGGGAGCCCGGGGCAGCCTGGCCGCCGGCCCCACCGGCCCGCTCGGCCATCCCAGCCCCTCGTGCTTAATAAAGCTGTTCCGGCAAACACGTGGAATTATTTTTGCAAAGAAACGTTCCGTCTCTTTTTCCCGGAGGCTAGTGTGGAAGCGGAGAGAGGCAAGGGTTAAGACAGACGTGCTGGTTTGCAAATTCAAGTGCGTGCAGCAGGCAGGCAGGCAGGCAGGCAGGCGATGGGGGTTCTCGCGCAGCTGTTTGCAGAGCCTCGCTGTCAGAGCAGGACAAATTCCCAGCATGGCCATTAAGGCTTTCGGGTATAGGGTTAGAAAAATAGTGAGGGGCACTTGGGGAGTTGTCTTTACAGCTCTTGCACAGAAAATATTTTTTTTTAGCGTTCGGGCTGTATGTTGTTTTCGTTTTATAAATAACTGTGTATTAACAGAGCATGATAATTAGCCAGGTGATAAAAACGGAGAAGGTTAATTAATTCTTCGCTGACCATACAGGAAAGGGCTAATGTTTGTGTGCCATAATACTGTTGTTATTTCAGCTTTTAAAAGCTGTACTAATGAAGCAAGAGGACAGCTCTGAGTTAGTTTCAGATTAGTATGATAAAGCACACATAGGTGTCTGAGTAGGAAAAAAATAAGCAATGCAGTATATAAATAAATGCGTACCGAATTAGTACAAAAGAATATAATTACTATGAATTAGATTTAATTGTCCTAATGTAAACTGTGTATGTTTATAACTTTGCATAGTTAAAAATGAAGAAGTATTTTAATTGGCTTATAACTTCTTATGTTATATAAGTAGATTAACATTGTTTTGTTATTCAGTTACAGTTTATGCTACTTCCTAACAAGTCTTTAAGAATATTTAAGTATTGATATTTTTGATGTTGACAAAAAATGTTTTTGTCAACAGAGCGTTGGTGAATATCTTAAAGGGCATCCATATGTCGGCTTGGCCAAAGCGGGAGACGAAATTTCAAGTTGCAATAGTTTTCTAGTTCTCCACCATTCAGTCAGAACTTCTTGTTCTATCTGATAATACTAAAATGCTAAAGCATTTTCAGGTTGTTGCAAGGGAAGTGTAATTGGGTGCTCCAGGAGTGGTCTTGTGTGCCATCTATTGGAACAAAGCAAAATAACCAGTGCGTATGTCCTGCCTGGGCTTCGCCGTTGCCGTTTGCTAACGGTTCTGGTTCCCTGTGTCTTTGCCTTGGCGCATTGCGAGTCTGAGGGAGGAGGAATCCGCACACCGATGCCTGCAAAGATGAGCAATCCAGAAGGTTAAAAGGAGCCCATCATGCTTCGTGTAATTCTAAGAACGAAGTGTTGTTCGAGGTGGTTGTTTGGGTTTAAATGCGAATGAGGTTAGTTTGTCCCTGCCCGTTTTCCCGAAGGCAAGAAGGAGCAGCACCAAGCCATCGCAGGTGGCCCAAGGCACAGCTTTTCCGGCAGGAGAAGTAAAGGCAGAGCTAGGGTACAAATGACATTTCTGCTCAGCATGCGGTGACTGGTGTCAGGCATTGCCGCAATGCTCACGTTTGAGCTTCTCCAGCATTTAAAAAGAAGAAAAGAGCACCCACAAAGCTTCCAAGCCAAAATGTTTGGATTATTGTGATTTAAACTAGGCAGTGGCACGAGGTACTGAACTAGTATTCGAGAGGAAATCCAGGAGCTCAGCCCTCTGGAAATCAGAGTACTAAATTAGAGTGCCAAGGCACATCAACTTGACAAATTTGTCCTGTCACACAAGGATAGGATGTGAGTATGCTGATGAAAAGATCATTCACATATGTCATTTGGAAAGAAAACACTGATTATTTCAGGTGAATGGGATAGATCTGCGGAATGCCAACCACGAAGAAGCTATCACTGCGCTGAGGCAGACCCCACAGAAGGTGCAATTGGTTGTCTACAGGGATGAAGCTCATTACAAAGACGAAGAAAACTTGGAGGTTTTCCACGTAGATATACAAAAGAAAACAGGCCGAGGGCTAGGCCTCAGCATAGCTGGAAAACGGTAAGAATGTCTCTTCAATCAGACTGCCCTTCAAATGAGAAATATTTTCCTGTTTGCCATATGAACAGCTGTAGCTATTAAACGGAATGTGAAATAAAGGAAAACTTCCATAAGCAACAAAATTTTGGATTTAAATACCTTCAGGGATGTCATGGGGTTTTGATTCTGGGTTCTCTATCAGAAAAACAAAATGCCTATATAATAAAAGCTGTGGTTTCCCTTGGAAAAATCACCGTTTGCATTGCGGAGTGGGTGTCTTGCTTTCTGAGCAGGTACAGCCAAGTGAGCGCAGGCAGAGCTGGGAACTAGCCGTTCTGCTGGGTTAATTGTGCCTCTGTGTAAGTGTTAGGAAGTCCTAACCGTGGCTTCTCTGATTCCAAAATGGAGAAAAAGCCGACTGCCAGGATATGCCTTTGTAAATGAATTCATTAGATCTAGATCCTGCTCGGTTTCAAAGTGACCACTTTCAGTGGAAGACAGGAGGCTGACGAAAGTTTAGACCCAAATCCTGAAAGATGCCTGAGTGACCATGGAGCTCTATGGACAGTAGTTCTGGGAGCACTGAGCAGAATCGGAGAGAGTGTGGTAGCTAGCAACTGCTTAATAAAATGTGACTTCTTGCTGATGTATCTCTAAACCACTGCTGTTAAGTCATTTGAACTAGAGCACTGATAGATTAAGTCTTTCCTTGCTAGAAGAGATTTACAACATGACACAAGCAAGCGCTCATTCCGTCCTGGTGCATGAGAATCACATGGCTGCTCTTCTGTATTGCCAAAAAAAATTTATTTTCTCAGTTACAAATCATCATGTCATTATCCCGACTGCGTATGGTCAGTAAAGGTTCCACAGCCGTTTTTTGACAAGAGTGGCGATGTTTAACCCAGGTGTTGTGAGCAGATTGCAGGCTGGATAATTAATTTGGCTTATGTAAATTACCCTGCAGATGGTTATTGCGGCCTCCAGCCCTCCCGCGATTGCTTCTGTGCAAAACTTTCTGTACTACTGCTAAAAGCTTCGGTCGTGGTTGCCACCTTAGAGGTAGCTTAATTTGTGAAGTAGATTAAATGATACCCATGTATAATTCGGTTTGCAAAGTGCTGTGTCCCTCGCTTTAGGGTGAGGGATACCAAATGCCACCTCTTTGCATGACGTTCTCCATCAGCTTATGCCGTACCGGGCCCCGAGCTGGGGCCGGGCGTGGAGAGCTGCTGCGGCGGCTGGGAAAGGAAGCCCCCGCAAGGAGGCTGAAGCTAATAAATCTGCTTATTCCCCTCTTCCGCTTGGCCGGCCGCTTTCCTGCTCCTGCAAGCCTAGCTGCCCGCTGCAGAGGGAGAGCCACAAAGCTGGATTTTCTGCTGCATAACTCGTGTGCAAACTATAAAAGTCTTTTCTGCAGACTTCTCTCTGCTCTTCTTTTGGGGGCCTGTAGGCTTCTAGAAGAAAAAAATGAGCTGAACCATTAGGGAGAATAAAAATAAAAAAAAGGTGGGGCTGCATAATTCATATCAGGAACATCGGGAGATAGTTTAACATCGTCTTAGACTGATCCGTGGCTTTTTGTTCATACAAGTGCTATTTTTCATGAGTCTCTATGGATCATACAGTCAGAACTAGCAGTTCAAAGGAAAAGGCAGCATTAGAAATAGCAAAACATGCCTTGATTTTAAAACTCACAGATTTTTTTATGCTCAAATGCTTGAATGGGAGGTATAACTCGTTCTTCCCCTGCTCACAGGTTTCTTTTAATGTCTCTTAATTTAAAGTAATCTAAATTGGTCTCTCAAAGAATATTGGATTGTGTAATTAGCCATATGCTTCTTGCATTGTCAGAAATGGAAGTGGAGTGTTTATCTCTGACATTGTTAAAGGAGGAGCTGCAGACCTAGATGGAAGATTAATTCAAGGAGATCAGATTTTGTCTGTTAATGGAGAGGATATGAGAAATGCCTCACAAGAGACTGTTGCCACTATACTTAAGGTGAGTACATAATACATTTTAAGATATTGAATTGCAGTTACTGACATTGTGCAAGGTAATTATCCTGAAGTGCTATTTACATGTAGGCAGGACAACTCAAACCGATTACCCAGACGGAAATTTGATCTGAAATGACTTTGGAAGATTCACTTAAAATCACTCCTCCATGTATATTTAGAAGTGGGGATGATATCAAGTGGGAAAACAAAGGCACATGCAGTATTTAGACATTTATTTGAAAAAGCAGCCATATATTTCCTACATTAGAAAAATATTATGAAACCTGAGAGACATACGAAGCAGAACTGTGCTGAAATGAAGTGCCTTTGGCTTTGCAGTGCTAACCTGCAACTATAAAATCGCATGTTGAATCCATTTCTGCACAGTTTTTTGTCCTGCAGGAGTGGTTTTATACTTGGAAGCACTCAGGCCTGGGAGAATTTGCCCTTTCCCGTTGGAAAGCTCATGGCTGCCCCTGTGCGGGAGCTGTAGGAGAGGGCCTGTGGCTGGCTGGGCTGCGCGTGCCCGTCGCTGGCTCTCCCCCCGGACACCGGGGCCCGGCACCCCGCAGCAAGGGTGAAGTGAAGGGTCGAGTGCAGCTGCTGACCAATTTCTACTCCAGACCGTATCTGGAGACGAGGACCATTTGCCCTGCCATCACCACCAGGGTTTCCGCTTTTTTTTTTTTYTTTTTTTTTTTTTTTTTGGAAGAGTAGGGCTCTTTTTTTCCTTACTTTTTCCATTCAGGGTCAATACCTGGCCAGAAATATACCTATTTGAAAATTGGAAGTTGGTGATAAGGTGTATTACTAAGTTGAATCCGTATGCATTAAATTCAGATTCACCCTTTTCTGCAGCATTTTGAAGTGTTTTTCAAGAGTATTGTTTGTGGCAAGCTTTTTGTTATAGAGGGGTTTTTAGTGAATAATCGACCATCTACGGTGTGATCTAAGAACTGCTGTGCCAGTAGAAAGATTCATACTGGCTTCAGGAGGTGTGGTATGATAAACCTAAATCCAGGGACAGGTATTTTTCATATTGTCCAAATAAAAACATTGAAATCGTGAGCATTCAGTTCCTTGTGGTTTCTTCAGGCTTGTCACTCTGAAAATAAACATGATTCTGTCCGGGAGAGCATGAAACACTGTATGTCTCCTTAAATGCTCTATGCTGTGGTTGATTTGTTTGTTTTTTCCAAGTGTGCCCAAGGCCTAGTGCATCTTGAGCTGGGGAGGTTGCGAGCTGGATCATGGCTGTCGTCACGGAAAACATCCCAGACCAGTCAGGTTAGTGACAGATTTCATAACCGTAAGAAAAGCTGCGGAGGGCAAGGCACAGGAGCGTGCAGGTGAGGCTCAGTCCTTGCACAGACATCTCCAGCCAAGGACGCGGAGCGATCACAATAATTTTCTTCTCCTGTGTTGAACTGCGAAGTGTTTAAAGGTAAGTGTCACAGAGGCAGAAATGCTGAGCAAGTAGAAGAGTCAGTTAATGAATCCCTTTTCTAAGGAGTCTGTTCCTGAGACACACCACGAATATTTAATATCTCTTTCTCAAGTGATGATGTGCATAGATTTTTTTAGACCTGCAAAATGCTGAATGTATGTTCTGCAGCTGTTTTGTCAGTCAAAATGGGTTAATTAAACTGAACTGTATCTTTGCCTATCTTGCGGCAGAACCACACGAGAGCTGCTTTGCTCTCGAAGAAAACACAGAGCAATTTCCTGCCTCGCTTGTTTTTTACCTGAAGCGAGGACAGCGATTCATTTTCTCAATCAGTGCAGGGCTTTTCCCCTCTCCCTCCCACCACTAGCCGAGACACTGATATCATTAGTGTTAAAATCCGAGTACTGCAAGGGAGAGAAGCAAGGCAAGATGACTGAGAAAACTGGAGGTTTTTAATAGGTTTTCCTTCTGGAGACTGCCTGCTTTGCCATGATACTTAGGCTGCTGATGTCCCAGAGAGAGACAAGCTGTGGTTCACAGCAGCGCCGTTGCACGGAGTGTTTTGCTGTCTCTCTACACGTAGCCAGCTGTTGGGGACGTGGGGGTGGACAGTTCCCACGCACATCTCTTTCCCAGGCACCGCTTTGCGCCGATAGCCAAGCAAGCTTCGCCACCAGGATCCAGCCCAGCCTCCACAAATGCTAAAAGTGTTCCGTTTTGGAAATGGAGAGGAGGAGCCATAGGAAGCTTAGGGATGTAAGTTAAAGCAGGAATGTTTTTAAGGGGAAAAAAAGCAATCCTAGTAGTGAGGTCAGTAAGAGGGGAGGCTTGCCCTTCCTGTCATGCATGAACAGCCCAAAAAGGGTGCCAAAATCGTAGTCGTAGGGGATGTTTTCTTAACTTTATAAAGGACGGGAGCAATCCAGTCTGGTGTCCATGAGGATGAGGTGTCGGTAAGGGCTAAGGAACCCATATCCATGTGGGAGCAGCTGTGCTAAGCCCAGCTTTTAAAATAATAGTTACATGTCATTGGAGAAACATCTGCACTGCATGCAGCAGGCAAGAAAAATGAAACAACAGGGGAAAAGGATACTGATTGCATTAAGGAAAGACCACAGCCTCGATTATTGCTTTTTTGGTCATTTTATCCACAGTTAACCTAAGCAAGAGCAACAGAATTGGAAAGTGATGGATAAAAATTGTCCATCCAATTTTACAATGTAGAACTAAAAACCCATCTGAAAGGGAAGCAAAATGCTGCAGTATCTAACACGATTCTATGTAGGAAAATTAGTTCAAAAACTGAGAACTTCATCCCCCTTTCTTTGTAGCATAGGAGGCTTTTGCAGGAAACTGGTGATTTCTTAATTTCTTTTAATATAAGTCTTAATGGCTGTTCTTAATGCAGAGTCACTTGAGAGCCTGCATCTTACTGAAAAGTACAACTCAGGCTCCAAAGTGACTTGTTGATTTTGAAAACTGAATAAATGCTTCTCAGCAAAACAGTTCCAAGTGTTATAAAAATCTTGGCAGAAAATACGGCACATCAGCCTGAATGATTTGCACAACTGCGCGCGGCGCTTTAGAAGCTGCTGGCCAAGAGCATCCAGAACTTTTCTCCTTCCTTGGCTTTTTTGGGTCCATTGCATACCTTTAACCGTAGAATTACAAGCCTTGTGGTGCAGGACAGTGATTTCTTTCACGTGCATGGCAAATTGTGTTAACTGACCCATGAATTGGCAACCGAACGTGGAAATGGGGCTCTGCCTGCTGTTTGCCACCGGCAGCTGTGCACCGGTCACTTAGGAGAAATGCTGCCAGAGCTTTCGATTCGCCGCCTGATGCATTTAGAGGCAGAAGGCTCCGCTGTGTGCTGAGCGGCATGGACCACATCTTTGCTTTGCGTAAGCCAGCTTAGCTGCAGAGGTCTGGCCCTCAGCGAAACCTCTGGTTCAGATGCACTTCCTAAATTGATAATGGTGTTTGTTCTCTGAGGGGGAGACCCTGAAGAATAAGCAAGACATGGAGGCAGGGAAGAGCAGCGCTGGAAGTGAACGGCCAGGAATTGATAACGCGCACAAGCAGGTTTCTCTGGAGCCTTCCCTTTGGCGGGTTGCAATACCAGCGTGTTCCTCTGCACTGGGCTGCTATTCGGGCAGTCGCAGCCGGTCCTTGGTCAGGGGCAAGGAGCAAGGCCGACCGCAGGGCCTTAGGCAATATATTCGGCTAAAACAGCAAAGCCTGGAGATCACTGCCGCGTAACAGGATGGCGATAAGCATTCAGTGCGTAAGAGGAGCCAGGGACAGGTTTTGGTAGGTTCCTCTTCAAAAATGAAGTTGGAAGGGTCTCCACTTGCGTGCCTGACGGGGTATTCCTGATCCGGTGGGCCGAGAGCACGCTTGGGCCCTTATGTTGCAGGGACTATTTTAAAGTTACCGTTTGGGTTTGACTCTGAGGTTCTGATTTATTTTTACCTTCAGGCGAGCCAACAGAGCGTCCACAGTCACTTCCGTCCCACGCTTGCTCCGGTCATCTCCACCTTGCAGAATTTTGTCAGCACGAAGCGATCTTCAGCAGATGTGTCTCAGAGGAACTCAGGTATTACAGGTCGGAGGCAGCCTGTATCCCCTAGGCCGCTGTCAGAGTAGTTGCTTGTTACCTGCAGTGCTGCTTTTTGTTTGCGCTGGTTTAAAAGTAAAAGTTAATACCTGTATTATACCTGGTTTTCCTCATCAGTCTTCCAGAAAATATACTGCTGATATTTTAAGACCCTGAACACTCTCCAGCGGATGACATTATTTTTATTTCTACTAGTAGAGAAACAGCTTCTCTATTTGAAATGTAAAATCCCTGCACCCTGCTATTCCCAGGCGTCCTTGTCGGAGGCTTGGAACGGGCAAGGTGCTCTCTGGCATCAGAAACGGTTTTCTCAGTGGATAGAGCTGCCACCGCTTCATTTATGTCTTTGTTGTTCTTGAGTGTATAAAAGGGCGTTTTGTAACGAGAAAGTGGCAGTGCCCAGTTTGCAGTTTGCAGATTTAGCCAGTGCTAAATCCACAGCCTACAGCAGGTTGTAGAGGGCCTGCACGTTTGCGTGCTCCCACCTGTGTCAGAAAGTCTTAACCGTATTTGCTCATGTCTGACCGTGGGCAGAAGTAGAAGACGTTTCTTGCGGCTGTTTGCGTGCACGGGAGACAACGTGTGGCAGTTCGGGCAGCCGCCTTTGAACCGGTTTGAAGGTAGCACTAATAGTGCCCAGCTGCCTACACTGATTCTAGCTTCGCACTGGTTTGGCTTTCCGCTGTCTCCGACCGCACCTCCGCAATCCTGCCAGGTGTGTTCACAACAGATACCTGCACAAGCACATGTGAGTGACAGGGAGAAATACTGAAATGTGTTAATAATAGCCATTGACTCTTGAAAGAGGCTAATTCTATCTGCCTTCTAAAAGGTTCTTAAAATAGTTGTAATTAAAGCTGTTAGAATTAGGGATTATTATAGCAGAGCCCAAGACCTAACACACCATCAACTTCTAGGCTGTTGAGTCCCAGTTCAAATGATTCCTTTGAAGTGTCCCAGTCTTTTTTTTTTTTTTCTTTTTAATGTTTTGAGTACTTTTAAATGTCCTGTGGCTAGATATACGCCAGCCAGACTTCCTGGCTGTCCATTATTTACTAATACAGCACAAATTAGAGCAGGAAATCAATGGAACCTCAACAGCCTCAAACCAGCCGTGTGCCCTAACCTTTGTGGTAGGGACACCGTGATTTATGAATAAAAAGCCAATCTTTAATTGAGTGAAATGCACAATAGGGCTTTTCTTTAGGCCGGCAGAGTGCTGCTATTGAGTAGATTGTGGTGAGCAAGGGCTGCGCGACAGTGGGCGTCACAGCGGCGTCCGCCAGACAGAGCCGTTACGGCCGCGTTCGTCTCCCGGCGAAACACAAATCCCGTCCTCCTCACGCGAGCAGCGCTGCCCGATTTGGCACGGGGAGGCTCCGCTCCCGCTTGGTGATAACTCTGGCTAGGCAGCAAGGGACCGTCGTCACCTGACAGTGTTATCTCTTAATTATATTATCTCTTAATTACAGAAGCTAATTGTTTGTTTCTTTGTTAGGAGGAGCAGATATGGGCCCAAGGACTGTGGAGATAACAAGGGTCAGTGAATTATTTTCTATCAATTCAAAAAGCTGTCACCTTTGACTGAAGCTGTTAATTTTGTCGTGTTTCTCAGAGTAAAACTGTGTTGTTATTTTTGTTTGCAATACGCTGTTGAATGTATGCCTGTATAACGGGGCCTATGTGTGAGGACGTGTGCGTATGTCAAACCTATCTATTTCAGTCCGTTCCATAAATCAAAAGGATCAGTTATTGCTACACCCCGAGCAGTGACCTCTACAAGTTGCTACAACTGCAAATGTTTTCTGTTTTGCTTTAGGGACCAAATGATGCACTTGGTATCAGCATAGCAGGAGGGAAGGGAAGTCCGTTAGGAGATATTCCCATCTTCATTGCTATGATTCAAGCCAGCGGCATGGCTGCACGTACCCAAAGACTCAAAGTGAGTAGAAGGGTCCCCTCGGTACTTTCTGTCGCATCTGCCGTGTTTCCTCCAGCAAAGGAGCCTCAAACACTTCTGTGTGTGACTGTCACCTTGATAATTGCCGCATAGGCCACTCTCCCTTAAAAAAAAAAAAGAGAGAGCTTCCCTTTTTGATTACGTTGCATCCTGGGGTAATTGCGGTGGTTGCCCACATGGAAAAGTAACGTTAAGATATAGAATGTAAATGCATTTGAAGATTGCCGCAAATGCATTTGAGCAGCGAGGAGCAAGGCAGAAGCTCTGCAGTGTGTCCGCCCAGACTGGGGGAGAGGAGGAACAGGCTCAGGGACTGCAGACGGAGCGTCATTTAGAGCTCAGGCAAAGTAGATACTACTTGTTTGATCCTAAGGCCTTTATGAAGAAATGCCAAAGTAAAGCAGGCCATAATAATATCAGGCCACAGGAAAAGGGGAATCGTTTTACACGCAGGGTAGCAGGGGCATGTTTCTCAGCAGATATTTGGGTTTCCAGGAATGACTGTGGTGAATAGTTTTAGAGAAAGTTTCAGGGAATCTTTATTACTAAAAAGAAATTATTATGCAGATACGTAGGAAAATTGTGTTTCCGATCCTGCCATGCGATTCATTAGCAAATGCCACTACTCTCGTGCAATGTCTTTAACAGAATTGCACAAGAGCGCTGAGAGCCAGGGTCAGGATCGGTTTTGTGTAAAAGAAGGAAAAATCATAATGCTGATTAGATTAATATCAGAAGTGCCTGCTTTCCTGTACTGCATTCAGCATGTGCGTACATAATCTGTAAGAATACAAACTTGTATGCACACATGGATTCAAATGAATCCTCTGTGGATGGAATAACAACAGGCAAAATCTCACTCCCTTTGCTTGCAAATGGAAATAGTAAAATGCGAGCCACCTTTGTTTCCCCGAGTGTGCTGTTACATTTAAAAAATCCATATTGTCCTTTCTCTGAAGAACAGTAAATGATCACTAGTGATGCAGACTTCCCACAAAAGGGATCCTGGAAAAGAGGAGCATGACTGTGCCAAGTTCACGAGGAATTTTAAGCATTCTTAATTTTAATTTTCCCTAATGCTGGTAATTTTCCATTACTGTTGTACTTTCAGGTTGGAGATCGGATTGTCAGTATTAACGGGCAACCTTTGGATGGGCTGTCTCATGCAGATGCTGTTAATCTACTAAAGAATGCTTATGGGAGCATTATCCTGCAGGTATGGTGATAAATTGAACGTGCAGCTGCATGAGGGTAGATAAATGGCATTCAGGGAAAAGAAATCCTAAGCATCACTGGCACAAGGCATCACAGAATTGCAGGGTGCTTGCTGATGGGAATTACACAGAATGAAAGCAAGAAATAATTTTCATTCAAAAATTCTTTATTGCCACCCATACAGGCTGTGAGCGTGATTGTATAAAAGCGTAACAAAGGGAACAAAATAACTTGTTGCTACACATGATAAATCAACAAGCTTCCAAGTTTTTTTTTTTTTAAATTTGAAGTTATCTAGGAACAAGAAATTACTTGTGTGTTTGTGTGTATGTGCATGCTACTAGACTGTGACCAAACTGTCCACAGTGGTAATTCCCTTGTTCTTGAAAGGGGCAGAAGGAAGAAGTGCTCGCTGCATTTAGTGTAAATGATAGCATCATAATTAAGGTGGTGCCGTCTAGAATTGATTATTCTACAGGTAATGAATAATAACACTTGAGAGAAAAAAAGTGTTATCACTGCCACGTTTATATTGCTAGCTAAAAGCAAGACGTGTTCTGCCACTTTGGCTCTAATTGTCGCTTGCCAGTATATTCATCTTTAGTTTATTTTTATGTTTACACAAAGAAACAGGAAAAATACTTGCCAGAGAGAATTCAAAATACTACTACCACTCATTTGCAGAATTATCGTAACAATTAGAAAACAAGCTTAAGATGTGCCACTAAAATCTACTCTAATTTTCTTTATCGTCACAGCATATTGGATTTGAACACGTCTTGAGACATTGTTGTAGGCTTCTTACTTTGCGTTGCAAAATGAATATGACTATTAAAAACACCAAAAAGAAATGGAATGATAACAAACTTAGTTTTAGACTTGCTTATTCTTTGTTTTGTGTGTCCATGAACCGCTGACCTGGTAAGTGATGAGCCAGTTCCAGAGCAGATGGCGTATTTGTGTACTTCCATTGAAGGCAAAGGAGCTACACAGATACGCAGCAGCTGAGGATTTTCTGTTAAATTATAGTTATCATATTGTTACTAACGTTGAGTAATTTCACTTTTCATGTCAACAGTATTCCCTGAATAGAAAATGAAAGCTTGCCGCAGAACCCGAAATTGCTAATCTCGAAAGCTGTAATACAGAATATTGCACCTCATCATGTATTTAAAAATATTCCTGATGAAGCACACTGTCAGTTGTTCGCTCGCATAAACAAAGAGCTTGTTCTAGAAATGTCGCTGGTTTGTCAGTTGAGGGTTTTTCTTCCACTTTTTTTTGCTGCGCAGCTTAAAATGTGCTTAATGCTTTTTACAGAGGGCACAGGTTTATTCGGGTAGAATACAGCCTGTTTTTCCGTGTTAAAAACCTGCTCTGTGGAGCTGGGAGGTTATATTTTAATGCCACTGGGGAGTAGCGTAGAAGCCCTGCCGTACGCGGGGTGGGGTGGTTCCCTTACACGCCAACCACAGGTACTTCTCAATCACCGGATTGCTTTTTTATTAAAACAATATAAGTGGAATAATCCTATCAGCGTGATAATCATGACTGATGTGTCATTAAGTAATTCTATTTATTATCAGGTTAGACCACTTCATGGCAAACTGCTTTGAAAGGTCAGATAATTGTGTTCAGTGGTGTGGAAAGGCTTATTATCAGCACGTCCTGGGAAGGATGGTAAAGGAGTTTGCAAATGCTGTTTGCATATGGGAGATTAGGGTCTCCGGGGAACAATCATCCCTTCCGGCTGTTTTGATGCTTTGGTTTAATTTAATTTCTTTTCTGCAGGTGTAGTAATGAGATAAGGGGAAGCTTTTTTACAAGGTTGTTGAACTCTGATACATTCTTACTGCCAGCTGAAGATTTTTGAATATAGATTTATTCTGCCCTCATTTTATTTAGCAACAAAATATGAGAAATACTGGCACTCTTTTCCTCTACTGAAATGGGAAAGAAAACTTGATGGTGCCTTTTCCGTCTGAGCTAGGGGCAGCTGTCGTGTCTGCCGGGGCCGTCAGTAAGGACACACAGGAACCTGAGTCCTGGGATGTGAGATTTGCAGGAAAACTGATTTTTTTTTTCTTTTTTTTCCTTGAAAAATGCTACCACCTCCTTGTCTCCAACTGATTAAAAAGGGGAAAATATTGTTGTGGAAGAACTGTGAGCATACTTTTAAAACGGGTTATTTATATAATGGATTTTTAATCTTATTTTGAAAAGGTATGTTTCCCTTAAGCCATGTTCACAGCAGGGAGTGGAAAAAGTGCCCATAAACTTTGATAAAATAAGGCCATAGATAGCTAGAGTAACTTTGAAAATGTACTTACCATCGTTAGGTGTTTGTCACTGTCTCCAACCCAAACTCCTGTGCTGTGCAATAAGCATCAAGAAGAGCACGATATCTCATCACAAGGAGATGGAGTTAGGGAATTATTGCTACACATAGTTGTTACAAAATTTATGTCCTTTCAACTGTGAATACTTAGAAGAAACCAAAACACTTCATGGTGGTTTCCTCAAATTTTTCCAGGAAAAGAAAAGAGTAGAAAACTAGCATGCAGTGAAAGCTTAACAACAACAACAACAGTCTAGAGTGGGCATTGGCACTTTGTCTTTAACTCACCCCATCGGGCCTACGTACTGCAAGGTTTTCCCGTAGGAGGCTAAACCCCTGTGGATGGCAAAACCCAGACCTCGGTGTTCACGTAACCCCTTTCTCAAGACATCTTTATTCACTAGCTGGCTTGGTAACTAACCTATAAAACATTGATAGGATTGTTTCAAAAAGCCTGGGCAAGTTTGCCTCCTCATTACCCGTGGAAATGTCGTTAACTATATGAATTATTTGGTGATGGTAATTCAGGATGGTGGCAGAATAATACAGGGGTCAGGTTTGGAAAGTTGAAGAAATCCAGTCTGTTGCCTTTGGTGGTCATCACGGAAGTTGCAGGAGAAATGGCAGAAAAGTTGAAACAAAGGATTAATGTTTTCCCCACTCAGCTAACAAGCTATACCAGAGATTGTGTAAGGAAAAACGGGGGGCGAGGGGGTGGAAATGAGGCCCATGAGTCTCATCGCTTCCAGCTAATCTGCACTGAGGGAGTTCAGGGCTTTTGCCTCATGGGCCAGGTAGTCCAATAGACTCTTGGATCTCTGCATTTTGTTAAAGGCTAAGGAGCTTTGTGTGAGACACCTTTACTTTGATGCTCCGTGTCAATCCTCGGCACCTCAGGTTGACTCCAAGACACACCAGTTTCCTTGGCAAAGTAACCTCTTTCTGCCTATCGTGCAGAGACCGTTTCCCTCTGCCCCGCATGCGATAGTCGTGTAAATGCAGTAGAAAGCTTCAGAGCAAAGCTAGCATTAGTAGGAAATTTCAGAGAGTAGGACTTGTATTTGAAATTTGATTGAAACGCATCAATATCTGGTTTTCCTAGTGGACTGGCTATTTTCTACATAATCAGCACAGGTGTGAGGTGACCGTGCACAGTACTTCATTGCATCCTCTTGTTTAGGTTGTGGCTGATACGAACATCAGTGCCATTGCTACCCAGCTGGAGAGCATGTCTGCGGGATACAACCTTAACTCCTCGTTGGAGCATCCTTCTGAAGATCCTGAGTAAGTCTGAGCTTCGTCTGGGTAGCTGAGATGCATTTCTATGCCTCATGCAAAGGAAAAGCCTAGGGTGGTGAAGGAGGTCTCTTCCCATTGCTTCTCTCTTGTCTAACTTTCTATCACCTTTAAAATGGTAACTGCTACCTTCTCCGAGCTGATTTCGGACTTGTGTCCTTCTTCCCCTGGTAATGGAAACTGCTTGAGTAAATAAGCATGAAGTGTGTTTCCAAGCCCCTGTTCTTGGCTTTTTCCAAAAACTTAGCTCCCTGCTTTTCTTGTGTGTTACCTGACATGGTGGGTCTGCCCTTGTCTGTTGGCCTCCTTGCCTGAAACGAGTTACGATCACAGCAGTTCAGCACGACTTGTCGTTGGCAGACTGAGACAAGAGGTATTCAAAAAACTGGTATCAGAGATAAATGTTTCAAAACCTGACCAAGAACCCTCTTTCTTTATCTTTTGAATGTGTTTAGCTACACAGTTCTAATACATCTGCTTAATAAATTTTGTACATACTGCAATTTTTTTAATATGGTGATAGAAATTGGAGATCTAGCCCTCCCATGGCCATGCAACATCCTCCATTGTGGTTTTTTAGCACAGCTTACAGCATTCCACTTATCACGTTGAAATTCATTTGATCTTCATTTTGGTTCATTTGCATCATTATGTTCTTGATTTTTGTTGTTTGATTCATTATATTTATTTTAAGAAGCTGAGATGCAAGTTGCTGCCCTATCTCAGGGGTTTTTGAGTATAAAAGTTAAGCTATTTATGCTGCATTCTCTAGTCTTACAATGCGAGATACTGTTTTTATTGCTGCTCTCAAAGGAGAATTGCTTACCTCACAAAAGGATTTGTATTCTCTTTTTCTATCAAAATAGGAAATCTGAATTTAAAAATATGAAACTGAATTAGGTAGACATATGCATTCATTCTTTCCTTAAAGAAATGGCTAGATATTAGTCATCACAGACTGTGCCTTGTTTAGGAGAAAGATGCCAAACAGCTTTTGTCCAGATTAATTCTTTCTAAATACGTAGAAACAACTTCTTCAAATTTGAGATGGATATATAGATATGAGTGGTCTCAATTCCACCTAGAAATCTTCCCCTACTCAGCGTAGACAGCAGAAGCCCCTGAAGAGCAGTTGAGGGCCTAGGTAAGGCACTGAGCGAGGAGCTCTCTGGAGTTAGCCACTGGCAATACGAGGCACAGGGACATACGTGGAATTTAGCTTGCTTGAAAATAGCTGGAAGAGCCTGCAGCATCGCTGAGATTGTGAACACAAGTGTCCCTGGTTGCATCTTGTCCGTTAGGCTCATTCCTCTGAAGTCATAAAATAAAATTACGCTGCTAGGGAATTGCTGCAGTTCCTGCTTATCCATACTGAAGAAGACAGCTGGACCAGTGAGGGAGCAAACTCTTGCTTAAACACGTGCAGCAGCTGTAAGTTAGAGGAGTCTCACTCCTGCATCGCAGATAAAGTGCTCTTGTTGGGCTCTTTAAAGTAAGTATTTTCAAAGCAAGGAACTGAAGTGCATGGAGCAGCGTTTGAGCTCAGGGCGTCACAGTAGCGTGTCTCAGCACAGGGACCGAGTCATGGTTTGTGACTGTATGAAAAGCTTCGTCATAGATAAATGTCTCTTTAAGTGTTCCTTCTACAGAAAGTCCCAAGAGACAGACCTTGTTCTTCTAAGTGATATTTATTGTGTTTTCAGAGCACCTCAACCTAAGATTATTACTTTGGAGAAAGGCTCTGATGGACTGGGATTTAGTATTGTAGGGGGGTATGGAAGTCCCCATGGAGACCTGCCCATTTATGTCAAGACTATATTTGCCAAGGTATCTTTTTTTGTTTTCTCCCTTTTTCTATATTATCTTTAAAACTAAACGTAAGATTTAGCATGGATCATATATATGTAGTCCAAAGCAAAAGGTACTGTCTGGGTACGTGTACACTGAGGTCAGTAAGTGGACCCAGAGCTCACAGCTGGCTTCTCAGAGGAAAAGTTTATATTTCACGTTACTGATGGCAGCAAGATACTTCATCTCCGCAATATTGCTCTGTGTACTTGGGAAGCATCTCTTTATTCATTAAAATATTTATAAGGCAATTTTATATCTGGAATTCTTGAAGTGCTTTACAGAGGTATCATTTTTTTCCCCTGTACATACGAGGAGACAGTTGCAGAGATGATGTATCTTGGTAGCTGAACTTCAGCTGCAAAAGCAGGAATAAAAATCTGTGCTCGGATAGTCCTCTCCATGAGAAGACGCTGAAAGGAAAAAAAAATGCCGTAGCTTGCGGCTCGATGGCGAATTGGCTCCCACAGCAATATTGGCTTTAGTTGCTCTCGCTTGCTTCCAGCTTCTCTCTCGTGCCCCTCCGTGAGTGCTCCGTTCCCCCGGATGTGCTGTTTGTCACAACCCATCGGTTTCCCTCCCCTCCACCCCCAAAGACCCCCCGAAGCCTCCTGGAAGAGCCCCCGGCGATGGCCGCGTGGCGGCGGGAGCGGACGGTGGGAACGCCCGAAGGCGGTGGCGCTGCCGGGAGCGGCGCTGCGGTGGTGCCGGCACTGCAAGCTTTGCTGCAGGCGCGCGCCGCCCTCCCCGCGCGGCGTCCCGGGGCCGTGCCGGCGCCGCGGCTGCGGTGTTGCGTCTCCCCGTCGCGCTGTGCCACGTCGAGGGCGTTGGAGCCGCTCGCAGTGGGAATTCTGCGCCTCCGCCGGTCTCAAACCCCCGGACCCATAATGCCAGCAAAGCGACCGCTGGCGGCTCTTCCAGCGGAGGCGCAGGAGGCAGAGTTGCCCTCAACCGTTTCTGAGGCTCAGAAGGGAAGGGACGCGCAGAGGAAGGGACGAGGAACGGCGGCTCGAGTCCTTCACCCGGCATTGCCGCTCGGCAGGTCTCGTCACACCTGATGCGCAAAGAGCCAGGGAGCAGGCTCCTCGCTAGCCACCCGCTCCCCGCGTGACCATGAGTCAAGCTCAGTGCGAGAGCAGGTCGGACAGCCCGGACCCAATGGAGAGCCTGGAAGGACCCTCTGCTCTCCTCTCCCACCGTGGCCAGGCAGGGCTCGGGGTTCACCGCATACCGGCCTCCTGGCTGCCGGGGCTGAGGAGGAGGGGGCAGCACGGCTCAGTGCAGCCTCGTCTCGAAGAGGCGAAACACCCCCAAACAGCCGCAGGCGCGGAGGGAGAAATGCCCCTTTTCCTGCCCGAGCAGCTGCCAGGAATGCCCTCAGCATCTGCCAACAAGATTCTTTAGCCAGGACCATGTGAAAGGAATTTTGGAAATGAGGGTAGGAAAACAGTGGGAATTTGGGGATTCTGCATATTGCATAAAGTAACTTTGAGGTCGGTCGCATCAGACTGTCCTGTGCTGACTTGCTGTCACGTCAGCATGTCCAACAGGGTAGAGATGACACAACTAAGAAAATTTCATGTAAAGGTGGCTTGGAAGCCATATCTCTTCCACTTCCCCGATGCCAGGAATTAAGAATGCAAATATTTTGTCTTTTCACAATTTTCAGTTATTAGCATGGGAAGATATTGTGTCTTTAAATTGAAGCTTAGATGTACAAGCTATGCACCGGTTTCTAGATGCGAGCACGGCGGAGAAACCCCTAATCACTGCCGGCACTAATGCGGACGCAAGGCAGTCAGAGATGCCACCTCTGGGCCTGGGCAGGAGCTCGGGATGCACAGCTGGACTGAGGCGCTCGAAAGGAGAACGTCCATCTCCAGACTCCTCTGGGCGCTGCCAGGGCCTTCAGCAGAGCCTCGGTCTGCCGGGGCCCCGGCTGCTCTCCTGCCTGAGCTCTGCCATCCCTCCCCGTCCCCACTTAACCTCTTCCACAGCGCTGCCCGCAGAGCGTGTCGAGAGGTTTGTGCGTTTAAACGCAGCTTTAACAAGCCTCTGCATAATCGCAAAACCCAGAGCCAGTATTTACGCTTGGTTTTTCCCATGCAACAAGCTGATTCTCTTTCTCCCGCGGGGGCATTACCTGTCCGTCCTGCCCGATCCCGCTGGAGTTAGGTCCGCGGGACGCCGGAGGCCGCGCTTCAGGCAGTCGGGCCGTTTCGGAAGCGTGCAGCCGCCGTCGTGCCGCGGGTTGAGGTGGGGTTTGCAGGGCTGCATCCCTGCGCGTTCACCCGTCGGACACGGCGGCGGAAGGGAGGCTCGATCCCGCCGGGCCCTGACGTGGCCTTCTGTCGTTTGCAGGGAGCGGCCGCGGACGACGGCAGACTGAAGCGCGGCGACCAGATCTTAGCCGTTAACGGGGAAGCCCTGGACGGTGTCACCCACGAGCAAGCTGTAGCTGTTCTCAAACGCCAGAAAGGAACCGTCACGTTAACGGTGCTATCGTGAATGGCATCGCCCTCGCGGAGATAAATACAATTATTTTAGAACATCGGTAGAGCTATTACAGTACTGTTCAGCCCTGAGCCAGGATGTAAAGCGAACGGTGGCAGGAATGAATCTGTACTCATCGCATTGCCAGAACTGCTCATATGCACCTCCGGTCTCGTTTAGCCCTCCGCGTTTATCAGTCGGTCTTTCCTCCCTGCCTGCCCGCCCTCTCCTGCTTCGGGTGGCTTTTGAGTTTTCTCTGAGCAAATTTAATTAGGAAACTTTAAAGAATAATATCCTTTTTGCTTTATCTACGCAGGGGTTTATCCCCACCAGTCCGAGCCCCGGTTACAACTGCCGAACCTGGAATTGGTTCACACACAAAAGAGAATTTAGATCATCAGCTGATCTCATCTGATGAGCAGAAATAAATGCTGAGTGACTTGTCATCTCACTCATGATTTACTTATGCTAATTGTCCTTTCAAGTATGCCAGAAAACATTAGCAATGTAATTAAATTACCACTGTTCCAAATGATGAAATATCAAATTCTCCTCTGGGAAATTATTTGTGCTCAGCACAGTAAGTCTGATAGTCAAATGTGAACTTCTCCTGTTTATCTCTTTGGGTAGGTCTGTGGAAGTTAGTCAGAGGTAATTACTGTGATGTGTCAATTTGCAGCCTTTAGCGTGAAAAATAAACTAGGGCAGAGGGAAATTTAATTTTTTTAGGCTTTTAAAATATTTGAGCCTTTTCAGATATTGGTGATGCATGAACAGCAACATGTCTTGTTTTATTCTAATAATATTTTTAAAGAAGCAGAAACCTGCTGCTGTACGCCGGGGACGTTGCACGCAAAGGCAGTTGCGGTTGTGCGAAGCCGCAGCGTGATTGTTCCTCCTGAAGCTTTAACGAAGACGAGAGTTTGCTCCCGTAATGCGACCCGGCAGCTCCAGGGGCGATAGCGAGCTGCTGCCCCTCTGCTTTCCCCGGCCGCGGAGGGCGGTTCTTCATCAGGGTCGCTCGAGTCGGGTTTTGGGTGAGACCGCTCCGGGCCGGAGAGACGGGGTGCAGGAACCTACCGCCAGAAAGTCAGCACCTTCGTACCGTGTCACGGCCGTTTCGGCAGTGGCTGCGTGACCGTGGCCTAGTGATTTTGCAGATGAATCTGGCAGGCAGATTGACGGTGATGCCGGTCGGCGTGGTTTCATCTCCCCATCCAGGGGGGCCGCGGGGCTTTAGAGGGAGCAGCCCGGGCAGATTTGGGCTCTTTGGTATGATTTACAACGCTGATGAGCGGGGAGAAGTGAGGGGAGGGGGGCGCGTTGAGAATTGGCTGCTCGTTTTGTGCGAAAAATCCCTCAAAATAAATGGAACGAGGATTCAAAATCTGTAATAACGGTGCAGTGCGGGGTTTGGGTCAGAAGCGCTCCCACGTAGTACGTTTTAGCTAGGGTGGGTATTCCCCCATTTTGTGTAAAAGAACATACGCGGCAGCCAGATGCAACACGCTAAAACAAGCAGGCTGCRATTAGCGCTCATCAGAAGAGTGTTCCTGATTTCTTTGAAAAGTTTTCTTTAACTTTAGGTGATCACGAAGTGCATTTAGCCTGCTGGCACCAGGTGTAGGTATCACGTTAATAGTGCCTGAACGAGACTTGCCTTGGGAAATGGATTCCCACGGTCCTATGGGATTTGCCAAGTGAACCTTGATTATAGACACACAAAAATATGCCCAGACGTATTGAATTGGAGAATTTTTAACAAACTGCCTTTGGTTGCAAAAGTGTCCAAGGTGTGCAGAGGTTAAACGCAGGGGGGCTGCGATGTGAAGGGGCAGCCTAGAAATGCTCTTTAGAATTTACGAACAAACTGGAATGATTCGTCTGTCTGATTATGTTTTTAGAACCACGATGTTCATACTTTAAGATATTGCCACATTTAATCGATGAAGTTTTACATGGCTATTTGTTAGCCTCTTATGCGCATAGTGTCCATATACGTAAATAATAGAATTTACGGGCTGAGATATTTTGCACTTCTCATTGCTCAGAATGGGAGATAATATTTTCTGCTGCTTGTAATTTGCACTTTGTCTTTTGAATATATTACTGCCAAAAATCATATTGCAACTAATTGATAAACCAGCGACCATGCGGAGAAGCATGTGCTCTATGTACAGGCCCAAGTTATCTAATTAAATTTGCATTACGCTTGTCTGGGTTGAGGTGTTCTGGTTTGTTTAAAACTTTATTTCTGTGCAAGGGAAAAAGCAATTAAATTTCCTGGCTGTATGTTTACGTGTATCAGTAAAATGAGACATTTTATGACAAAGATTCTAAATAAAGCTCAGTTACATAAGTAGTTGTGCATTGGTTTTTTGGGGGTGTTGTTTTGGTTTAATTTAAGGCACTGTTAACGTTTATTGCATGAGATCTGTTGGCTTGCTGTTCCGAGCAGGGCTCATCGCTCCCTTTTGAGGGGAGCGTGCAGCGCTGGGGCCGCAGGAGCGCGCAAGGGCCCTGGTCCCTCTCGCAGGCGACGCGATCGCGGCGGGGCGAGAGTTGCGCGGGGAGCCGGCTGGCGCGCACCGAGGCCGGTTTTGAGTAGGCGAGTAGGTTTTGATGGGGGAAACGCCAACAAAACCGGCAAGGCTGAAGGAACAAGGACGTAACCTGCAGGCAGCGAAACTGGGCAGGAGAAGAAGGGCGCTGAGGACAGGAGCAGCCAGGAAGGATGTTTGCCAGAGGCGCGTCTCCGCCGTCGGCACCTCGCAGCCCTCGCGGTGTGCCGCGCACCGCCGTCGTAGCGCCTCTGCGCAGCCGGAAGACTCCTGGGCCCGGAGGCGAGGACTCGGTTGTCGGGACCATTTCCTTCTCCTCTGCTCCCGGCACCACCTTCGGCTCCGCGGCTGGAAGAGCCGGAGTAGCCTGCAGGCTGCATTGGCGCCGTCGAGGATGATCTCGACGTCACCAGGAGCCCTTTGAGGGCTGTTGGCATTTCCGGGCTGCTTCCGCCAAGAAACGGGCAAGATGCGGCTGTTTTTAGTCTTCCAAAGGCTGGGAATGGAGGTGCTCGCAGGCTTT
Source organism: Apteryx rowi (assembly GCF_003343035.1). Lineage (NCBI taxonomy): Eukaryota > Metazoa > Chordata > Aves > Apterygiformes > Apterygidae > Apteryx > Apteryx rowi. Next base: position 3,790,495 of record NW_020450418.1, on the reverse strand, counting down.
GCGTTCCCTCCGGGTGAGCGGATCGTGCCCAGGCGTCATCGCCGCCGCCGACCACTGGGCTTCGGCGACGGCCGCGCGGGACCGGAGGGCGGACGCTCCGGCGGCTCCGGAGGTCGGTCTGGCCCAGACGGCAGGTCAGCCTGGCGTATTAAGGGGATTGTGTCAAATTATACTGCTGCATAAGGAATAGCTGTAATGCCACTAAATTCCCTGTAATTAATCAAGTGGCGATTACCGCCCTGGAAGTATGACATCTATAGAGCCTCTGGAGGTAATGCGATTACGCCGAGATGGAGCAGTTAATGTACCTTCGCCTGAAAGAACTGAAATGAATTAATTTAACATTATACATGTATAAAACATTAGTTTTTACAGTTGGGCTGAGCATTGATATATAATTCCATTACCATCTTTCTCCACAGTTTCACACTTCTCTATCCATAATTTAGCTGTATTTACGTTCTGTTTAAACATTGTCACGGTCCTTGTTTTTCTTCTTAGCTGCAATGGACATTTTATTCTCCAATGTGAGCAATCCTGTGCTGTCCGGACCTTGCAGGATGGCACCCGCTCAGAGATCCACGTTGGGCAGCGGCCGGCACCGCAGAAGGACGCGGGTCGTGTTCACTTTGCCATCAGCTTGTCCCAATGCTCGCGAGCTCTCTGCTGCTTTAACGAATCTGGTAGGGTGGCACCAGTGTTTATGCCCAATTCCTGCCCAAAAAGGAGAATAAGCAGTAGCAGTATCAACACTTTTCACTCCCGGTATCACTGCTGCGGGTGGCAGGTCTCGGCAACTGCTCGGTTAAAAATTATATCCCTAATCAAAATAATCCGACCAATTAAAAACACATTTTCATGGGATTTTTCTGCTGTGCCGCTGTTGCACGTTCCCATGCAGGATGCCCTGGGCAGAGCGTGCACGTGTGGAGCAGGGCTTTTGCTTTCCCTCATTTCCTAGGAAATATGTTCTCTCTCTGTGAACGCCCCAGCGCTGCCGCTGCTTGCGCAGGCTCAGCAGCGAGCTGCCACCGCGAGGGGTCAAACCGAGAAAGAGGGTCCCTGAAGATCTTGTGATAGTGTTTTCCTGAAGAAAACGTACTTTTGGGGAGGGTTACTTGTTTGCACTCTGAATGTGAAAGGTCTCTCCAGTCCCATAAAGCCCTTTCTTGGCTCTTTTTTTTTTTTTTTCTTTTTCTCCAGCATGTTGACACGCAGCTAGGACAGGACAAGTGTTGAAATTAAGGGTATAAGAGGAGTTGCTCCTGGCGTTCGGGGAGAGCATTTGCTGCAGGGTCTGGTTTATTTGTATGCAACATAAAAGGAGGAGCTGTGAACAAATTTCCCTAAGAAGCAATAAAGGTTAGAAACTGCAGAACACGGTATCTTTCCCTCCTTTCCTCTCTGCCAAATGCTTTTTTGCAGACTTGTTTCCATTCGAGGAAGACTGACACTCCGAAGCTCGGCTGTTTTTCCAGTGCGAGACGAACGCAGGAGACGGGGGTAAGGGCTCATTTTCAAAGTCTCGGCCCAAACGCTGGTGCCTGTTTCCCGGAGAACAGCTGCGTTTCGCAGCAGTGCGAGAGCCCGGCACCGCCTGGCGCAGCCCGCGGCAGGATCTGGCATTGCCCTGCTGGGTCCGGCCCCGCCGGCAATGCCGCTCCGCAAAGGCCGCGTTAGCCCCAGGGAGGGTGTTTCAGGCTTTCTCCTCCCCAGAGCCTCTGCCCAGCGCCAGGTTTGCCTTCGGAGGGCAGGGAAATTCGGGCCGCCGCTTCCAGCACAGCTTGCGCCTGATTTAGGGGCTTGTGCTCCCCGGCCGTTTGCCGGGAAGTGATTTTAGCCAGTGAGATCTGCACCATGGGATCGTGCCCGTCTGAGGCCGTTTCATTTGTCTTAGTAAATGTGTTTTTCGCTGTTCAATCCAGATAAGCAGGCGTCAGTGCGTAACTGCTGCTAAAGGCTATTGATGTTTGCAAAAAATCTATTAACTTGCTGCACTGGGGGAAGCAGATAAAACCGTGCGAATTATTATTTTGGGGCTGAAACAAGCCGCACAGCTTTCCCTGCGCAGCAGCGCTAGATGGAGCCATCGGCAAAACATTCCCATTCCTCCATCCCTGTGGCCTCCCTCCATCCCTCGGAGCATCCCCAGCCGCGCTGGCGCCGCCGCACTGCCCTTGGGGACATCTGCTGTGTCTCGTATCCCTGCCGGCGCTAAACCCACCTCTGCCCTGGCAGCCGGATCCCATCGAAAGGAATTAAGTCCTCCTGACGGGCTCGGAGCTGCTGGCCAGGCTGTTTCCGCAGGATAAGGCAATCGGGTTGATTGCCGCTCCAGAGGGAAGGGGGAGAGAGCAGAGCCGGTTGCTCGGTGCCCCCTGTGCTTTGAGGCAGCTCCGAGCAAGCTGCTGGCAGTCGTTTTTGCCTCTTCGCCCAGTTTTAAGCCTCGTTGGGCTCTTCCCGGCTCCCAGGCGTTCCCGCGTGTGCACTGGTGGCGGGAGCGAGAGCTGCCTGCGGGTGTCGATGGAGCGGAGCCGAGGTGGCACCGGCGTTGCCAAACCGTGCTGGCCTGAGCGCTTGCCGAGCCGGGTTGCTTTGGGCCCTGCGTGCGCACGTAGGGGCTGTGGCCACATCGCGTGGGGGATGCAGTTATTTCATCCTCTTCTCCACGCTATGCGGCTCGGACTGGCGCTGGGAGCCTCCCTGGGGCGGTGGGATAGCGCTCGCCGCACGCAGCCCGCTCCCGACGGCTGTTTTTTAAGCTAGAGGCCCGACGCAGCCCGACCGCGGCGGCGAGCGCAGGGCAGGCTTTTCTCCGGGTCGGTCGGCTCGCAGCGTTCGCACGCGGCCCGGCCGCTTTCGTTCCTTGCGTATCTTGGCGCTCACATCACGCAGCGCCGGCGAGGCTTCCTCAACCGTTCGCAGCCAAGGAGAGGAACGTGGTGTCAATGACCATACGGAGAGCGGAAAAATCACGTGCAGCGCATTGGGCTTCCTTCTCTCCCTTCGGAGCTAACCAGCGCCTCGACGGGCCCCTAGATCATCCCGTTAGTGTCTTTCCTTGCTGTGACTCAGTCGTCTCCACGCGTGCAGTACAGAGCTTGTTCTGGGGATGTGGTTTTGCTCGACGATATTTAGTTTGATCTCTACTGTGATATGAAAGCAGATAAACTGAGGCTGGCTCTTGGGTGCTTCGTGGCATCGGGATCCTGCGGACAATCTTCCACCTGTTTGTCTTGGTCCGTTGGGTTGTCTCCGGGCTGCTCGGCGCAGCAAAGCCGGCGGAGGAAGGAGGCTGGAAAGCCCAGGGCCGTGCGAGGGGCAGAGCCGCGTGCCGGCTGTGCTCTGGCGCTCGGGTGATTACCGCAGCCCGGCTCTGCCCCTGCTCGCGCAGCAACGTCGGGATTCCTGCGCGGAGCCGAAAGGGGCTTCCTGGAGGGCAAAACGTCCCGGTTGTTTGCAAAGCTGCAGACCCAAGATAAGGCGGCCTGTCGCAGGACTGCGCCGAGGCCAGTGTCCGCAGCGATCCTTCAGGCGAGAGGAGGCTCGCTCTTCCCACAGCGACCCTGATCCTCCGCGGAAAATCTCCCGCACACGCCACATCTGCAGCAAAACCCAACCGCTCAGCTTCTCTGGGCCGCAGCAGCTGCAGTTCGGTTCCTCTTTGCAAGCCTGGCTCATGAGCTGTTTGGAAAAAAAAATTCATGTGAAAATTGTCACAAAATGGTCATCGTGCTGGTTTTGCCAATGGTCTGGGGTGCAGGAACATAGTGTCTCTCGCCAAAAGAGCCATCGGTGGCTCACGACTAGGCACCTTGGACACAAATCCAGAGCTCGCTCCAGGAAACAGGTGTCTGCACAAGCCCCTTTTCTGCCCCGAAAGATGAACAGGGCCTGGCCGCGAGGCCGCGTGGGGACGGCGACCGGGTGCCCCAGCCCAGCCCGGTGTAAGGTGAAACAGGGAGATGCCTCCCCCGCGAGCCCCCAGGGAAAGCGCCCTGCACCCCAGCCCTGAGCAGGGCAGGCGTAAGGAAAATACGGAAAAAAGTTTAATTTGGATTTATTTATGCATAAAGGACATAACTCCACTTGGGGAGCAAGGTAAAAAAGCAAGACGGGCGCTTCAGACGGTTATCATCACTTCTGACTACAAACATGAAGAAAACGATGAAAACTGAACCAGATGCTAGATTTTGGTCAACAACAGCTGAGGCAAAAGCACAGAGCAGGATCTCGGTCATGCTCTAGGCCAGAGACGAGGCTGCCGCGCTTGGAAACAGCTTTGCCCTGTGTTGCAAATACGAGGGAAGAGGAAAAGGCAGTGCAAAAGAGACTTAATCCCATGATGGAAGTTGACTTACAACCAAAAAGGGAGTGCAGGATTAATTTCCTGCTTTGTAACAGAAGAGAAAAACAATGAACTAACGAGTGAGATCTGCTTTTAGAAATGCCAACTAAATCCCTTTTTATTGTGTCAGGCCGCACACCATCTTGACGGCACCAGGAACTAATCCAGGCCTATGGAAACCTGCAGAAAGCATCCAATAGATCCTAACGCAATAAAACACTGGTAATTGGCATTTCTTGGTATATGAAGAGTCTGACAGTGTTTAGGAGAGCAGGCACTGAGCCCTCCCTACCTCTTGTGGGAGACGGGAATTTAAGAAGAAAAAAAAAAAACATCTGCATAAACCTCACGTGCAGTTTGCCGATGGTGCTGGACTGACAGCCACGGGGCAGCGAGCCCGGAGCAAAGCCTCTCTGTGAACCTCCTGGACAATACTGACACATCCTGGAGAGGCCATCGGTTGGGATCCTTTTTTCCCAGGCTGTGGTTGGGGTAACTCAGTACATCATGTTGTGCCTGAGCGTCGCACGTACGGACGCGCAGGGCATGTCTGTGGACTACGTTTCCCAGTTAACTCAAGCTTAATTAGGAAAGATAAGAGCCATATGGTAATTCGGAGTACAGGCAAAACAAGGTCTGTTTGTTTGGATCTGGTACAGTCAAATATTTTCCTAGAGCATTAATTTTTAATTCTTACATCAGTCCCACATAAGCAAACATAAATAGGATTTTATACTTTACATAATCCATCCAGCTTGTATTTGTTGTTACGTATACCGAATAATCGCTGTCTGCTGTTACATACAGAAAGTCTAATAATAAATATGAGGACACAAACTTACAAGTTAAATGAGATACAGTTAAGTAGTTGATTAAAAAGGACGCCATAATCTAAGGTTACAAAAAAAGTAAGTATTGCTTTTCTAATGTGCTTTTCTTTTTTGTTTTGTTCACTCACCTGCCAAACCTATGCTGGGAGGGGTGCGGAGCAGAGCTCAGACTTAACTTCAGGACTGACTGTTCATAAAAGGCAATCCAGTAATCTGACACTCCGAAACAGTATTTGAGTCATTTATGGCACTATGCATAGATTAAGGCTATATAAGCGGGCTTAAAGCAGCAAAGTATACATTAGGGATGTATGCAAATAACCGACAAAGTTCGCTCCCCCCGTGAGCCTAGACTYGGCGATAGCGGCCGCAGTCACTGCCGTTTCACCTGGGAGCGCGGCTGTCGGAGGAATGAGCTTTTTGTCACCCATTCCCTCCGCTGGCGAGTCCTTCCTTCCGGTTCCTTCATTCGGGGGCGGCCTGGCTCTGCTCCGCATGGGCTCGCAGGAGCGCTGCGATTTCCACGTGGGCCGATCGCTGCGCCAGCGCCAGCGCCGAGTTACCGTCCTGCCGGGAGGGAGAAGAAAAGGAATTTACCGTGCAAATCTTCAGCTTTCACATCTTGCATTTTTGGACAGCTCAGACTTAATTAACCTGCAGTCTCAGCGGCTGCACCGTTTCACTAAAGGGAACTGACCCAACGTTTCATCACATCAAAATGCTGTTGCAGAAAATAGGAGAAAAGGGCATTAGAAATCCAGGATTTCCTTCCTTTTTGGCGGCTCTGTGGAACAGCATCAGCTGCAAGGTGATCGCGGAGGGGGCGCAAACGTGACCAAACGTTTGCAAGGCAGCAGGCCCCCTCCGCGGCCGGGGTTGCCGGAGGGAGCCGAGGGTGCTGGGGCCCCGTTCCCGCATCCCCTGCGGGTCGCACCAGCCTCCCCTGGCAGCCGCTGCTCCCGGCTCCTCCGCTGGCCGCGTGAGTCACTTTGGGCTTCCTAGTCCATTTTTTTATGAATTCCCCATGGATCGCAATGACAGAGGGCCGGTTCCCCCGGTCACAGACAACTATTTATGTTATAAAACCCCTTTAATACACCCAGCCCTGCGGCAAACTGCTGCGATTTCTCAGCCACACTAAGGGAGGCTGTTTTAGCATTTCACGGTTGTCGTTAAGAAGAAAATTTCTAACTCCAGCATGCAGCTAGCCGTGGTCGCTGTGTGCCCATTTATTCAGATAAAAAATACTTCCCTCCCTGGAGTCAGCCTCCAGCATGCTTTAAAACGAGCAACTGGTCTGTAAATCTTCCAGCAGGATTTCAGGGCTTAACCGGACCTGCGCAAAATACAGCTGGGGAGCATCTCGCCCCTGTCCTGGTGCCATCGGCAATGGCTCTTTCCTGTTAAGCAATGCGGGATGAAGATAAATTGCAGTTTAGCTGGGATACAGCTGCATAAATATAAACGCAACCACGTGGTCTGTTGCCATTAGCTTGCATGGGAGGAATACGTAGATCGGCCCCCTTGTACCATTCCCGGTCCAGCCGATAAATCCATGTCCCCTGCTTTCCCGCTAGCGAAGTGTCACTTTTCAGTAATGTGTTATTAACTGAATCCTGAAGGTCCTGGGCTTGTTAGGAGCGAAGCTAGCGCTCGCCTGCCTGTGCTTCAGCCCAGGCGAAGCAGCACGCCTTTATCCCCGTGAGGACAATTTGCTCGCTAATATTAATTGTATTAACCAACGGGAAGATACTGGTATCCGTTTGCACTCTTCTCAGCCCGTAAACAGCCAGGGAACTGAATTATCGCCCCAGGTTGTTGCCYGCCCTAAGCAAACGCTTTTCTTCCAGGCTGCAGTGGCCGTCACCTTACATCACCGTCCCAGCGCGCGGCCCGACGGACAGGCGGCAGGGAGCAGTCCCTCTCCAGGAATTAGCTGTGAGTTATGGTTTCATCCAGGAATTAGCTGTTAGTTATACTTTTCTGCAGGAATTAGCTGTTAGTTATACTTTTCTGCAGGAATTAGCTGTTAGTTAGTTATGTATCCACCCACCGGAACCTCCAAACCACACTCCCATAAATAACACTGCAATTTCTATGGCAGCCCTTCCACGACTGAAATGGGATTTTGGACGGAGGGAGCCAGACGCCGGCCAAAGCCCCCAGCCGTGCTCTGCCCTCCCTCTTCGGAGGAGGACAGCACACGGCCACGTTGGAGACGTGTCCCCAAACTCGTCACCGCTGCGCAGAGCCCCTCCAGCCTTGCCCTCGCTGCGGCCAAGCTGAGAATATCATTCTTCTCCGGAGCAAATTGCACCCAAATATTGCTATTATGTTTTGAAATTTCCTGGAAAAAATAAACATCTGTTGAATCAATTTTTTAATCTTTTCTTTTGTTCTCTCTTTGCTGGAAGAGTTGCCAGACAGGTTTACTACTTGACTTGCCCGTGTCTCGCTTGTCCATTAAGATCAGCTCTTTTCTGCATAGTACTTTTTTTGGCTTGTACATTGTACTCTGAATAATCACAGATATCGATATGATAATAAATAATATGATTTTTGTTCTGTTTGTACAGCTCAGCGTGCAGCACACAGGGGAACTGTGAGGTGCATCGTTATTATTATCAACTCCTGCTTGGTAGTTTCTGTTGGCTTTCTTTGTAGCAACGTTTAGAAATCAGGCTACATGGAAGCATGCGTCTCTGGTAGTTGCGACGGTTCATTTATGGGGAGATAATGTAGCTGCTTAGTCTGTTTTGGTCATTAAGATGAAATAGGATTTAACCGCCATATGGAAGAGCTTCCCCAACACTCTTGTTTGCATTAGAGTTTAAGCAGATGAGGTGCAGAGAAACATTTTTCTTTTCCCCTCTCKGAGTTATCTCAGGCTAGGAGCAGTCTGGGTCTCAACTACCAGATGTCAAGGGCAGGGTGAGTTACGTTTTTTCTTTCGTGGGCGGGTTTCAGTTCTGAAGGGCGGGAATTAATTGCTTCTAATTTCTTGGAGCTGAAGCACTGTTGATTGCAGATGTCCAGGATTTCTTGTTTTTCTTCAAGGTTTATACAAATTTGCTTCCATTCCCTCTTCACATCTGCTCTTTGTCACTGCAGTAGTGGACTATCATCTGCGATGATGTTTTCAAGTTAATTGGGGTTGTTCTTGCCCTGCAGGTCTGCGCTTACAAAGGGCGCATTGGTGGCCTCTCACACATCCTGGCGTTTGCTCCGGTGTGGTCTTTTCTCCGCCAAAAGCAATATGGGTGAGTCTCAACCCTTACAAAACAGGAAACATCCCGAGCAATGCAGGTCATGCCTGCAAGCCAGGTGGTATTTGAAGGGCCCGAGACCCAGGCTGGCGCTCTTTTCTCGCAGGTGCTCTTGCATCAGCTAAATGATGCTGCTGTGATTTACCCATAGTCTCTGTTTAGTCCCAGCTGGTTCCCCTTACCTTATCCGTCCGGGCGACGTCGCAGCCGGGCTGGGCCAGGAGGAGCCTCACGATGTCGGCGTTGCCTTGCTGGCAGGCCACCATCAGCGCCGTGGTCCCCTGCTCGTCCGGCAGGTTGACGTCGGCCCGGCAGGACAGCAAGGCTTTCACCATGTCCTCCCGGTCGTGGCTGATGCCGAGCATCAGGGCCGTCTGGCCGCCCTGGAAACGGCACGGTGACACACTGAGCAGGACTTACCCACCGGAGAGATCCCGCTGGTTTATGGGAATAAACGCTTTCCCACGGCGTGGCCAGACCGCCTGCTGTCCAGCTGCTCCAACACACAGCAGGTCCCCCTAACTCCTGCTAGGTGGGACTTTAATTTAGGCTGATAATTACCTTTATAGCCATTCAAAAATGCCTTTTACACTGGAAGAGCTACATAAACATACCGTCATCTTTAAGACTCACGTGTGGGAAGCTATGATTAAATGACAGTGCACCATCAAATCTGGCACTGTGGGGCACCAGGGCTATGCAGTCCCGAGAGTTCGCCCCAAACAGCTCCTCTCAGCAATATTTTCACCTTGCTTTTGTTTGTTTATCCTATTTCACTCTTGCTTCCCTTCTGAGAGAGCTGTTAGGTGTCAAAAAAGCTGTGAGCTCCTCAGTGGCTGCCTCCGTTCCCGCGAGTGCTGGGCTCATCCCGCAGCAATCCCGGGAAAGCAGCAGCAAGTGCGGCCCCGCACGCTGGGCTGCTCCGTGTCCCACAGGGCTTTAATTAGCAGCCGAGAGATGGTGTCTCGCCCGCCAGGACTGAGAAGCTGCCCTGCCATGGCCGGGGAAGTCTGGAGGGTTTATTTAATCACAGCGGACTGTGCAATTTAGCTGAATGTGCCTTTATAACTTTTGGGAAACCAGCGACTCCAACGCAGGAGGTACCACTGAGTCTCGGTTTCAGGCTGTACGTTCAGTACAAGAAGTAACTCGAATTATATCCCCCCTAGAGATCTCTATGGGGGCATGATTATAAGGGAAATTATTCCCAGTATGCTCAGCCGCAGTTTGAATTAACAGTCATACAACACGGTACCCACAGCTGCTTATGAGCCAAGCTTGTCTATCCGCTCGGATTTCATTAAATCCTCAGCAAATGTGTCCCGAAGTTGTCTTGTTGGGGCAAACCTTCGAGCTGTCATTCCAGCTGCGCTGGCTGTGGGAATAGCAGGAGTTTGCCCATTGGGATTGCAAATAGGAAAAGGCTGGACTACGCTGCCGTACCTGGCTCGCTCGTACGTTCACGTTTCCTGCCTTCAGCAGCTTCATCACCACCTCCATGTCCTCGCGGGTCTCGGCGGAGGCCAGCGGCGTGATCATCACGGCGGTGTACCCGGCCTTGTTGGGGCGGTCCACATCGCACACCCCTGCGGAAGAGAGACATCCCCCCTCACGTGCAGATGTACAGAGAAAAGCAGGATGTATCCCGCGGCAAACTCTCCATGACCTGATCCAATGCAGCACCGCGGGCATTTTTCAGGTCAAGGAATAAGGCACCGGGAGTTTCCCCAGCTATACAGGGCTGAGCCTTATCATCAGCGTTAAATGTCTATTCATTAAGGATCTAGCCAGCGTAGCATTAAAGGCCCTTGCGTGCTATACATTGCTACCTCTAATTATAATTGTTGAGGTCAACTTAGCAATTAACTTTGATGACCGTAACCAAATTTTATCCTGGATTTAAAAATAAAAAAAAAAGGTAATTTATGCCTTGGGCGTGTGGCCAGTTGTGGAACTGTGTGCTATTTACTTTAACTCCTGAAGTGGGGGAGCAGCAGCAAAATGAATGTCACCTCATGGGTGGGGTAAATCTGATTTTGCTAGAGTGCTCTCATAACTYGGTTTCAGTAATATCAGCTCTGAAGAGCTCCAGAGCCATTTGGGGGGTTCTGTTCCTCTTGGTTGGCCCATAATTGGGGAATTTGCTACCTAAGACACTATAACTTACATCATTGCTACTGACTGATAGCATCCCAACAAGAAGCAATAAAGTTGCTTATTGGATACCTTTCTATGCTGAACTTGTTGGGAAAAAAAAATCCTACCTTGTTTTATAAACTAGGACAAATCCCCAAAGGGGCCTGGTTTTTAGCATATTTAATTTCCAGGAGAGGCCTGTTTTTTTGCGGTAGGGCTGTCAAATATACCCACAGTTAATCATTTAAGACAGCAATAAATTTCACGGTAAAATGCTTTACAGTTTTTGCTCTAAAGGTTCTCTCTCATACTGCTCTGAAGTGCTCTATTTTTTTTCAACTGAAGAGCTTATTTTCAATTATAAGCATCATATTGGCAAATTCTCTTAAGAAATACATTGCTTCCAGTGTTTCAGAGTGAGCTTTTATGTTCTGGGCACCGCAGATTAGAAATGAACTGTGTCTAATCTAAGAACATGCAATTTTAGTGTTGCCCTTTGAACTTTGTTGCTTCGGGCATTTAGCGAAAGAAAAGAACAAACTTCTCCCAACGTCCCGAGGCTGTTTGGAAGCCTGTGACAACAATTGGTTTATAGATGTGTATGATAATATGCCATTTTCCTAACATTTAACAGATTGTCTCGCCAACGAAAAAAGGCCAAAGTGCCTTTATTCCTTCTGAAAGCACTTGCATTTTTCTCCCCCCCCAACAGAATCTCTGCTGAAAGCGTCATTCTTTACAAAAGGAGCTAAAAGTTCACTCGGTTAAAATGCGTTTTTTCTGCAAGGCTCCCACGACAGCCCGCCTGCGCCCAGCGGCGAGACCCCGGGCGGCCGTCCCTACCTGTGTCTAGCAGCAGCTTCGCGACGGGGAAGTTGGAGTGGGAGACGCTGTAGTGGAGCGCGGTGTTCCCGTTCCCGTCGGCCAGGTTCACGACCGCCTCCAGGAGCTGCGGATGGGCCGTCCCGAAGGCTTCGAGATAGGCTGCGACGGCCTCGGGGCTGGAGGATTTCCGGCTCGACACGCGGAACCACTCCTCGGAGACAGCGGCTGGGACGCAGCCCTGCAAACGCCACCGTCACCCCGTTGCGGCTGGGAATGAGCCCCACCGGAGGCAGGGCTGGCATCTCATTTCCCATATAACATCCCAGCTCTGCGGCTGGGCAATGCAGCCGTGCCTCTCGTGGCAATGCTTCTCCTGGCCGTGACGCTCAGGTGGGACACCAACGCCAGCTGGGCACCTGTGTGGGACGTCTCATGCTGGACCCTCTCCCTGCTTGCCCTCCCCTACTGCAGCATTTTAGGGAGGTAGCTCTAACCTTTCTCCTAAATTAATTCTCCAGCCTCCTGTCTCCTCCTGTCCATATGGAAAAAACAAGGACGTTTTCACCTACAATCTGCTCTACCAGGTCAAACCTAGAGGAATCTGCTGTGACTCGTCCTGCAGGGACGACAGATCCTGGAAACCTGCCCAGGTCTCTGCCCTGTGCCGCTTCATCCTATGCCCTGGCATCCCCCCAGCATTTAGCACGTGGGATGGGTTTTGTGATTATTCTTATAACTGAAGAGAGAAAGGAATTTCCTGTGGGAATTTGGATAAGTGAGCAGAGAAAGCTCCCCTCCCCCCTTTTTTCCCCACAACTCAGAGGTCACCTTGACCCTTTCTCCCTGCAAAGCTGTCCCTGGCATGGTAGGATACGCTCTGCAGTGCATGGCTAGGATAGTCTTACTGATTAAACGTAACAGAAACTGGGAACCGCGTCTGAAATTTGATTGAAATATATCCATACCAGATGCTCGTCGCTTGGGGTCCTTGTTTCTGAGAGGTGTTTGCTGAGTAGTTGGCAGTCAGTAAGGAAATCTTCAGAGGTTTTGCATCTAAAGAGAAAATATTTTGGTAAATCCATCATAAAACTGAACCAATATGTAGCACTGGAACGGGAAAGATAATGTACAGTATAAATGTTTACATCAGAATAATTTAAACACTTATTTAAATGCTTAACTTTATGCACACAAGTTGTTCCCTTGACTGGAATCAGATTTTAGGTACAAAGTTTAAGCACTTCTGTAAGTGTTTGTAAGTAAGTCCAGAATCTCAGATCTGTAAGATCAACTTTAGCTTTTACCAGAATCCTTAAAAATTAAAAACAAAACAAAACAAACAATTCATTCCTGAATCTGCAAAGAAAATTCCTTAGAAACTTTACTTTGGGTGTGGTGGTGGTGGGTGGAAATGAGCTAATTCACCCCTAATATGACTCATTTTGCCTTTTCCATAATCAAGTATAGGGCCTGAATCACTCCCCATTATATTCTCTGGTAACTTGAAAAACATTTAGCTCTTCAAAGCCTTCTCCCATGTGTACAGAGGTCCACGTTTCTCCTTTCTCTCCAAAAATGACTAATTTTGCTGACAATAGGATGTCAAGTTCTTTCACTGAAGCTTCGAACCCAAATTACTGCTAGCTGATACTCATTGCTGAACATTGCTAATACAGACCGTTGCTGCGGTTTGGGGATTACCTCTCAGTCCCGTGCTGCGTGCTGGCTGTCACTGTTGCCGCTGGCTCCTGCAGCCCGTCGTCCTCGCATCCCTCCTGCGGGGAGGGCCCCAAGGCAGCGGGATCACTCTCGCTCGCAGCTTTTGGCTGTCTGTGCTCTGAACCGTCCGATTTTCTCTCCGTCTCACTGTCCGAATCCCCTTCCAGTGGGCTGTCTTCACAGCTTGTGTCTTCACTTGAGGTCGTTTCATAACTAATTGAGGACACCAAATGTTATTCACTCCTCCTTCCCCATCCGCAACCACAGGGCCTGAGCCAAGGCTCATTGAAGACACCCATTGACTCCAATGGGCCTTGGATGAAGCCCAGAGTGATACTCATATTAAAAAGTTAGAGCTACATCCAAACTTTGGGTTAGTCTTAGTCTTTTTTTTTTTTTTTTTTTTTTTGCTTCTTAAGCCAGTAGGAGCAGTTAAGATTAGGAGCAGGCAATGTTACTTCAGGGGCTACTCGGTTCGTTTGCACTGACGTCCACAGAGGGGGAAGCAGTGGGTGAGCCTCGGGCAGGTGCTGCGTGCGGTCCCAGGCAGAGCTGGTGGCATGCCGCGGCCGGAGCAGCAGCAAGACATACGGCTCCCTTGGGGCAACGTGGGACACGCCGTACAGTTGCAACCTGGAGGACCTCTGGGCAAACCGTGCTTGCAGTTCCCATGCAGATCTGAGCCCACCATTCAAGTAGCCCTGCTTTAGAGACCTCTCTTTTGGTTATCTAAAAGCATTAGTAACAATAATATCTTGCATGAGACAGAACCTTTAATTCTCAGGGATCCCCAAACTAATCAAGATTTCTCTACTTACTACAAGTTGTATCAGCTTCAGTGACTGTTAGTAGAAGAAATTCTACTCAACAAAAGTGAGTAAAACCTGATATATTGAACAGCAGTAATCACAGAGCTGGGAAGTGGGGGAAGAAGTACGGGAGCAGAAACCAGCCTTCAAACTTGCACACATAATTGCGTGCACAACGAAGGGGAGGTGAAATGCCTCCTGCCCTTTTCAGTGCCAACACACGTATTCCTCGCTAGAAGATGCCCTATTGCCACCGTTAGAGATGCATCTACAGCACATGTTGCCATGCCTAGTTAGCTGAGACCACCACGACAGCACAGAGGGGCAGGTGAGCCACCCCGCGTCTGGACCTGTGCTATCGTTCCCCACACTAGCTAGCAGCAAGGGAAGAGAAAAGCCAGAGAATTAGATACCTGAATACACAGGAGATTGGGTGTCAGAGCAGAAACTAAAACATGGGTCTCACCCCAAGGTAATTCCTCATCTACTGAATTCATCTTTTCTCAGTCCCTGAACCATCCACTCCTTCACCTGCTCACTTAGTTTTGCATCAAACTGCCCACTTTCCAGTGGGTGCTGATTAGTACATTTGTTGGCTGTCCCTGCAGCGTGCAGGTGGGCAGACTGACTCTGCCTGTGTTCGCGTGGAGGCAGGGCAGCGGCAGCTTGTGGAGGTTTGCACCATGCCCGCCCAGGCCATGCAGACCTCATCCAAAACCCGTCACAGTTCATGGGAATCCTCCCACTGACTCGCCTGGGTTTTGGATGAAGCCCCAAAAGATTGGTGCGCGGAGAACGTCAGTCTCCAGGGATGTCCCTTGCTTCTCTAAAAACACCGATGTCCCGGTCTTTTCTACAGGGTTACTTACAGGTTATCAGTACTGGATTAAAGAAGGGAGAAAAGAGGCTCCATTTCAAATGCCCTTTTAATCAAGAGATTTGGAGGGGGAGAAAAGAAAAAAGAATGACTTCTTCAGCAGTACAGATGACATTACATGTTAGAAAGGCAGTTTGATCTTCTTAACTGATGCTTACCCACCATTTACCCCAACAAACTGAAGATTCTTTTTGGTCCCATTGCCTCCTGCATGGAAACCATAACCTTTCTTTTTCATGATAGATTTAAGACTTGTGGTTGGAGAGATTTCTAGCAAAATACAAAATAATAGATTAAATAAGCAGATGTGACATAATTATCAATGATTATTCTCAACCTGTAGTAACAAATTACAAATCATAACAGTAAGCATGTTACTTGATCTTATAAGATTCCTTTTATATTCTGCAGAACTACCAATGCATCTGGAGACAGCTGAACCTGCCTTGCCGCCTTTAAAATAAGGACCTCAAACATCATCAAGTGTCCGGGAATATAAGGCAAGTGGCTGGCAATTATATGCAGGTTCTGTGAACATCAATTTACTCTTGTAATGTTTTCTGAGGACTCTCTTGTATTTTCAGTACTGATGCTATGGACATTTCTGCCCAGTGCCTCTCCTATAATACTATAAGGATGACTCACTCCTTTAGAGTTTGAATGATCTTTTCAAGTATTGCTTCTAATTAACAGTCGCATATCTATTTGCAAGGCCTCTCTGACAGTGAATAAGGAACCTTATCTTTTGGATTCTGACAAGCTAAAATTATTCTGGATTAACTATGTTGTGCCTTGGGACAGGTCTTTTCACAGCCTCGCTGCTCAGTTAGGTTGAATTGTTTTAGTTCTGCTGAACTTCATGCTGATTTACACCAGAGGAGCAGCAGATTCCTGCATTCTTGCAAACTGGGACATCCAATCCAATTAAGGAAAACAGCCAGCAGGGTTATTCAAGGTAATAGCCACAGGTTTCAAGTGGTTTTGGAAGTTGACCCTGCGTGTAACTGAGACACAGCTTTAACAGATCTTACATGTATTGTTCGTATTTCGTTTTTAAGATTTCATGGCTTGTGACATGCTGAGATTTGTTTTTCCCTCAAACATACATTTTTAGGAGGAGCTATTTCTGATTTCACTGACACTAGATATACCGCCGAGTTCCACTGCATTACACCTGCTCTACACTTGATTAAATGAGATTTGGCCCAGACATGTTGAAACCTATGCCAATATTATTTACCCAACTGTTGATACTGTGTGTTCGAATTCTCCTTATCTGCTGGCCCTTGTGTAGAGTAGGCAGATAACAATGAGTTTAAGGAATTAACTAATTGGTTCTGAATGGAGCTAAGCTTCGAGGCAGGCTGTTTAATAGCACTTGCTAACTCCGGATAGCCGTGCTCCAAACACATCCACTGCTCTTGCAAGAGCTCCTGGATTTTTTTAACGTATTGGCCAATGGGGTCTACAGCAGAAAAATCTTCTTGGTTAGGGTGACCCTCCTCTTCCATCACATCTTGCTTTATATCCTCGCCACAGACTGGCTTGCTTTCACCTGTGTTTGACTCAAATTTTGTTCCTTGGTAGCTTTCTGCAGTCATTGCATGAGCAGCAAGACTCTGGGTATCAGAGTTATTTCTTTTATTTTGATTGTCATCACTGAGATGTTCATCAATCTTCAGCTCAGTGAGGCATGGTGCATGAAGGGCGGGCTCAATATCTGCTTCAGTCTCTGCGTGTTTGGCAAAATGTTCAGGTCCTTCTCCACTGACACCAGCGTGAACGTCTGCCAGTCCCTGATCTCTCCGGGCCAACTTACTGCTTAACTCCTTAGCCTGCGAGTTCATGTTGTCTGCTCTGTGAACACCGCAGCCTATGGATTGTGTAGAGATTTGGATATTTACATTGATGCCTTTGTCGTGGCCTTTCTTGGACCCGTTTGTCTGCATGAGTTCAGTGTTCACCGCAGCGTCATAGTATTGCAAAGCGCCACCGCCCTGCTTGGCCAGCGGCCTGGTTTCTCTGGTATTTTCCCAGCGCAGTTTCTCTTCCAGCTGAGCTTTGGAGCTTGCTAGTAACTTAATACTTTTCTCCTTTTCCTTGATCTCATTATCTTGCTGCTTCAGCACTACCCTGATCTGTTCAAGTTCTTCTTTTTTGCTGCTTAGCTGCTCCTCCAGAATAGCAATCTGCCGTTTCAGTGCTGCGATCCTGCTGGCCTCGACTGTATCACAAAGCAAAGGCTGAGGGCTCCAATTCTCCTTGTTCTCTCCAGCCCAGATACTTCTGTCTTCAGCTTTCCTCAGTGCATCTGGCATGATTTCACTTATGCTTAATTCCCTTTTCTCATGGTTCTTGTTTTCATCAGCAAGCTGGAGGGCACTGGTTGAGGCGGATCCATCCTTGGCTAATTCAGACCAGCTGTGTGCTCCTGATGCACCACATTCCTCTCCCCGGCTCTCCACAACCACCTGCAGCTGCTGCGCTGCGGGGTGCTGGCTTTGCCATGGAGATGGCATCTTCGAGAGGTCTCCTGGCTGGCGCTCTAGCACAGCAGCGACTTTAACCTGCTGCCGCCCAGGCTGCTCGCTCTTCTGCGCCGCCGCTTGTTGCTCCAATCGCGTCTCTTGGGGGGGATTTGATGTGAAGCTGTCAGAGAGGGGTGAAAGCGGTGCCTCCTTTGCAGGGCTAAAGGGACTTTCTGAGCAGCCTTTGTCATCAGAGGGCTGAGAAGGTGCCAAGAGCGGAGAAGGCACCTGACTCTCCTCCTCCGCGCTTTGGCCGGGCGGGAGTGTGGCTGGCATGCTGGAGGCCCGGAGCAGCTGGGGCCTCCCCCGATTGCTGGCCTGCTCCTCTTCCGGCTGCACAAGCTCGGCTTGCCTCATTGTCTCGCCTAAAAGGGCTTTTCTTCGGTAACTTGGCTCTTCTGGAGCAGCTGCAGATGGAGGCAGCTCACTGGGTACCAGGGGACGGGGAGTTTCTTCTGCCCCTAACGATGCCTTCCGTTGTGCAAATGAGTAGGTTGCGGTCCAGCTTTTGCTGGGAGCGGAGGCGTACGCACGGGAACCGCTCTCCGGCAGGCTGAAATTTCGGGGCAGTGTGCTGAATTTTGGCTGCTTGGCTTTCCGGTGGATGTGAACCCTTCTGATGGTGTTTCCTTTCTCAATGTCATCCACGTATTTCAGAAAGTCCAGGTCTAAGTGAAAGCCATAGGGTGTTTCAACGGAGTAGGGCAGGCTTCGGGGCTGGTCTTTGTCCCCATTGGATTTAGGTGGCTGGTCATTTGCTGAAATAAATGCAGGAAAAAAATGATTGAATTTTAAATAGTTGGTAGATTAAAAACAAAGAAAAAAAACAAATATACGTTTAGAGCAGAGGGAGAAATGCAGTTGCTATTTCTTTCACCCCAGTTTCAAACCTGGCCCATTCATCTTCTATACATTAGTCCCCCCCATGCTGAAAGGCTGGGAGTCATCCCAGGCAAAAACCGGCAGGATGCCGTGTGACACCTCCGCACAGTCAGCTTGCGCTGGCAAGGGAAGGGTTTGCACTTTGTCCTCACAGATGCTGATGAGGAATCTGTTTGGAGGTGCAGCAACGGAGCAACATGTTGCAAATGCATGGTCCTGTTTTSTGGAGGTGAATCAGGTAACTGTTGCACAGAAGAAGCCAAAAATTCACTGGAATCATGGCTCTAATTGACAGTTATGCAAACAGCAGGTTTTGCAGGCAGAGCTACGTGTTTGTCTAAGTATAAAAAGCTGCCCAATGAATAATAAATCCAGCTTAAAAACAGAAGGTGGAAACTATCTGTGACAATTAAATATTTCAAGGTTTTTTTTGTTTAACTTCTCAGCAACTTTAAGTAGCGCAATGCAAGTCATGCAGGGAAACGCTTGCATCGTTTCATCAGCAAATACTGGCTTACAAGTTATTCCCTGAAAATAATGAATACAGAGAAGGACACAGCTAACCAGCACTGCTTTATGTATTCATATCTGTGCAAAACACGTGCTTCCTAAGGTTACTGGATACACTTCACAGAGCATGTCTTCTAATTGAGGCAAATGCAGCACCATCAAATGCGTTAACTGCAAAACAGTCAATTTGTCCACTCATCTGTATGCAACGAAAAGGCACAGCCTCAGCAGTGCAGCTTCGTGCYGCATACGAGCAGCTCTCGTAAAGGCGGATGCTGACACCAGATACATCAGCAGCCCCTCGTCGTTCGTAGCAGCCATCAGTGTAGTACAGTCACACCGACCTCTGTTTTGCACCTATCTGCGTGGTCGCTCCTTCCCCGTTATAAGCAGGGACCAGCAAGTACTGCAAGGGATCTGAGGGTTATAAAAGCAAAGGATCTGAGGGGGATCAAAAGCAGGGATCTCTGGTTATAAAGTATTGCCTCCAGGGGTTTAAACTTCTGCACCTGTCATGCAACAGCGCCGTGTCCCCAAGCAGAAGCAAACCTGGTCACCCTGAAACCCAGCCTGTAAAATTTCCAGGCCCCTAATTTCAGTCTCCAGTGTCTAAACAGTTAACCCCCAAATCCAAATCCAGGGAATAAAAACAGCAGCCTGTTTGTTGTTCGTCTTTTTCTTTCTTTATGTGACGAGTCCCTGAAGTGAAAGTGATTTTGACTGCTCCRCACCTTTGAGGAAACAAGCCATGATCTATAAATAAGGGGAGGAGTAGCCCAGCCAAGATAAAACACGTTTCATCGCTGTTTCCTTTGTCTCCATCTTTGTGCAGCAGCTGTGCAGGGACTGGGAGAATTTGGCACCGGTTTAAGTCCCTTTCATCACAAAAGCACTACTGAAATGTAGCTGCCTTTCTGAGGGGAAGTAGCATGTGAAAATCAGAGCGACGATAAAGGGGGAATGCAGTGCAGAGTAATATGGCACGAAAGCAAAGCCCCACAGTTCGGAGAAGGATCTACAAAGAACAGAGGATGGAAGGGCAAATACGTGTTGAACTATAAGAGCTGTGACCATGCTTTCACCGTGGTTTACAACAGCTGCATAATATATGAAAGCTGCATTTTTCATCTCTTGGCCCTCGTGTGTCTCTATAGAACACAGGTTATTTACAGTATTTTGGGTAAGGAAATTACTTCAGGGTTTGGGTTTTTTTTCAAGAAACAAACAAGCAAGCAAGCATCCAGTAACCTCCATACCATCTGTCTTCTCCATGATGTGGTCTAATCAGGCTGTCAGTTAAACATCCTCCGACAGGCTAGGACAGATGAGTCAGTTCACCTTTTAAAAAAGCAAATAAACATTTTTTTAGATGAAAAAGCTCAATCATTCCAACTTTATCTGTCCTTAAGGCCTTACACCACTTCACAGGATACTGCTTTTTAGTTCAAGTATTCTGAAGCCTGACCATGTCTGGTGAGCACTTTTAAGCATGCTTAAATCAATAGTTCCTTTTCTAGTGGTAACAACTCCTGCTTCATAGATGCATCCAGTGTGGTTCTTCCTTACAAAACACCCCTTGCACTACAAAACTACTACGTACTACGCTACAGCTGAACGCAAAAGGGAGAAAGGAGAATTTCTGTTAGGTTTGCAGTAGATGGCATAAGAACACTTCATTGATTACTACACGCTGGGTATCGCCTGCAACTTGCATCCTGCTTAATATGTCATCTCCTGGTGAAAACCGCAAGGGATATAAACTGTGCACAGAAGTGACTGCATAAATGCATAACAACGAAAGATTCAGCATCCATACTGAATCGTGTTCAAATGAAAGCCATGATTTCAGAGCATGTCCATATTGTTACAATGAGCCTTCACCAAACAAACACTAAAGCCCACTAAAACATACTGCTTCTGTGAAAGCTTTTCCTATTGGAAAGATCTGCAGATGGAGACCTACCACAGCCTATTTCACGAACTTTATATCCAGCCTGGTCTGTATTGCCCTCCATCTCTCTTTCCCATCATGTGGACATGGTAAGAACCTCCTGGACTGCAAGAGCACAGAGTTTAAGGCTGGGAACAAGCAAGAAAGATCCTGTGTGAAGCCTTCTTCCTCCATGCCTGCTAGAAAGATGCCAGAAGGAGGCAGGCTAGGGGTAAGGAGGCCAAGACAAGTAGATATCACTCTAGGAGGTTTCCTAACTTGCATGAGGACRACATCGATGCTCAGAGTGAGAAAGTCTGTCTTTAGTTTTGTTTCTGGTCTGGAAAAAAGCAGGGGTTTCTTGGAGGGTAGGTTAGTTGTTTAGGGTTTTCGTTCAAGCATCTAATTTGGTTCCTGGCCAGAGGGCCAAAGATGGTCCCACAGCAGGTTGGAAATCCACCGCCACTTCTCCAAGTGGGCTGTAGTGGGTCCCAATCTACATCAGATTTGCAGGGGAAGGATGAGGCAGCTTGAAGAGACAGCTCCTAGCCAGCAGGGAACGCAGCAGCGACCCTTTCTTTCAGAATCTAGTTCACATTCATCTCTTTGATCAAAACGTCAGAGTCTGAATTCATTTTCTGTTGTTAGTATTTTGCCTAAATAAGGACTTGAGCATTTCACTGTGCTTTCACAGCTCCCTATGAACGGGTTCCAGCCAACTTCCACTCTTCACTTTGCCTGTTACGGCACTTATCTAGCACTAGCCATCTCTTCAATCTTTCTTTTTTCTTTTCTGCAGTGTCCCCCAGCAGAACAGTCTCTCTAGAGTGCTGGCCCATTTACAGTCTCAAGAAAAGCTCTGTCTAGTCTGTCCTCCCTATTCTGCATCTCCTAAATTCCCCTTTTCTTATGTAATTATTTTTGCATCTTGTAACTCAACTTTCTTCTTGTGGAAATGGCAAGATAACTAGAAATATAGTACAGACAACTAGAGTATATACAGAGTACAGAGCTGCTGCTGCTCTTCTCTTTTAGAAGCTCTGAAATGAAGTGTTTTAATTGCATCAAAGGCCGACTGAGAAAATGAAGTCAAATCCTGCTGCATTATTATCTTAGCACAGATATACTGAAAGATCAAAATCCTTCAAAAAAAACCCCAAACAGTTGCAGTTTTGTCATTAAGGTAAATCTGTATATAGCCATGATGGCATGTTTGGAGGGTCCCTAATCAAAGGAGAGTATCAACACTTAAACATGGTTCCATGGTAGGTACCTTGCTGATGCTCATGCAGCCAGACAGAAAGACTGACACCTGCCCAATGAGTAATTTGCTTATCCGCTGTATTAATGCCACAGAATCAGCTCACAAAAGCATGTTTCTGAACCATTTCAACCAACAGATTCTTGATGTGTTCCCAAATTAACTGCACTTCTTCTATAAAAGGCAATTTCTTCTGTCTCTTTCTGCCAATAAATAGCGTATGCCAAAATGAACACTAACCTCTTTTGCTCAAATGTTTTTTTTAATTTTCTGATTACAGTCAATTATGGAGCAATTATGAATCCCAGCTACAGTATGACCAGTTACATTTCACTCTTCTACGTCATTTATTAAAAAAAAAAAGCCAGTCAATAGGATGCTTTTTAATATCTAGATAATTATATCTAATTGGTTCATTTATGAGTTGGCTCAGTCCCAACTCTGCAGTCCAAATTGATACTATTACTTTTCTCTTTTGACCAATCTCTTTCAGAATCACCTCGTAAAAGGATGCTGAATGTACCCTACCAGCTTGTTGATGTTCCCGCGTTCCCTCTGGTGCCGTTTAGACACCGCTCTGATGGCTCGGAGCCAAAACCACAGGTCCTTGTCCCCCAACTGGTGCTCTCCAATGACTGTCCATAATACAAACGAGAGCGAAATGAAGGCATCCATCCGAATAAACGTCCTGGAAACCCAGCTGCCTCCTGCAGCCATCTCAGTGCAACAGAAGTGAAGAGGGGTTTAATTTCTATTAAGGAAGGAACTACGCCTCAAGAAGAAGGATAATCTTCCACCCAAGAGCCCATTYGGGCTGCGGGTGAAAATCCTCCCCTGTGTGGTGCAAACCTTTCAGGCAGTCTGAGAAGAAAAGGGTGCCCCTTGCTGGGGACAGGGATGGGTCCCAGCTATGAAATTAGGGCACTCTGGCCCCAATTTGGTGGCTTTGTCTGGGCCGTATCCTGCTCCTACAGGTACCGTGGTTAGATGTCCCAGCTTACATCCTCCTCACTCCATTGGCTTCAAGCGTGCAAGTCCTCAGAGGTGCTTCTGCAGCATGAGGGGATGGGCAGTCTCCAAGCCCAGTGGCCTCTTCCCTGCCAAAACAAGCCTGGAAGTGCCTCCATCAACCTCTAGCCCCCGCAAGCCCTGTCGATGGTGACCACGAGGGACAACAGGGTTTTGCCTTCTGCAGCGGGGCTGCAGTGGCTGAAGCCACCTACCTCCAACCATCCCATGAAAACGTCTGAAGTTGCCCCGGT
Source organism: Apteryx rowi (assembly GCF_003343035.1). Classification (NCBI taxonomy): domain Eukaryota; kingdom Metazoa; phylum Chordata; class Aves; order Apterygiformes; family Apterygidae; genus Apteryx; species Apteryx rowi. The sequence continues at coordinate 3,767,312 of NW_020450418.1, read as the reverse complement.
CTGGCCCTCACGCCCTGGGACACGGTGCCCAACCTGGCTTCCCGAGAGCCCTGTCCCGGCCTCTGCGATGGCGGAGCACTAACACCAGCCCGAAATGCGCCCTTCTGCCTAAAACGGGGCCTGACTTCGGGACTACGTCTGCTGCGACCCATCCTGGTCACCCTTTTCACGCACGGGCAGGGACCCATTGCTGTATCCCCCTATTATTTAGAGAAATCRTACAGACATACGATGGCATTCAGCAGTTCTGTAAACTCGTCTCCTCTTTCTCCTTTAGTAAATACTGAGCCGCGCTGTCATAACGGTCCCAGAATATATGCCGAGAGGAAGGACGTTATGCACGCCCTTGTTCCRCTGACCCTGGCTCAAGTTTTTATGTTGGTAGACTTTCCCTCCATTGCATAACACTGAAAAACACTGTTTTAAGCCCCAGGCAGACATCTCCACATACACAGCACCTTTGATTTTTAGTTTCACTACACACAATGGCTGTGGGGAGGATTAATCGGTGCTTTATGTTACATTACTTTCCACAAGGCAAGCATAAATATATAGAGAAATGCAAATCAAGAAGCCACATATTTGAGAAGGCAATAGTACAGACCGGAGTCATTCCGTCCCCTTGGGCAACCCATTTGCAGTGACAATGTACCGTCTTTTTAAATAGCCATGTCTCAAAGACTATTTCTTTACGGTCCCATTTAACCCTTCCTTTACTCTCTATCACTTGCCATGATATTATAAGCATCTACCCGCCCCCCCCCCATGCACCCAAGTCAGCAGAAATGAAAGCAGCATTATACCCCAGAAGATTTAGAGAACAAATTAACTGAAGCGCAAAGACAGATATACGCATGAAAGTCATTGTCTGAGAGGATTCTGCTAGTAACGCTAAATTAGAAACATTTAACCCCATGCCTATAAATAAGAAGATAATTCATCCCTGCTGACTGGCTAGCACGTTAACCCACTCTCATTAGCTCTAACACAACACTTTTTTTTAGCTGTGGCTGTCATTTTCTCCTGCACTGCAGCAGCTCGATTTAGCACTTCATTATGAAAGGAAAACTATCATTAGAAAAGCATGTTATCATGTTACCTTCTCGTTCTCCCAGCTACAAAAACATCGGCGAGCAGAAGAGCTTTCCTCCCTCGGAGGTATCTTTCCCGGTGCTGAGAGCCAATAGTTAAGTGGTCAGAGCAACAAACGTGCGTTTTCCAGTTGTTAAAAAGTTGGTCAGCTGATCAGTGACCTTGCTTGAAAAGCAAAAACAAGTTTGAAACAAGAAGAACAAAAGATGGATTAATTTCCTGATGAACCAGCACATAAATCTCCTACGACCTTTTTGAAGACGGTTAAAACCTGCTCTGTAAAATTAATTACCTTTTATAGGAAGCATATTTATTCTTTTCATAAAACACCGAATGCTAAATCCTGCTTGGGCTATCACTGGACTGTCTTCCTTATCAGGAACGATTATTTAAAAGATGGTCAATTATTAACAATACATTTCTTATTATACCTGACGTTGCAGACCTTCCCCCTGAGCTGCAGTTGCTCGCATGCTGCATCATAGCTGGGCTGAATATATTACTGAGTCTCTTTAGCGCTTCTCTCTCGAAAATAAAAGCAGCTGCCACAATTAAAAGGCAGCATCTTTACTAGAAGAGGCAGAATGTCTCAGCGTTAATAATTAATTAATTCTGTTTAAACCCCATTCTGGCAGGCTACAGGGGTGGCAAAGGAGCGTCGCAGCATCGCCCTGCGCCGGGGAGCAAACCGAAGGAGCAGAAGGGAGGGTGGCATGAAGGCAAAAATCAAACGCTTCAGCATTTTGCGCTGGGTTTTTGGGCACAGAACACGGGGACTCGGGAGCTCCTGAAGGAGCACGCGGCGATTTCCCGCCGGCGAGCTGGCGCGCATCGTGGGACGGCGCGGGGGAACGGGACAGAGCTCGCGTCCCGCAGGCCTGTGGCGGGTGGCCCAAGCTCGCAGCCGAACAACAAATCTCAGCCTTCCCACTACAGTTTCAAAAACTTCTGGCTTTCAAGAGCTTCAAAGGCGGTACAGAGCGAGGGACACCGTGGTATTACTGTATCAGCCGCCCCAGGGAGCACGGCAAGAAAAGTTTAGTTCAAAAAGCCACAGTTTGGCTTCTGCTTCACTGTGCCCCTGGGCCCGAGCCCGGCCGCATCACCCGCACCTAAACCCAAAACACCCCGTGCCGAGGGCTGGACGCTGGCCCGGCTCAGCCCCGTGGGAGCTGGAGCCGGAGCAGCTGCCGGCGCCGCTGCCGGCCCCACGCCCGTCCCCACTGCTTAACAAGCAGCGCAAACCAAATGCTCACAATGTTAGCAGGGAAAAAAACACGGTTATTTGACCTTACTTTTGGTCTGCAAAACGGCGCCGCTTGCATTCTTTTAGGCTCAGTCTACTCAAAATGTAATTTTAGAAGACGCAGTTTCAAGAAAAACAGACAAGTTTTGCCCTTGCAGGAAGTAAAATAGCCTGGAATTGCASAGAAACCGAAACGGTACGCTCTGATTTGTTAGCACTCCCCAAGTCAGGGATGTGTTAACTTTTCATGTAACTAATGAAAAATAAACCGCCCATTTCAGAAGCCTCTTTAAATTCCATCTCTTTCCCATGTCACCGTAAAATCGTATGCACCATGCAGCGCTGTTCTTTCATGTCGGCAGCTTCGCACTTCAACAGTCAATTAATGTGGTCAGGGTTCAAAATCAGGGTGAAAAGGGGTGAACTGAAGAATATGTCGGCTTATTTAATGTTTACTCCAAATACGTTTTGTCAAATTCTTCTCTTGCTCTTTTCTGCTGCTTACGTTCTCTGTGCAAAGTAGCACGGTGGGAACACGCACATTAATATACAGCAGAGGTTTTAAAGAAAGCTCAGAAGACTTGCTGATTTTTGCATTGCTATTACCCGCGCAAGACGTGCAGTCTTTTCCAGATACAGTCCCACGGTACAGAAGGTGGTCTTGTGCGTGTGCCCAAATCAGCTTTCCAGCAGGAACCACCAGGGAACGCAGTCCAAACATGCAAACTCATGAGTTATGGGATGGTGCCCGATAGAGCTACGACCTGCTGGCTTCCAACAGCAAAGGTTGGASCGCACAACTCAGGAGGGACCTGCCAGTCTTCTGTCGCTCACCGAAACACCTGCCCGCGTCGAAGTGCGGGCACATCTGCGTGCGCATGCGTGTTGCTGAACGGAGATGGCGCGGGGTAGGACACGCGAGAAGGACGTCACCTGGGCAATGGTCCAAAACAGGCCTGCGAGACTCGGCAGGGGTCTGTCRTGTATTCAGAGGCCTTGACGGGAGACCTGGACAATTCGCCCAGCCCAAGCTCCGGGCTCTTTTAGCCGGTGCAGCRGGAAGGGCTGAAGTCCGACCTACAACCTGAAGATTTATTCCAAAGTGCTGCCCCGGACGCTGCCTGTGGCCAGTTAGCTCAGCCACGGGCACAGTTAGGTCCCAGCACCAATTTCGGTGAGCTCGAGCAAGTTGATCGTGTTCCAGCCCATGGCACTCGCCGGGCGCAACACACTCCCGCTCCCTCTCCTCACCCCGTGCTGGAAGCAGAAAAGCTGTCAAGGCCCAGGAGGAAAAGCAAGAGCAGAACCAAAAGCCTCAGATCACCTTCAAACCAGCRCCAAGCAGCGAGGCCGTGCCAGGTGCGCGCCGAGGGAGACTGGGGTGGGAAGCTGCTCCGGACCTTGCCAAAAAGTCTCCAAAAGGCAAAGCCTAAATTGCAAAAGAACAAAGGAGCGGCCAGGAAATACTCAGCACACCCTGGGCAAGGTTCCTAGGGAGGGCTCGGAAAGGCTCCCCGTGCCGATCGGCAAAGCAGCCCGCCTCCCTCTCCCTCCGCGGATCCGTCGGCAGCCCTCTGCTCCCCTCCTCCGCGCACGCAGGATGGCTGCACGGAGCTGCACTTCATCCTGACGTCCGGGGGGATCTAAGCCTTGGCATTTGAAGGGTTACGCCAAAAACCTGCTCCATCCAGGCGGTCTGCTTGATTACACAACAAGCAGCAGAGCTATTATTACAAGTGGACATACCGAGAATAAATATAGCCTCTTGGGGAATATTTGTTATACGGATTTTTTCAATTCTGTTTGACTGCAAAGGAAGAAAAATAATGCATTTCCAATCTGCCGGGGACATCAGCAACACGGGTGGGAACACCACTATATGGCGATGGGCTGTGATCGTCTGCTGTTTGGCATAGGCCAGGAAAGGAATTTCCTCCTGGGCAGAAAAAAGAAGTTTGAAAACTTTGTGGGATTAAATAAATAAATAAAAAAGTGGCTTAAAGCCATCCATGTATTTGGGGTAGAGAGCAAGCAGGGTTTATGAACTGGCAAAGCCTTCATGGTTTGCCTCACGAGAAGCTGTCATTATTTGAGAGGTTTTAAAAAGTGAGAGAAAACAGGGTTTCCTCTAGAAGCGATGTGCAGCCCAAGACCCCATCACACGCACGCATGAGTGCATTAGTAACGTGTCCTGCATTTTGCATCGTGACGCCGGTCATCATTACCACCAAACCCGCACCCTGYGAGATCACCTGGAAATACAAATTTGGGCTGGATTTGGGGTGGGCACATGATCACACTTCTGTTGCGTTAGCCCATATCCCACGGGAGGCGCGCGCCGGCGCTGCGCTTACACGACGGCTGCGCTGCAATCAGAGGACAGAAGATGATAAAAAATTAAAGTCGTGTGGGTCGATGATACCTGAGCCACCACGTAAAGCTCGTACATCAATATTAAGAAATGTGAACGGGCAAACTGGATTTATAGCAAAGTGGCACATGGAGGTTTTGATCTGCTGCTGTCAAACCCCAGCCAGAGCAGCACAGACGAAGTCAGCAGGGTCACGCCGGCAAGAAAGCGGGACAGGTATGTGTTAGCTGATACCATTCAATGCAAACAGGGACGGAAAGCTGGGGGGAAGGGGGCTTCGCGTAGGGTAGGGTCAGGGCGGCTCAAAGGGCAGTTTGCCTTCTGGCAGAGTGCACCGAGAGACCATCAGTAATTTCAGACTTGTGTTTATCGCAACGCCTTCCTGCTCTGCTCCTTTGGCTCGCAGCGAGACCCTGGTCCCTGCAGGCTCGGGGAAAGGGTCGCAGTCAAGAACTATGTAGCTCATTTCCAGAAATTTCATGAATTTACTGTAATACTCAGTTGTCAAAGTTGGGAGCTCTGATGAGAGAGAAACCAAGGAGACAAGCTGAGAAAAGAGGAGCCGGCAGGGCGGAGGAGCCGGGCGAGAAGGTCGCTGCGTGAAGGCACGGAGCAGGGAGAGGGGCAAAGCAACCGCCTGCTTGGAGGACGGCCTGCTGTTTTTAAATGCCTTAATATCCTGAGCGAGCGGTGCTACAAAAGTGCAGTTATTAGCATCCCTTTCAAAGCTTCCTCCGTTTGCCTTGTAAGAAGATATTCCAGCTTTAACCACCATGCTATTTAGCATGGAAAGGATTTTCTCCGTGCTTTACGTGAAGAACGGTCGCATGATGCTTTCGTACAGTGTTACCTTACTGCACATTTCTGCAGGAGAACAGGAACAGATTTGGGGATGCAAAGTTAGTCACCTCACTGAAGGAAACGCTGCGGTGGATGTCGCTGGTGCTGGCTGCAGGGTGTTTTAGATGCCAGACCGCCTGTGCTGCCCGCGTCTCAAACTCCCCACAAATCACCACGGGAGCGACAAGGTGAAAACGTGGAAGGGGGTTGGCAAGGAACAGGGATGCTAAACAGCAGTGCATGCATTTAGGAAGAGAGGGTTATTGCAGAACCACAGGATTATGATATACTGTAAAAAGAGACGTGCAGAGACGTTTAAGCGCTTGGGGAGAGAGCTGGTGCAGGCCTTCACGGCTACGTGATAAATCCTTGGGCCATTCCCCTCCCCTGCTCCAAAGCAGGCCGTGCCGCCGGGTGTCGTGCCGCAGACCCGGAGCCGACCCCGGGGACGCACGAGGGCAGCCGGGCCGTGGCCCTGACCGCAGCAGAGCCGTTGCTTCTGGTATCCTGGCTGTTGGGGGCATTAGCTGCACGTTAATGAAACTCGCAGATAATACTGAATTGGAAGTATAATTGCAAACAGCAGAAAACAGACTACAGAATATGAACCATGGCCGAGGAAGTCAGTGCAAAGTGACTTCAGTTTTGGTCAAGCGCACCGGAAGATTAAGAACATAAGCAAAAGAATAGCAAAATGAGAGTCAACTGGGAGAAATATAAGCTGAGGAAGACTAAACGTGCATCGAGCAGGAAGCAGAAATTTACTCTCAGGAAAAAATGGCCAGCTAGAGTTTCCCAGAGAAGCAGCTGAAGCGTTTGGGGGACTGGGGAGAGCGCTGCTGGGGAAAGATGAAAAGGTATGACCAAAAATAGAGACATAAATCTTTAAACCACTGCGAAACTAAAATGATGCAGAATCCAGATGCTTGCTGAAAATTCACCGTCTGCACAGGGGGCCGGCGAAGGCTTCGGCACGCGGCTCATGCCGACACGCGTCCAGAGGAGCCTCCCTGCACGAGGGCACGCTGCATCCACAGCGTTTCCCGTAGTCGCCGCCTGCCTGGGGTTGTGCAGTGAAATTCAAGACGATTGCTTTAATCTGGAAACAGTTTGCTCTGCGATTGCTCCGCAGTTTGGGCTGGAGCTCACCCGCCGCCGCGGCGGGGAGGAGGTTTGCTGTGCTCCCACCCCGGCGTCAGCAATCAGCCTTTCTGCAAAACTGCAGGAAAAAAAAACAGCGGAGGCGGGTGCACAGGGATGGAGTTGCAATAAGTCACTGCCAGGCTGGGGAAAGGGCGTGCTTATTACATGAAAAACATCCTTTAGTGGAGTAAATACAGGAGGATTTATACTTGAGCGGGGCAAACCCGAGGAAGGGATGAAGTTTAAAGGTGCAACCAAGAGCAACAGCGTGCAGAGAGGAAGGGAAGCGCGGGATGACCTCGCCGGCACTAAAACACACATAGTCTAGCGGGCAACCTCGCTTAGAGGAGCAGCCGCCTGAGGGACGGATTTCAGACGTCTTTTCAAACGGCAGTAATAAAGTTACAGAGATACCAATTTTGCTAAAACTGCTTATTGCTACTTAATAAATAGAGTTAACTTCCTGCCAGCGTTTCCATTAGAGAGACACACTTCAGGACTAGGCAAGGAGGTATCATGTATCCAGATTCCTGCCGTCTCCTATGGCCCACCGGGAGGGGCAAACGATTGAGTTCATCCCCTCATCCAATAACCCCGTTTCCAGCTGCCCTCCGATTCACTCTAATCATGGTCGTGTAAAAGCTGTAGTTAATTCTCATGATTTTATCCGGTGCCTCGAGAACTGCGGTGTTTTCCTTAAAGCTGCATTTCCTAGAGCCAGGAGACCACGGAAAGCACTTCAAATCATGAATCAGAAGTGCCCTAAAAATCAGAAAGCAAAAAAAAAAATCCTCCGTGCCTCATTTCTGATGTTCAGTCTTTTCAAATCCGTCTCCCAAGTTTTGGGGGAAACAAATGCAGGATGTGGTAATGTTGGTTTCTGGCCTTTCTCAGGTTGCTTTTTGCATCTTCTTGACTTCGGGACTAGTCAAACTTTGCTGCCACGTTCTTGAACACATCCAGTTAAAGATGTTGGCATTTCCTTTAAGACGAAGAGGTTGTCCTCAGCGTGGCTGGGCTTGAGGTGCCCTTGGTGTATTTGCGTGGAGGCGCTGGGCTGGAAACGGCTCCATCCCCTAGGGAAGAGCAGGAGCCTTCGGACGCTCTCCCAGCCTGGATGTGGAGGCAACCTGCCAGGCGAAGGCGCTCCTGCCTGGAGCGAAAGGCTCTCCTGTTTCTCCCGAAAGATGTCGCAGGCAGTGGAGCCCCGCGTGGGGGTCCCTCCCCTCGCTCCAGTGGCGGCACGTCGGCGAGGGGGCTGCTCGGCATGGGGCTGGGATTTTGTCACCCCGCCGCAACCCACATCCTGAGCAGAGCGTGTGAAAACATCTGGCCGAGCACTCTCCCTTGGCTGCTCGCCACGCTGCCGTGAAGCCACCCAGAGACCGGCGCGTCCAAAGCCACTGGGGGCTGCCCCGAGCCCGCCCCGGTCCCGCAAACCTCCGGGGCCGAGCTTGGTGCCGAGGAGCCACGTGACCGACGGAGGCAGCACCCAGACGCAAGACAGTCGCATGTGATTTCCCATCCCGGAGACAAAACATTCGTTTGTGGAACTGAAAACCACACACATGCACATAAATAACTCTTCCTACACCCACTGCCCCGAGAAAGCTGAAAGAAAGCCTGTTTCCGCTCATAAAAGCAGGCTGGCGATCCGCAGCTTGCCTTGTCCGACCTTGGTCCTCTAATCACCACGGGGCCCTCGCCTGCCGCCAAAAACTTCCCCTCCAGCCTTAAGCTTTTCTGAAGTTCCATCAAATCTTCCTTCCTCTGAAAGCTTTCTGAAAGCCCCTTTGGTCCGTCTGTCCCTTTGCTTACTCCTGCCAGGTGTCCGCCTCTCCCTCCCGCCCTGGGACAGGAGAAGGGACCACTCTCCTTGCTCAGAGCAAGATCACTTTTAAGTCAGCCCCTCTTTACCATCTACTTACTCCTGCGGGTCAGGAGGAGACACGACCCCCTCCCTGCCGCGCCACAGCAAACACCAACAAGCAGAGACATCCTCCAACTGCTGAACCATAATTAATTTTTGCATCTACTTTTCTACCTTACTACTGTCCAAGCTGCCCAGCGCACAAATCCCTACACTTACTACGAGACGAGTCCCGATCCCCCCGAGGCGACAGCCGGGTCCTAGGTACTTCCAAGGGTTTTGCAGTCCCTTCCCAAAGTTGCCTGGCTGCAGTGCAGGTTTAATAACAGTGCACTAAATATTCTGCTCCTTTCTCAAAGAGGAGCGGATGGAGCTGCCGTTTTCTTCCTCTTCCCGGACGTTTTTCACGTGATGGACATGAATTCGGGACAGCTCTGAACCACGTGCTCTGCAGTCTGGTGGCCAGTGGTGTTCCTCCAGGGAAACATCCCCCTCACACAAGTAGGCGTATTAAAGAAGAAAGGGAGGGCTTAGGAGAAGGAGACTTTCTTCTGCTATTTTATTGGGAAATGCAGATCCCCGTTACTGCTTTTCAGTACTCTGTTCCAGCTTCTATTTCAGTTTCTAACCCCAATATGAACTAGCCAGGAGCGACCGACGGCAATGGATGTAAGCGGCTGAAAATCCGCGGGGTTCCCGGCCTCGCTCGCTCTGCACGTCACGGCTCTGCCGAGCGGCGCAGACGCTCACGTGGGCATTGCGTTTTCCTAACTGCACTGCGCCCAGCCCATAAGCAACGCTACGGCCCAGCCCCGTACACAAAAGCTGACAAATTCAGCTCTTCAGCAAAAACGGAGGCGACCGACTCGGCAAGCTACTTGGCGGTACAAGGTACAAAGGACTGGAAATATAATTCCGCTAAGGCCTAAATAAATACGGATTAAAAGGAGCTATTTGCATCTGGCCTTCTGCATCACATTTTTTTTTACCCAAGGCAGTGTGGGAATCTGTAGAGTTAGGGATTTCTGCCCCAAGTTAAAGACCGGTTAGCATGTATGAATCAGAGTCTGGAAATTATGCCATATTTACTGAACTATGTATCTTGCTGGTCTTGAACAATGAAGTGTCGTAGTAACCCTGCTGCCATATGATGTGCTTAGTGGACGAAACCAGTAACTTAGGATATTTACTTTTTTAACAAATGGGGCCAAGCTCATCTAGGGCACTACTTCAACAGCTTCCTTGGAAAGGACCAAGGTTTGATCCGTAACACGTTGTGATAAAAATGTAACTTTCACCATACCTGATGGCTGTAAAACTGCAGGGGGAGGGATGTGAATCGGCAAAGAGCTTGTTAATGAGTTAGTTTATACTGTTCATTTTACAGAATCTCAAAACCGCTCCTGATTTACATGATATTTTGAGACCAAACCACTCACTCCCGAAACACACCCACGTCGAGGAAAGCAGAAGCTGTTTAACAGCAGGCAACATTACACTACGGCCTCACGCAAATGAAGATCGGGGGGGGGGGTATTTAAATTAGGTGGGGAAGAGGGCAAGATGTAGTGGTACCAAATTTAATTGCCTTTTTTGGGGACAAGCAGAGAGGTCCCATGCCGGGCGCATGTCGCCTTCCGGGGCGCCGGCGGGACCCCCCGCTCCTGCCTCGCCAGCTGGAGCTGCGGCGAGCGCGGCTTTCCCACCAGCAAGCGCTGTGCCGAGGCAACGCCGGAGCGCAGGGACGGGATGCGTAAATGCAAACGCAGCGGCCGGGAAAACTCCCCTTCCTCGCGGGACGGCTCGGAGGCAGGTGAGGGCGCCGGGGACAGGGCCGAGCTACTCTCGCTGACCGGCGCGCTCGAGGGGTTTAGAAAGCCTGATGCCAGGGGACTCCGGGGCCACGTGGTCGGCACGCCGGCTGCTTCTGCTCACAAATATTTCGGAAACTCTCAGACTGGAGAAGGGTGGGGACCGCAGAGGCACCGGGATGGCAGCAGGCTTATCTCCCCGCCGCCTGGGGAGAGGGTTCGGGATTATTTTAACAAATCTGCTAACTGATCGTTTTTCCAACACAGATTTGTTAGCCAGTTAATCTTTCTAGTTGTCATTTTGCCAGAAAAAATGTTTTTTGAAATATTACAGCGAAAGCGACTAATAGCCATAAATCTGAGGTTATGATCTACCTCCTCTGAGATATTGCTTGGGGGTACTGCTTAAGGTATCATACTTTTTCATTAAGTTTATCCCAAATTAAATGCAGAGCACAGGGAAGACTCTCAGGCAGGTATAAAGGTAAATGCTGAACTACTTTTTTCTTTTTTTTAAAAAAAAACTTTTCTCTGCCCTCCAATGTGGCTGCTCTCCTTAGACTGCACATACCAGATTTTCCGGTGCTCACCACCTTCATTTGGACCACATAACTAGAATATTTAATTACTGTTTTAGCGTCTGGATAAAGGAGACACTTCCCCCGAGTTTCGTGTCTCGCAGCTCTCGACGTGCCGGGTGGCGCTTGTGGAAATGAAACGATTTAGCCCGGCGCCACGGAGCAGGGCAACGCGCGAGAGGCGGCACCACGCAGACTAACTGCTCCCTCGAACTTACCCGGCCTTGCATTTGAATTTATTCACCCCGCTTTCTGCCACCACCAGTGCGTCCTCCAGGCACGGCAGCAAGCTGCCCACGGGCCACCCAGCCCGGTGGCCAGGTCCCCGCAGGCTGCCGACGGGCAGCGCCCCGCTCACGCTTGTGATTTCTGCTAGCACGTGCGAGAGGCGAGTCGGAGGCCGGCACACTTCTGCCTTCGGCCTGCGAGAACCGGCCGGCTGCACGCTGCGCCGCTACGAAGGCGGTCGCGGCAGAGCGGGGCTGCTCTGCAACGCCAGGGCAGCAGCCGCCGGCGAGGAAAGGCGATGCTGCGAGCGAGGCAGCGGCCGGGCTAGAAACCCAAATGAAAGAAAAAGCTCCAAGCGTGTCTCTCCCCTGAGGGCCGGAAAGTTTGCGAGGAAGCAGGGGGAAGCCGGAGGCAAGCGCAGCCACCGTGCAGGCTGGGCTGGGGGCTTGCGCCTTGCTTAAACGGCATCTTTGCAGCTGGGGAGGTTTTTATGTCACCGGTTTGAGGCTAAACGCACAAGCCTTGCTGCTCCGGGCAAGGCGGCTTCTGCCGCGCCACCCCGGGCGTCCTTCCCGGCCCCCGCACCGTGACACCCGGGAGCTCTCCAGACCCACAGCGGCCCGGAGGCTTCCTGCCCCCTCCCCCAACCCGCGCCCGGCCCCAGCCCCGCACCCGGGGGTGCTCTGGTGAGCGCCCCCGTCCCCGCGGCTCGGGGCTG
>NW_020450418.1:3740386-3754655 GCF_003343035.1 Apteryx rowi | reverse complement strand
AATACATTATTGTGCTGGGCTTCATTTTTTAAGGTTTTAGTTATACTTTTCTAACCCCACCGCTAATCCCGTTTGCACAGAGGACGCTCAAGAATGGAGGAAAGGGGAAATCTGTATCGACGGGCCGTAGTTGGGGAACTTCCATTGTATTTGGGACCAGCCGTTTTCTGCCTCAGCAGGTGAAGGCTGCCGTTACAACGCGGTCCCTCCTCCCTGTACCKTACTGCGACACTTAATGTGGAACACATAAAGCAAATGCAATTCAAGCTTTAGGTTTTGAGCCACCTCATGATTTACGTGCTCGTGATTTGCCCGCTTGCAGCACAGTGCTATACTGACATTACCTCCGACGGCGCCAGGAACGTGCCGTGAAGAAGTCAGTAGTGTTTAGTGACCTGCAGTAGCTTCGTCTTTAGGATGAAGCTTGTGATTTTGCTCGTCTCAAGGCGTTTGGAGACGAACTTGAAGCTGGGCTCCCGGGTGTCCAGGGCACAGGAGAGCCGCAGCTCAGCAGTGCTGAGGACAGCCGCACGGCCGCGATGCGCGGAGGCAGGTCTGGACTATGGACTCAAGGTGCGCCAAGTAGGAGTGGAGCCTGCTTTAATTCCCAGCTCTTTCAAGAGGAGCCTAAATACCTTTCAAATCCAGGTGGGAAATGCTGTAAATCAGAACAAAGCCTTGAGTCCCAGTGGTCCTACCAACAGGGAGATTTGTAGCTCTTAGGTTTTCATCTCCAGGCTGGAAAACAGACACCCCCATGTAGGGGCTCAGAGAGACTTCTGCTGTGTGTTGAGGATGTAGAGGAGGAGGGAGAGGAGATGGGCCGAAGTAAATCAGGATGGCTTGGTCAGCTGAGAAGAGCAATTGCTTCTGCTCACCAGAAAACCATAGCCTGGGTCAGGATGAACATCCAGCGTCCCAACGTGGTGATGCAGCGTAAGGGCTGGCTTTCCTCCTCTGCCTGTTTGCTAGGCAAGACGAGAGCCCTGCGAGGCGTGAGATGAACTGCATGTCCAAACAGAGCTAGCCTGTGGCCTGGAATATGCTCCTATTAAATGAGTAGGAATAAAATCTCCCATTATATAACTCTGAAATTACTCGGGCTTTGCACAGACAAGGCAGGCGCACAGTTTGGTCTTGCTGTCGCTCCCACCTGATGGGTTGATATGCTGAATAAGAGGAAGACATTTCCCACCAGTTTAACAATGCATCAGAGWGTCAAGTGAAAACTGAGTTTTAAGGGAGCCTTTGGCTTGCTGACGCGAGGAGAACCCATGCCACTGACTGCTGTAAAGCTGTTTTTGCAGGGCCCGGAAGAGAGGTATCTTGATATCAGAAAGATTTTTTTCCCCTGCTGGGATAATTACAGCACCTCTCCCACGGCATAAGTTGCTATATTATATTGTGAGCCGCACGCTACGGTACGTGTCCATCTGACCTGTAGGACATTTTCAGTTAAAAGTTCGCTAAGAAGGTGCAAAGCCCCAAAGAGAAGGACATTTGAAGGTCAGCAGTGATTGGTGATCCCAAAGCTAAGCTGACAGAAGCATTCCTATTTCACCATATTTGCAAGAGAAATTATTTTTTCTGGCATTGCTGCCTGACGGAGGTGGAAGATCGATTCCTAAATTATTTTCTTCTCACRTTCCCAAACAACATAACTATTATAAAGTGCAGACCTGGCCTTTGAGTCACAGTGTCTTTCATTGCTGCTTCTGGAACAGTGTGCATCTTAAATACCGCCTGTTATTTAGGCTTATAGCTAAAGCTGTGGTGGATCCTTAACTTCAAGGACAGCAATGAGGCTTTTGCAGCAGACACTTCAGGCACCGAAAGGAAGCTCTTATAGTCACTGACATTCAGCTGAACTTGTGTGTTGTTTCGTTTGTTAGATTAAAGCTCTAAAAAAGAGTGTGTGTGTGTGTGTGTGTGTGTGTGTGTAAGGGAAGGGGGTGGTTTCAAGAAGAGATGGTAGTTTACAGTACGCACATGAACTTCTGCAAGCATGCCGCAGAAAAGCCAGCAGGTTGGCAACAAGGACCAAAAAAACCCACTTTTGAGCAAACAGAATAAAAAACAGTTTCCCTTTTCACTTATTTAGGTTTTACTAGCATGATATCTTGAAAACAAAGAACATCTCCCTCATATGGAATTTTGCACAATTCAGAGGTGTAACATGTATATGCATAAGTTAAATTCTCCTTCTGCCCCTCTTAATCCAGGAGAATAACAGTACTTTCAAATGAGTACGATAAACTAGGAGTGCTGACTGTGCTGTATATTTAAATGAAGCATTATAAATTGTTTATTAATGGATTAGGTGAATTTGTTGAGGGTAGCTCTGAGATGGCTGTTGAACATGACAGTTCAAGAAGTCTCTGAAACGTTGCTTGGTAGCAGCCGGGAGCGGATGGCAAGAAATGTAGACATGGTCTATTTACACTAGCTATCTCCCTTCCTCGTATGGCTTCCTTTAGGATCCACTGCTGGGCGCTGTTAGAGACAGTACTCCCTGCTACATTTTTTGGTCTTGCACAGTTCAGCTATTCTTAGGAAAATTTATGAGTCATTAAGAGCTTTCAGAAATGTTTATTTGTCAGGCCACAGATACTTAAAATTACTTTTGAAGCCAGACAACGCACTTAGGGGAATTCTTTCTGCTGCAGAAATCACTAGGTGAAATTCCATGGCGAGAGGTCAGCAGGACTGGCCAGTCCTTCCAGCCTTGACCTCTCTGCATCAGACGCCTGCTCAGGAACTGGCACCAGCTCAGGTTTGAAATGATCTCATTTCCAGAGGTCAATACAAGAGGTGAAAACAACAACAACAAAATTTGGTTCCCTATGGTCTTTCAAGGCCTGAAACATTTAGCTTTTCTTACCTCTGTTTTTTAAGACAAGGACTGGATCCTCCTATTTGCCTGTAATCCRTGGGGAGGAGAAGAGAACAGGGCAGGGGCAGGAGGAGTGGGGAAATTAGAGGTGTGGAAGCTCAGAGTGAGATCTCAAACTTTTTAGTAGACTAGGGATGTTCGTAGCTGTCTTTCTCAATACAAGTAATCATAACAACAGTAATCTGATACGGCTTGTGTCATGCAGAAATTGCATATTCTTTGCCTGTATGAAACCCATGACTCCCAATTATCTTTCAAAGAGGAAGCAGTTCAGATGCTAAAGAAAGGATTCCCTGGAGAAATAGGTTTCCCTCCRACGGTGGTATTAATTCCTGTGGGAGACATTGCCCCTGCCTGCTCTGCAATGTGGTGTTTGTGGKTTTTCTCTGCAGCTCCAAAGACAGAACAGACAGGAAGGCAGGATGAGAGACTCCCACCCTGTGTTTCTTCAGCTGGGGGGAGACAAAGCAGGAAGGATCAGGCTGGGATTCAGGCTCTGTAGCAGCTGTAGCTATTCGGGTAATTTTCAAAATCTGCAGTGATGGGTCCAGGGGCATGATGTGATCAAGTTGTTTTAGAAACACAGTATAAAATCACTATTGTTCTGTAGTATGTTACAGTGGTGCCAACATCCATTTTTGTAGGCTCCCTGCAAACTACTCCTCTTTCCTGTGCTCACAAGATCTGCCTTTTATGGTCTACAAATGCTCAAATCTTGCCACATCACCACTCATTTGTCATGGTTATGATCTTCTGTGTTCRCTTTTTGGTTGGTGGTGTGAACGGGGTGAAATGTTTCTGCAAGTTTCTGGGTGCTACAAGAATACAAATAGCAACATAGCAAAGTAGGTCTATWTGGGAATATTTTACAGACTGTGCARTCATAACACCTAGAAACACCCATGTGCCATGCTTTAGTCTGCAACACAGTTCTCTACAATGTTTCCCTAGCTATGTGCCTCCTTTCACACTCCAAACAAGCATTTCTGCTTCCCTACATGCACCAGCTGGACACAGGGAGGAAAAAAGTTGGAGGGTAGATGTGACCCCCAAGGCTGGAAGAAGGAGAAGACGAACCTGCCAGGAACCAACCTCACGCTCACTCAAAGAAGTGAAAGCTCAGTTCTGTTCTGAGCTGTGCACATCCAGTGATCCCCAAATCGGTATGGAAAATGCATATTTTTTGTATGGTGCATGGATCACTTTTGTAAYGTTCAAATCAAAACGTGAGCTTGCCTGTCAAATCAATTTGTTACAGCTGTATTGCCTAAAAGAAATTGCTATGGCTTTGCAAGCATAAACAATAAGTGATATCGCTTATATGTAATCAACACTGATACAGCCATAACTGGAATCCAGATATTTGTTTATAGATCCCAAATCTACTTAAAGAAAGGGAAATTCATACTTCATTTTAGATCTTGTAAAACACAATTATCATTTTCCCATCAAATCTGCTGTCATTGCTCTTTTTTCTGTTCCTATTAGTCATTCCCATCTCTAAAGTGCTGCTTATCTGAGTATTAGGATGTGATTGCATTTCATATGTTTTTGCGCTAAAAAGAGGGAAGAAGAAAAATACTGCACAATAAATAGATTTAGCTGGCAGGGGGCTTGTGTCAGAAATTACTGCTGCAAGACAAAGGGTAGGTCTACACGGCGGTTTGGTGAGACACCGAGCAAATTAGCCTGCACCGAGCCCCGGTAGCGACAGGTTGCCCAAACTAGAGGCAGCGGCCCAGGCCGGAGCCCTTGCTGCGAGCAGGTCYGTGCCCGGCCTGGTAACAAGACGTGCCGGCGAAGCCATTGCAGGGACAGTAACCCAGTGTGAGAGCTGCCAAGTGTGTGTGTGCATGGCCCTGAGCCTACGTGTGATGAAGAGTCAATGCAGTTCCCCTTGTGCGTGTGCTTTACAAATTAAAGCGAGCACTTACGGAGGAGTGACATTCAGTCRTTCTCTGCCTTAGCTTTGGCTTTCTGGATTTGTAGCCGTATGGGATTTGTCAGTCCGGTCCAAGCGATGGTTCGTGTAATTCCTGCTGACCCATCACGACGGGTGCTTCTGTGCTTTAGCAGTGGTTAGTGCCTGACGGTGCTGAGACGACTTGCGYGTAACACCCTGCTGAACGGAGCCAGGCTGCACCGAGAGAAGCATTTCCTCCCCACTCCTGCGGTTTCATCCTTCACTGATGAAATATGATCCCTTAGCTTAGCAGGGCTCCTATGGATAAAAACGCTACATGTTATAAACCTCTTTAAAAGCCAAGCAAGGGCATTTGATGCTATGATATTTTGGAGCTATGATTTCAGCCGACTGCCTGCAGCCTGCTCACAGAAGCATCAGTTCTCTTTGACTACATTCCCCCTTTGATCCAGTTATAGCCCCCTTCTTGGACTAGTTGATGTTTGTTAACCTCATCTGCATCTTGCATTTTTATAATTGTGCTCTCATGTCTCTAAATGTGGATGTATCCAGCCAGAGGTGAAAGGGATTATGAAATCTATTCTAGGTAGGTATGTCTGTCTATGGAGATGCTACCAGCAGATGGTGCAAGCATGTGCCATTTTACTCTCTTCTGCAGGTTTTGGTTCCTCCTGTTGCTACTTCCTGAAACGAGTTACAGCTCTGTGAGATGTTATTCCAACCCACTAACAGAAGCAGGGAGAAATTTTATTTTATTTTATTTTAATTTTGGCTTGCAATGTAGCACCTGGCTTCTCATTTGAATTCCAACCCATTTTGGGAAACTACCCTTCCTCTGCTACCAGTGAAGCTGTGGAGCCACACGTTATATTAAACTGAGCAGCAGACTGTGAGTTGTGAAAGAAAATATGCATAGACAGACAAAAGATGGGGGGAAAAAACTAAAAATCAGTCCACTCACAGAACATGACTATTTTCTGCAATATAGAACTTAGCTTTCAAAGACATTTAAGGAGAAATGTTCTGTTTCAGATCCAGTGGCAGAACCATCTTGTATTTGGCAGATTTTCAGTGTACAGAACCATGAATGTTTATATTTTTATGATCTAATCTGCTTTATCTACATGTTAAGGGTGTAATTATTGGTATTTTCTCATGTATAATGGGTGCATGTGTAACTTCAAGAAGTTCACAGATCATATCTAACTGTGTTTTCTTCTAAGTTAAGAGAGAGATAAATTAGCACTAAGGCCTGCCTTACTATACTGCACTGCCTGTGGTATCAGGAACTACAGATCTCAGTCTCAAAACCTATAAACTCTCCAGCCTGGAGAGGCACTGAAAAGCTCACATTTTGTGGCTCAGGCCTCCAGCTGAAGGTTGCCTTTTGGAAGCTGAAACAAAAAGGAGACCATTGCAGTCTTTACAGCAGAATTTACAGAACTATGGCAATTTATTCCAATTTATTCATTAGTCATTTCCTGTTTTTTCCTAAAGTCTGTATATTTAAGGATGTCTAATCCAAAGCTTTTGGGACAACAACCGGCCCTGCTCAGGTCATTTTAGCTGGGCTTTACATGGGAGAGGCTGGGGCTGCTGTAGCTCTCCTGGCTTCCCCGGCAAGCAGAGCTGCAGCAAGCCCTGCCAGAGGCCATGTCCACTGAGTTACTCCGTGAAGTTGCTCTGTGCTCCATGTTAGCACGATCCGGGGGAGAAGACCCTAACGCCTGATATGAGCCGGGAGCTGTGCCTGACAAGGCACCTCTCAGAAAGGAGAGTGACCAAACTGAGGTAACAGTATCGGAGTTAAATGATGGGTTACAAAATGATTTGAGATCCTACAGCTAGGAAAGTGGATGTGAGAATATAGCTTTGGGACAGCTTTAGGAACTTACAGTAGGAACAGCTTTAGGGCTTGTGAAGGTCCTGGGTTGCTCGCTGGGGGAAGAGTCAGATTTCCTTTCCACTGCAGCAAAGTGAATCACCTGAATTTCCTTCCATGGGTCAGTCTGGTTGTGAAAGGGGACAGAGCTTGGACGACCTGTGGATCACCAAAAAATAAGAATCCTAAATATTCATTGATATTGCTTCTACCTAAAATCAGTCCTGTGCTGATGTTTTATGGTCAATATTCTCATTTCTGTGAATGGTTTATYCTATTTCCTGCYATAGGGTGTTTGACCAAGAACCATGTTCYGCAAGAACTAAATTGGTTTTGCTAGCGTGAACACTGGAGAGCCGAGCGCACGTTCCTGATGCTCCTGCYCCGAGGTCCCTAGCTGATCCCTAGGCCTGGGTTGGGGAGGGTAGCGAAAGCGCATACTGTCTGCAGACAACTCTCACGTTCACAACATTCACGGGATAATTCTGACAATACAGGAACCCTGACAGATTTACAGGCCTATTGCTGATATAGCTCCAGGGTT
The DNA here is from genome assembly GCF_003343035.1 of Apteryx rowi. Lineage (NCBI taxonomy): Eukaryota > Metazoa > Chordata > Aves > Apterygiformes > Apterygidae > Apteryx > Apteryx rowi. The sequence continues at coordinate 3,747,412 of NW_020450418.1, read as the reverse complement.
GAACGTTGCTATAATTCAGGTAACTCAGCAACAACTAGAGGCTGTGGAGCTTTTTTCCTGTAGGGGATGATGCTTTGTAATGGCAACTTCCTCCAAGAGTCCAAAAATCCCACCTCCTGGGAATCTGTTCTTTTCGGGCATTTCATGTGGTTATTTTTGACTATGTCTGTGGAGATTTCTAGTTTCCTAATATAACTATTTTTAAAAATATACGGTGCAAAGTCTATGGTAATAGGCATATTTTAATCTTGCATGCTTGGGAGTCTCAGAATTGTACGCACGCAATTACTGCCTCTTGCACTCCCTCCCTCCTTGACCTGTATTTGAAAAACTGCTCTTTACTGTAAGGAGCCCATTCTTTGGAGGCTTCTAGACAACAGTTCCTTTATTGAGCTTGCTAAGCCTCAATAAATATTTAATTAGGCGTTGTTCTATTTTTGGAGTGATAYAGAAAAAAACACATTTTCTTATATTTAAACAGAACATCTTCCTGCTGGAAAAATTTCTCTGCAGTAATTAGTGACAGTGAGCCATATTTCAAGAGGGTGCATAAGAATTTGTGAGAGGGTGAAGGGCTGGTAGAGAAGAGGTTTCACCTAGGCTCAGTGTCCTCTCCTGTAGTTCTTAAGGTGGTGAAGGGAGGCTGTCAAAGGGTCATTTTGGAGATGGAGCTGCGAAGGTGCCTTTGAGGCACACCAGCACCACATTGGGTTGGTGGGTGCAGCTGCTTCCCAKTGAGGGGAGCTTCCACTTCTCCTGTCTTTGTAGTCTAAAAATAACTTGTGGCTTCAGTTGCATTTTTTAATGCTGATTCATGAATCAGCTAACCAAGATGTTCTGGGCATCCCAAATGTTGGTGTTGCCTGAAGAAGTTAGCGTGCCATAAATGCTGGGTTACAATGATTACCTGGACTTTTTATATGGTGGTCTTCTTTATTTGATGGACCTTAGCTACTTAAGAGACACCAAGAAAAAACAGGGCTAAGGCAAACTGGTCAGAGAGGTCCAAAACTTTACRTTATGATAAAGAATGTACAGTAGTCTGTGTTACATTTGGGAAAAAATTCATATATTTTGTTAAAACTATCTATATCTCAGGGAGATGCTTAAGCTGTAATTATAGTTGGTGTATGCATGTATATTTATGTAAGAAAGCAAAGGCAGAGGTCTGACTGCCCTGCTAAATTTTAAAGAACAACCAGTTGACAGGATCGAAGCCGAGATTTCATCTAATCCATTAATGATACAGGTTTCTCAGGAGGCTTTGTTAAAATTAGCCAATTTTTAAGTTTCATTTCATGTTCCAAACATTACCATATGTCATTTGACTTGAAATCACCTCCAAAAAACGCACACCAAATACCAAGAATGAATCCTGSTTTCCTACTGTAGTTCTTATTCTTCAAAAATGAAGACAGTTCTAGTCTTACTGCCATCTGCATGAGGAAGTCAGGCYGATTACCCGGTGTGGATAGCCCATCTGTGCTGTGTCCGTGACTCCRCGTCCTGTGGCTTCCCACCCAAACCACTTCTTCTTTACTTCATCTCTCTTCATCTTGCTCATTTCTCCTCAAGAACCATCTGAAGTATTTCCACTGTCCTTGCTCACAGTAAAAAAAAAAATAGGACAAGACAAAAGGACCAAATTCTAAAATGCTATAACTGCACTGACCTCAAAATCACCATTTGATGGTACAGAATTAAAATTCAATACACTGAAATCAAMAGTAATTGATGCTTTAATGAATATAAAATTTAGTTTAAAAAAMCCATGCTCTGTACACTGTTCACATTTTTCCACACAGAAGATAGAATGGAAATCTAAAGATAATACAACCAGAATGCCTCTTATAATTATATTAAATTCATCTTAGGAGCCAGAGAGGACTACCTTATGAGTAAAAAAAAAAAAAAAAAAAGGTATGGTTTGGTCAAAATAATGATGATAAGGAATTAGATAACAATTTGTATGTGAAGGGAGAGGTATTATTTAGGGCAGGATAAGGGTTATAAATAATCAGACGAAATTACCAGTAGAAAATTTAAGATGCATTCAGGAAAAAGACCTGACATTGAGATCTATTAGGCTGCAGAACAGTCTTATCAAAGGCTGACACAGAAGCCTCTTTGCATGACAGCGTTTAAAATTAGACAACACGCTGGGGAATAAAGCGTAGGTGAAGTTTGTTCTAAAAGCCTGCTGACTAAATATCCCGAGAGGTACTTCACTGTCTTGTGCTCAGTTGATGTATGGATTGTGTGGCAGATGAATTCGTTGATTAAAATAATCATTACTCCAATTAAAACTGAATTGGCTCGTTCAGCAGCCAAATAAAACATAAAACACAAGACAAAGCCCCAGAACTACCATGCAAACACCTGTGTACGCTTCCAGTCTATGCAAAAACACTCTGTGCTTCCCCGTCTCACCCAGTGCCTGCACCTGAAAGTAAAGCCACAAGCTTGTAAATGTTGACAAGCTTAACTTTAAGCCCCAAACCAGGCCTTTTGAAGTCACAGATCCTATTCATATGCACAARTATAACTAAAGCTTAATACTTGTATGTGTGGAATTAGACTCGCAGTTTATAAAATTTTTGGAGATAAATAGACTTTTATCATGTTTGTCCAGCCACTAGCAAAGCAGGTACTTGACTGGGTAGACTTTTCTTCAAATGCAATACAAATAAATAACAAATTTGCTTAATCGTGCCATTTGACTTCTCTATCCTAAAACTCAAAGCTAGCAGCTCTGCGYCTAGGTTTATTAACTAATGTTTTCATTAGYTCACGTGACYGCCACAAAGCAGTCATTCATGTGAATTGTCATAGCTTCCGAAGCTCTGATCAAAGCCCAATTTGCTACTSACTAATTCASCAYGAGTAAAAAGTTGCACTTCAGGTTAATAGCTTCTGGTTTTCTAGTACAATATGTTTCCCTGTGATGTGTCACATCCTCTGATGTTGCTCTGAAATCTGAAAACAATGTGTGAAAACAACAGAGAAACTGTTTTCAAAGGAAATGTTATAAATCTACTGTAGCCAGCTAGACTGGCATCAAGCAGGTTCTTTAGCCTGTACGGCAGCAAATTGTTCTGCRTGCAAAGGGCTCGATGAAGCCCCCTGTCCTGCGGCTCAGTGGTGCTGGGCACACAGCGTGCACRACTGCTTGGTAAAATTTGGCCCAGTGCAGATAACCCATGCACTAGGCAAATTCTGAGATTTAGGTGAAGTGTGGACTTTCTTCTGGCCACAGCATAGGATACAATTACTCATGCTGCTTGGATTCAATTAACTGTCCATTGGCCACCTAAAAAATAGGTGTGTGGTTTAAGCTGTTAAGTGTCTAGGTTTCCTCCAAATCAATAGAGGGAGAGCGATATCTTCAAAAGGTGAGTTGGCCCTGCCTATCTTCAACAGTCATTATAGGGTAAGACGACTTCCCCCTTGGACCTAGATCTTGGGGATTAAGTTTAAGAGATGGTATCGACCRGCTGGCATTCTCAAGGTCACACTATTATCTTTTTGCATGGAGTGTGTGCAGACAATGCATAACTGCCTCAAACACTGGCCTTTCATTACTTTTTTTCCGAGGTGGGTAGGGGTTTTAGGCAAAAGAATTCTAGCTTTTCCCTAAGACACTTTACCACATATACGGTGTGTAAGGAAGCACTGTTGTATCAAACACAAGCCTACCTGGAGCAACTGGACTCCTGCCTTTGCCTTTCATTTCAGTTTGTTACTGCTTCAAGGTCCAAACATTTACAGATTTCATCTTGTCTCAGTGACACCATCCTGTTGCTACCGCAGGCTCAATTACCCAGCTCCTTCCGGCTCTCGGTGAAGGGATTCCTCAGTTGGCCCCTCAGATTGGCAGCATAAAGCAGATTTAATGAAACACATTATTAAGCAACAAAGCAGTTATGTGGCTTTTGAGCACCACCCACCTGGATAAGACTTAATTACACTTGTTGTCTCATACAAAAGTAGCTCTGTAGAGTTGAGCGTTTGTGTATTTTAACTGCTGTGAACTTACAGCTGAGTTTACAAAGTGGAGTTAAATGCACATGTGTCTGTATTGTACTGCAGAATTTAGGTCAGGAAGCAGTAGGGTCTAATACCTGATCTTGCTCTGTGCACCCACATCACAAGACACATGGTACACAGAGCTTTTCGGTATGCGGCTATACCTCTGTAAAAGCAGCTCATGCTCCAAACCCTACGAGTCCTACTTGCCCTTTCAGCGCAGAACAAGCCCTGCAGGAAACCAGCTTCTCACCGCAACAGAAACCCTGCGGTATCTGCACAACGATGCCATGCAGGCTGGCACGCTAAGCGAGCTGTCAGGCATTCAGATGCACACTAAATCCAATGACTTTCAATGGCAGCTCTGTCTCTAACCAAATTTGGAGCTCTGTAAATCCCACTAGGCAAGTATATAAATCCTTAGGTTAAGATATAGTTGAGGATCTGAACCGTGCCTCCTTATGTGGTGGGCCTGTGTGTGTGCAGGTATACAAGYATATTTTGCCCGGTAGGGAAAAGCAAAATATGTGTACCAAGAATGTATATGACTGTCAGTGTGTATAGCAATTTCTGTCATAATTCAAATGTGTGTTTAGGGATATTGATCTACAGTAATAATTAATTCTTGCAGCAATTTAAAAAAATCCAGAAAGGTTGCAGAGAACTTTCCAAAATAAAAATTGCTTTAAAAACCCTATCCAGACTAAGAGCGAGGCTTCCAATTTTCTTGTATCACTAACAGGTTTTACTCAACAAATGTCAAAGTTATACATTGTTGCATCACCAGTGTGTAGCTTTTGCAAACAAAGAACAAGCACATAAATCTTGAGGGAACTCCTTGAAGAGAGGGGTGTAAAATACGCTGGAACGCGGACAGGAGTCAGCCACTTGCTGGAGTTTGGCCTGGAGTCCTTCCAGCTCTAAAAGTGCTCAAATTTGGTGGTAACACTACCCAAGGTGAAGGGATGCCTAGGATTTGGCATGGGTTAAATTTGGTTATGAAACCAATCCTATTAAAATAAATTACTGAATAACTTAGAAAGTGCTACAGAAGTTTTCCAATGGAGTCACAGATGTACTTGCAACAAACAACTGTGTCTTGGCTTAACAGGCTTTTTTTTTTATATATATAACTGTTAGACCAATGCCTAAAAATTGTGACTACCGTACAGACTCCTTAGTTCTCAAGATAAAAAATGAATCTTTAAAAGACTTCTGACGCTTTGGCGCAATATTAAATTATGTAGGATCATAGTATATAGACTTAACATAGCTGATGCATATTTTATAAGAAATATTTATGACAGCAACGTCTCCATCGTGTTTCTCCCATCTCACTTTGTCAGTCCTGTCAGTGGATAGGAGTTGTGAAAAACATAAGACCTTATATGGAGTAAATAAGGAGCAATTTTCAGAGCCAGATGAATTTGTTAAATATGGAGGCCATCTCATAAGTAAAGGCAAGAGCTTATAATTGTGAAGTGAAGCCACGAATGAATTATTGAGGCCTTTTTTCATAAGCAGAATGATTCTCTGTTCCACAGATGTTCACTTTAAAATTGACATTAGATTTAAAATATTTTATTCTTTTTATTACAAGGGGAAAGTGCATGTCTCTTCAGGCTATGCAGAACCGTTTCTGTTCATAAAGAACATGTACTAATGGAGTTAAGAGGCCTACCTAAAATTTACTTTGCTACATTTCCAAAGGTAAAGAGAGATATTTCACAACCATTAGGCTGGGGGGAAAAAAACCCTCTTAGCTCTTTTTGTAAAACACTCTGCTGAATCCACAGCTGCAACATGTATTATTGGTGTAATATACGTATTTACTCCAACCACCACCACAATCAGTCACTCAGACCTTGTTTAGAGCCAAAGGTTTGGCAGATTTCTGGTACCGCTCTATGAGCAAACTGCCTCTCTAGGGGTTTACAGCAGAGAACAGGCTGATCTCTACTGTTTTCCCCAGAACTGCCAAAACACGCTTTTGCCGGTATGTGGTGCCTACACGCGGGTTTGCGCAGCCTTGACGAAGGCTATGACTGACTGGATTCTTCACAGCCACGCGACCTGAACATCTTAGCACTGCTCTCACAGGAATTTAGACATTAATCCTTGGTTTATGAGTGAAAAAAGGCAGAAAGCTAGTGATGCAGTTAGCCTATGTATTTAGAAAATGAACTCCCTCCCCACCAGCCCAGCCCGGCCCGAACCGGCCCGAACCGGCCGCCGCCGGCTGCGCGCGGGCGCCCCCCAGCGGCAGCTCCTCCCCCCGGGCGCGGCCGGCCAACGGCGCTGACGTCACGGCGCGCGCGGCCCTCCCCCCGGCGGCGGGAAGCCCCAGGGGCGGGGCTGCCAGGCACGGGGTTTCCCCAGCCGCGCCGCGGAGGCGCGCGCCCCGCGCCCCGCCCCCTTCCCCGCGCGGCCGTTACCTCGGGCCCGTTTGAACGGCGCGAGAGGGACGTTCAACCCCGGCCAGGCCGGCATTGGCCGCGCGCTGCTCGCTCTGATTGGCAGAGGCGAGAGGGGGCGGGGTCAGGGCGGGACCAACCCACTCCCCGCCGGGAGGGGGGGTCGCTCCGTGGGATGGTCTAGCCCAGCCTCCTCTCGCCCCGCCCCGCTCCCTTTCCACCTCGCAAGCCCGGGCCTTTTGGCCAGGCCGTTACCAGCGCCCGCGCGCGCCCAGCTAGGACCCCGCGGGCTGCCCGCCGCGCTGCCTGACTGCGGGCACGGCGGCGCGGCGCTGGCGCTGCCGGCGCGGCCCGCGCGGAGGTCTGGCCCGGCTGCCGCACGCCACTGGGGCGCGGGCCGCTCGCGGCCGCCATGGCCCTTCGGTCCTCGCGGGTGCCGGCGGCGGCTTCCGCTCCGGCGTTTGCGCGAGGCGGTTGCAAGCGCCTGGGCGCGAGGAGGGGTGAGGGCGCGGGTCCTGGCGCCGCGGAAAACGCGCCAAGTTTCCCGTTGTGGGGAGCGCGGCGCCGGGGCGCCCCGCAGTCTCCA
>NW_020450418.1:3613263-3740081 GCF_003343035.1 Apteryx rowi | reverse complement strand
GGCGGGGCGGGAAGGGAGCCGCTTGCCGCTACAACAGTCAGTAACGCTGTGTGTGTTTGACAGGTGTGACTGCCGCTCGCAGCTCTCTGTCCGCGCTGCTCTTGTCCCCCCCGCCCCTTATTTGTTTGTGAGGGAGGAAAAATGCCAGGTGTGTTACCAAGTGACAGTAACGGGCTTTCGAGAGGGAGCCCGTCAAAGAAAAACAGGCTTTCCCTGAAGCTTTTCCAAAAAAAGGAAGCGAAAAGAGCACTGGATTTTACAGAGTCACAAGAAAATGAACAAAAGAGTTCAGAATACAGAGGCTCTGAAATGTATGTAAGAGTTTCRTTTTGAATAAGAATTTCTGACTGTGATGTAATCGATGCAAGAAATGGTCCAATAATTCAGAGAGTTCTGTTTAATATAATGGATGAGCGATGGCTGTGCCATCCATTTATGAAGTTACATATTTTTGCTTCAATATATTTTGCAACATGTATTAAATAAACCCTTGACCCAAGTTAATCTAACTGAAATAACTTGTATTTGAGTCCTTTAAGAAAACAAGTGAATAAACTTGTCTCATTATGGATGTTTAGTTGGCAAGAACTTTTTAATAACTTGAGGAAGATACCATTATTACACATTATTAGAAGGTAGTAATTCTGATGAATTACTTAGAATGTAAAAACTTTTTTTCCCCACAAAATTTGTTTTATTGAAAAATGCTGGATTTTAAATGCTATTTCTGCTCCAAGTAAAAGCATTATTTATGCTGCTTACTAACTTTCATTAGGGTGTTTCAAGCCTGTCAACTCATTTCATTGCAGGTAGTGAGAAAGTTCTAATGGGAAAAGAAAAATTGYCTAATCATGGTAAATTACAAGTGCATTGAAGACATTAAGATTTGGTCCTGTTATATAAGTAACAGTGCATTAACACTTATATAATGTGCCAGGTTCATTTCTTAAACTGTTTTTACCCTTTTAGTATGTTTTCAGGCATTTATATGATATGAATCTGGAGCAGGGACAGTAATAGGAAAATATGTGCTAGGCATGTTTTTCTTAGTGTTGCCTTAAAAGCAGACCAAGAACATAGAAAAGCATCCTAAAGAGAAATATTTTTGTTCCTTAAGTCAATCTCCTGATCTTGTTCAAAAAATATGTATTGGAACTAATGGCAGATTTGCCTATTTCTTGTAAACCTGTCTATTTCTGTGAATGTGGCTAGAAAGAAGTGTTTCAGTTGAGGGGTCTGTCTTTGATTCCATAAGGTAGCCATACTGAGACTTTCAGAATTAGTTTAGCACAGTTTTGATCTATGTTTATTAGTCATTAATTTATAAGCTAGCTCTGARATGGTAGATGGCCAGGAGAGAGAAGTACACGTGTACTAGAAGGAGTAATTTTCAAAAATTGTGTCTCATACTATTTTCTCTGTTTAATAGCGATCAGGTTGTTCCTGCAGCACAGCCTCCATCGCTTGTTAGCTGTGAGAAGAAGGACACCATGTTGCCTTTCGTGGGCTTGAACAATCTAGGTAACACTTGTTACCTTAACAGCATACTTCAGGTAAGGTCATGTTCAGGGGCTTTGAAAACATCATTTTGTTTTGATTAAGCACAAGCAGATGAGATTCCTAGTATGACTTTATCTAGAAGATGTCTAGATATTGTATAGAGCTAGTGTAATTACAGTGGGGAAAAAAAAGATGATACTGCAGGAAATACGTGCAGCATAGATTGCTTTGATTGAGTCAGTCAGTTTACATACTCTGGCCACCTCCCTGCCATGAATAACTATGTATCTTTGGGTGCTGTGCAGCAGCCTTGGGAGATGTAAAGCTGGTTTGATCTTAAGTGTGGATGTGTATTTTGAATAACTTCTTACTTTATCAACTATTATCTTGTTTTAAACTGTTGCTTTTAGGTGTTATATTTCTGCCCTGGTTTTAAAACTGGAGTAAAGCATTTATATAATATCATTTCAAAGAAGAAAGAATCTTTGAAGGATGAAGGAGAACAAAAATCAGAAAAGGTAATATTTCTCACTACATGTTCTTTTACTTGCCATTGTGCAAGTGAGGCTATATGCCAGGAGTATAATGTAACTTTAACTATGATTTCTTCTCTCTATACAAGAAGATTTGCAGTATGGCTTTCTGTAGTGCCATTTAACGTAAAGATATTATTGGGCTGTTTTGGACTTGTATTCAAATTTGATGCTGTTCTTCAGAGTTCCTGTAAAGCTTGAAAGCAGAAGTCTTAAGTTTAATAGAAATTCAAAAACATATCTCCCCCCATTTCTCATATTAAGATAATTATGATACTCTTTTAAGTGGATGGAAATTGGGGTTTGGCCAAAGATGGTTGTTTTAGGTTTTTAAAATGAGCAGTTTGCTTGGCTTTTGTATTTGTCTTCTACTGGCAAAAGAGCAATATATTGACTGAGAATCACTTGTTTCCCATAGCAGATAAATTCTGCAAATGTCTGTTAGAAAAGTAGCAAAGTGAGGGCAGGAGAAAAAGTTCAAACTATTGTTATAGACAAAACTTTTTCTTTTTTTTTTTTTAACATTATTTTCTACAGGGAAGTTGTAAAGAAGATCCACTGGCAAGTTATGAATTAATCTGCAGTTTGCACTCGTTGATTCTTTCCGTTGAACAGCTTCAAGCCAGCTTTCTCTTAAATCCAGAAAAATACACAGATGAACTTGCTACTCAGCCACGAAGGCTACTAAATACCCTTAGGTACATATTATGTTAAACACATTGTTTAACACATGTTGAACTTTCACCTAAAGTTTTGAGGTCATTGTAACTGTACAGTACAGCGTTAGAGAGTTATGGGTGGGAGATAGTCTTAAATTTTGGATAACATTTTAGGAAGTAAGTTTTTCTGTGTTTTCGAGGGAAGATTCATGTTTATTTTGTTACCTCTTTGACATAATAAATTTGGAAGTAAATCTTGATTTTGTAAGAACGTAATTTAAATACAGCAGTGGATTTAAAACAGTACTTAACTTGGAGTATGTAAGTATTCTCACTGACCTAAGAAGGATCACTGCTGGGTTGCAACTGAATGGGTTTATATGCTCTTCTGCATCCGGCCATAACTACCTGTGACAGATAGGACTTCTGTCCAGCCCTGGAGAGGATCCTCCCCTGTGTGTTTTTGTTTGTTTGKTTTTTTATTATTATTAAATGCAAACTTCCCTAATATATATCTCAAATCGTGTTGACTAGTTAGCAAAGAATAGCTAGTCTTCATGGTTTTGCTTATTTACTTTTATTTTTAATAGAGAGCTCAACCCTATGTATGAAGGCTATTTGCAGCATGATGCCCAGGAAGTTTTGCAGTGTATCCTAGGTAACATTCAAGAAACATGCCAGATACTGAAGAAGGAAGAATTGAACAAACTGCCTGTGGAAGAGCCTACAGCTAAACTGGAGGAAAAACTTAATCAAAATATTGAGAACAGTGGAACTAGCAGTCCTGCTGAGGAGGAGGATGGTGTACCAAGTAGCCATGCTGGAGAGAGATCCGAAGATAAACTACTGAAAGGAAATGGGAAAAGAAAAAGTGATACTGAGGGTGGCAATGCAAAGAAAAAATCCAAAGTATCGAAAGAGCAAAATGCCGAAGAAAATCAAAGACAAACCAGGTCAAAGAGGAAAGCAACAGGAGAAAAGCTAGAAAATCAAACTGATGCCATTGCCAAGTGTTCCACTGAAAATGAGWGTGCAAAGCCAACACAGAAAAAGTCACGGCTTAGATTAAACTGGTTAAAATCGTCATGCAAACAGCCTAGTATTCTGTCCAAATTTTATAGTCTGGGAAAGTTAACTACAAACTTGGGATCTAAAGACCCAATGAAAGAATATGRTGACTGTGAGCTAGAAGAGTCATCCATAAAGTGTGAAAATGGTAACAATATTAAAGAAGAATATAATGAACCGGCATCTCCTGTGGAAAGCCATAGTGAAAAAGGAACTGAAAAAGAACCAAATAAGGAAGGTTGGTGAACATCTRTATGGTCCTAAATTCAGTAAGATTAGGAAATTACTGTGTGGGAAGTCAGTCTTCAGACTGCATAGCAAAGAGCTCTCTAAATACCAAATAATGTTTTCAGGAATTGAAAAAGATTTTTATCCAAGAGAACTTACTCTATACATGTTTGTATTTTTTTTTTTTTTAATATCTTGAACTGTTTAACTTAGATCTTAAGAGGCATTCTCTAACATTGCAGAATAGTTGTACAATGTGATATAGTCAGAACATTATGAGGTTTATATTCTCGCTAATTTTTGTCATTCTTAGAAATAGCAAGTGAATTCAAGATGTACAGGAAGATTACTGTAAGGTACMAACTGAATGAAACCTGATTGGCTGTGGATTTTTGTCCTAAATTCCTACAAACCAAATATCCTCTTGCCTCCTACTTCCCCAATCCTTCCATATTTTCAATCTTCCCAAGGACTAGGAAAGAAGSAGGATGTACTATATATGCTAATTGGCTGGCAGGTATGCAGGTTAGTGTCAAACAAAACAAGGTAACTGTTGAAGGGAAGGGCTTCACTATGAATTTAGCAGTTACTAATTTGGAACTTTCTTTTTGATCCAACTGCAAATTTTTACAAAACTTTGAAGGCATGCAGAATCTTTGAGATTTCCATTTCTTTAGCAGATTTGACTAAAACTGGCCAACTAGTTCAGAAAGTACTGGAGGAGAAGAGTAAGGATGAACAGAGGCTAAATACAAGTGTGATCGCCTTGCAGGAGATTTAATGCGCTGCCTACTTACTAGTATTGACTGTTAATGACAAAACCCCAAATTTTCCAGAATGTGGCACTGTCATACTCCTAGTATAAAACAAGAACCTAATTTTTAAAACAGAACTTTGAGAGCCAATAGAAAGACTGCTCTCAAAGCAGCTGACATTGTGAACACTGCATATGAGTGCAGTATTTTATTTATTTTTTTATTCCTRTCTTGAATCCTTAAAAGGCCATGTCTGCACACAGTGATTTTTCCATGAAGAATACCCAGTTTTTGTATTACCTTTTGAATAAAACACATCTYGATGAGTAATCTGGCATATACTTTCTCTAGGTACAGAGCTGGCCGTTTTTGAACTAGTGGAGAAACTGTTCCAGGGCCAGTTAGTACTGAGAACGAGATGCTTGGAGTGCGAGTGCTTTACTGAAAGGAGAGAAGACTTTCAGGACATCAGTGTCCCAGTGCAAGAAGACGAACTTTCTAAAACTGAGGAGAGTTCTGAAAGTAAGTAATTATGGAAAAGGGTTGAGATGTGTCTGCTTCAAACAGCCCCTGATGAAAGGCAGTGCCATATTTATTAAGGAACAGTGTTCCTGTTTGTGCTGGTTAAAATTAGAGGCTGTTCTGTTATCTCTTGTCCTGATTAACTTTAGACTTTGGAAACAGAGCACTGATAATGTAGATGGATCCAGACAGTATTAAAGCTGCCTCAGATTTTAGCCCATAGCATAGACTACTTAGTCTTTTATGTGCATGGTTTTCTGCTTATAAATAGATATTTTCCTTGATTTGGGTCTGATGATGGGAAATTCTTATAAACAAAAGAAAAAGCAGAAAAAAATTTGCAATTTTTCTTGAAAAAATAAATCAGAAATCAGGGCTTTTTGTGAATTCACTTTTAAAAAGCTTTCTTTCAGTATTTCTTTAGACTGTCATTACCTTAATGCCAAATATTTTGTTTGTAAATGTTAACTCTGAAATCCTTTGAAATCTTTCACATATATTAGTGATRTATACTTAGTTCATAGCTATTTTCAAAAGTAGATGCAGTAAGCACTGTGACAATTAACACATTTTAAAATTCAGAGTTTTAAACTAATTTTAGTTCCCATGGTCTTAATTTGGAGCAGATTTTACTATTTTGCCTTTCCTGTTTCGCTGAGGGACTTCCGAGGTGGGTGTGTGCGTGGGTGTGTGTAAAACACTACTGATAGTGCAAATGATGTGGTCATTAACAGTTCAAAGCTGTTGGTGAGGATGAAATGAAACAAGTGAAAGGGAGCTTTCTGATAATTTTGGAAGCTTGCCTTGAGTCAAATTCTGGTCTCAAATACATGTATCCAATTTCTAGATATGTCAACAGAATTCATACAGGTACCTCTGAAGGAAATCTTTAGCAAGACTGTATATTTTAAGTAAGATGGAAAAATTTGATTAAAAATCTATTAGCAATACTTTTACCATCTCCCAAAACATTCAAAGATTTGAATAAATTTTCTATTTCATACATATTGAGTACTCTTTACAGTATAATTACTAGTTCTTGAACAYGTCTTAACTGTGTGTGTGTGTGTGTACATGTGCATATTTAATTCTGGTGGGGGTTGCATTGGAAATGTACATAACTATCTGTAAATGTAATGATTCTCTTTTATAGTTTCTCCAGAGCCAAAAACAGAAATGAAGACTCTAAAATGGGCAATTTCACAGTTTGCTTCAGTGGAAAGGATTGTGGGAGAGGATAAATATTTCTGTGAAAACTGTCATCATTACACAGAAGCAGAACGCAGCCTTTTATTTGATAAAATGCCTGAAGTTATAACAATTCATTTGAAGTGCTTTGCTGCTAGTGGCTTAGAGTGAGTATTACAGATACACTATACTACAAAACAGTGTGCTGTTGAAGGAGAAATCTTACCAGAAAAGATGAAAATATTTTATATTTTCAAAAAATGAGAACAGACTTCTAGATTGAATTCAATTTAAATCAGTGGGAAACAGCCCTTAATTTCATAAAGGCTTTTTAATTTTAAAGACAGTGGCTGAAATTATCTTCAGGAAAATATAMTTTCAGGAGGCTTCTTGCAAAAAATTGTTTTACCTGTATTCTCAGCACAGCCTGAAATCCCAATGTTTTGTAAAATTTTGTTTACTTTTAATATCCCCTGTCTGCACACGTTTAGAGGTAGGTTTAAGTACTTTAGCAGAAGTGATGAGCACAAAACTGAATTTCATGGTCAGAGCTAGTAGTATTTCAGTCTCCAGTTGATTGGGAGTATTAAAATTCAGAAAAAAAAATCAGTTGGTAAACATTTTAAAGATCTAACATTACAGGAAAAAATGGATCCATTCCTTTAAAACACAACAGTATCAATGTCATTAATGTTCAGCTGCTTAGCAATGACAGTTTGATGTTATATATTGTAGAATTCCTTATTTTTTGAAAGAGATCGTGAGTTTTTTCCCTAGATTCGTAAGTATGAATAAAGGTATTTCTTTCAAAAAAAAACCCCAACCAACCAAACTTACCTATAACCTCACAGTGCTGTACACAAATAGAACAATGCCATGACARTTTATGCACAGTGTTTTGCAGTAGACTCTATTTGAATCTTAGTGGAAAAATAATGAAAAATGACATTAGGCCTTATCAGGATAAACTTGTTATGCTATAAAATGTTCCCCCACATCYTTTAGAAAATTGTTGCAAAGCTAAYTGCATTTTGAGAGTGACTATACAATTTTAGTAGCATTTGTAGACTTGGCCTGTATTTTCAACTTTTCCTCATATTCACTGAAAATAACTTTTGTATCTGCATTAACTTTGTTGGATGCAGCAAAAGAAAAGAAACTTTGGGTGGTTCAGTATCTCACTAGTTGGCGTCTGTTGAAGAGAGGTAACRCGCTGCTGCAGCCTGTCCTGTACTTTATAACCTCATGTAAATTTAGGATGTTTTGATGATTAGAAGTAGTTCTGAGAATTAACAGAGCTCCTTTGTGATCTACACTAAGTCATTTAGCCACAAACTCATTCRGCCTTATATGCACCAAGTTCCCTGTGCCTTGTATTTAGTCGCCTTTAGACTTTCAAAGCCATCTTGACAGTAGGAAGTCTACTGCATGAGCTCCTCACTGGAATTTAGTTTATGATATATTTTAAAACTATAGGCCCTTTGGCACTGTACAAGTACAAAATATAAGTTGACAGATGATTTGTCATGGGATGCTCTCTGTAAACAAATGCTGATAACTGTAGTCAATATAATTTTTTTTTTTAATAACCCATATTTTCAAGGATTACATTAAGGTATTTTTAAGGGTAGCTTGCTAAGATTTTAAAAAGTGGAATTTTCACTCTGCCTGGTTTTAGTATCTGTTCTGAGGAGTATCTAGCTGTCTGACAAAGTAGAAAGGAAACATCTGCATAATGCCTGCTAACGCTTCTTCACACAAGCATAGGATCATAACATAGATAGTTCTTTGGTCATGACAAGGCAGAGAGAAGCAAGCCAACTAAATCAGGCGTTTTTAAAAAAAAATTGTTATGCTATTACTGAGTAGCCCTTGACGTGAGATGGAATCCTAGTGTTATGGGCTATCCAAAAAAGACAGCCTGAGATGTTCACCTAAGAGGAAACCTGAACATTACGGATTTTCAGTTTGTTCCTACATATGCTCCTGTTTTGTCTCTATGCAGAAGTATTTGCAGCTTGCAGGTTAACCAGACATTTGCCAACTTACTTACCTCTTCTGTCCTGGTAATCTTCAAGTCCTCGATCCAAAATATTCAGACCTATATCCAGGTCAGACTGAACCAGTCTCTTGTACTCTTCCTTATTTGTCCTTTGAATCATGTCATGCATTTTCTGCCAAGTGCTAGCAGCCAGAGATTAAGGAAGTAAGAGTGGAAAAATCAAACATAGTACTGGAGTCAGTGATGAAGCTGAAACTGCTTAAAAGATTGTTTCCCAGTTTTTGGCTTGGGCATTTTATGTCAGGCAAACCCATGTTATTTCTAAACAGCTACACTGGGATTAATAAACACAGCTGCAAATCAAATGGGAAGAGCAAAGAATGGTAAACCAGAACAGTGGCTTACTCCATAGTGTCTGGAGTTACTCTTACTATAGTGTTTTTCGAACTATGAGCTCTGATGGAGCTTCCCCTAGTTGACTTATGTAAACTTGTAATATTTATGGTAAAAATACTAGTCCCCTCATAGATGGGATTGCAATAGTTTGCTCTCTCTAAAAGTAATAACAGACTGTTTTGCTGTCCCTTAAACTAAGAATCTTCATATCACTGTTCTCTTAGCTCCAAGACAAATTATGATACCTTGGTTGCTTCTCACTTGTGCTCTACTGATTTTTCTGACATCTGAGTTTTAAATAATACTATCAAGGACGATGAGAAATGAAGCAGAAAGCAGTGATGCTGTAAATTTTGGCAGTTAATAGAGCTTTACTCCATCTTTGCTGGCTTGCAAAGTGGTTCTTTATAAATAAAGCAGCCAGTGCAAATACATACTTGCCTGGGAATGAGTAATTTTCTTCAGCAAGTATGAGGAAAAAAAAAGCTAGATTCTGTTAGTAGAGATGAGTGCTCAGACTGGAAACTATTAAGAGAGAACGTGTAACTGATAACACCTAATTAAGCATTTCTATAATACAAACTTAACAGGTAGCATTGCTGAGAAAATTAGATTTTTGACTTTTGAAATGAAACAAGGTAAAGGCAGGTGGGTTGGTTTGTTTGTTTTTAAAGATTTACTGAAGGTTTTGAAACACACGTGTTAACTAGTGGAAGTAGTGCTTATGCCACTGGGAATCTTTTTTGTATGGAGTATTGGCATCCTTATGTGTTAGAAGAGCTGCAGTAAAATAGTTTAATTCTTTAAGAGTCTAAAATAATTTGAGGTATTAATTCAGTACAGTGGGTAAAATTCCACTAATGTATGACCACAGCAGATGCAGCTGCAGAAAGCAAGTTTGTTGTGTATGAACTACTGTGCATCAGTCAGAGGAGGCAGAGTATTTGGCATGCAATTTTTCTGTCTTCAGATTCTTATCATTAAGAAGAACAAAAAGCTAATAGGAAAAGATTTCCTCTCTTATTTCCTCCTCTCCAAATCTTTCTGATGCTGGATCTCATTCAGAAGAAAGGTAGAGCCTGTTTTTTAATGTTTTATGTTAATATGATTGTCATAGTGTGCTTGAATGGAACTGGATTTCTGATCTAGGGTATCAGTAAACAGTTTCTCTGTTTCTTGACTCTCTTCTGAATCTCTCTACTGCTGGCTAGTAATAATAGGGATTTTCAGAAGATTTAAATTTTATTGTGTTTCTGATGATATGCTCTTTTCTGTTTCTTTTGGTTTAGTCAAATGTTCATGGTAAGCCTAGGTCTAAAATGAGATTTCAGTTAGACTTGAGTGACTGAGGACATTTGTGTGTGTGTAAATGTATTTGTTTATAAGGGTTTATGGCTATGAACATCAATTTACACATTTAAAAGCACAGCAGAACTGAAACTAAACCCAGAAAAACAAAAATATTCCAATTATGCTTACATTGTTATGCCCTATATACATTTTCCTTGGATTAAAAAATAGTTATATTCCTTTCTTATGAAAAAATAGAAGTTGGATAATAATAGTTAGCTCTTTGGAGCCTAAGTTTTATAGGGTTTGTCCCTGTTCCCCCATTTTCCCAACAACATCCTAATAGATGAGCAAGACTGAAACATCACTGAAGTCTATTAGGACATAAAAAGTACCATTAAATAAAACTCAGGGATTAATTAGACTGGGCTGAAGCAATATGTAAATTATGTAAGATCAGTATCATTCAAAGAAACTAATACACAATAATGTTAAACAGCTGATTAAGTTCCTGCGTTTCTATTTTCTTTTCAGACTTTTTAGATGATTTTTACTGTAGTGAAAGGRTTTAAACTTTTTGCACTGTAAACTTGTGCTATGAACAAAATACAAAATATTTATGGGAATAYTAGATACTTTTCCAAAATAAGTCAGCCAAATAATTGTGTAAAGAAACTGTGCAACATAGGACAGTTAATAGAGAATCCCTAATAATAAGAAAATAATATTAATAACTTAACCATCCTTAGATTACCATCATTTGCAGTGTTGGAAATACACTACAGTGCATTAAGATGATATGAGGAAAAATTACTGTAGCAAAGCCCCAGATTTGAAGGGAAAATAGATTTATATTCCTTTATTTAACAAATTTGTAAAGGTTTTGGAAAAAAACCTGCTCACTCTGTACCTTGGATGTTGAAGAATTTGCAAATGTGTAAAGTAGGAAGTGAAAGTATAACCAATTAAGATAACTCCTTTTTTAGTCACTATTTAAAATTTACTTCAGCTGATACTTCAGAAAAAGGGAGACTGTTAAATAGTTAAAACACGCACCAATTAGGCTGTAATATTGAACAGTATACATACTTGGAAAAAAGTCTTTACTAAAGAGGGAAGCCTGATATGGATACTTACAATAAGCGAGTTGGAAAGTGAGCAACTTGTTATGTTCAGATCTCCTATGCCTTTTTAATAGAAGGAAAAGAATATAGACACAATATACGGCCACTTAAAGCAATATTGTAAGCTAATGTAGCAAGAGGTCTAACTTTATTTTTCTTCTAAAGGTTTGATTGTTATGGTGGACTGTCCAAGATAAACACTCCCTTATTGACGCCTCTCAAGTTGTCACTAGAAGAATGGAGCACAAAACCAACTAATGACACCTACGGATTATTTGCAGTGGTAATGCACAGTGGCATTACAATTAGCAGTGGACATTACACAGCCTCTGTCAAAATTACAGATCTTAATAGCCTAGAGTTAGATAAGGGAAACTTCATCACTGACCAAATGTACGAAATGATTAAACCAGAACCACTGAATGAGGAGGAAGCAAGAACTGTTGCTGAAGACTACGATGATGGTGAAGTCTCTTTTAGAGTCAATGGAAATGCACAGCCTGGTAAAGTTTTGAATAAAAAGAACATGGAAGCTGTTGGACTTCTTGGGGGACAGAAGAGTAAGCCTGACTGTGACCTGTACAATAACAAACCAGCTAATCCTGATAAGTTTCTTAATATAGTCACTGAAAACAGAAATTCTGAGTCTAGCAGCACAAATGGAAATGTGGAATTCAATACAGAACACASTGATCAAAATGGTGTTGCTTTCAGTGGACTAGAAAACAAAGCTTTGTATGTATTACAGAGCCTGAAAGAGTATGAAGGAAAGTGGTTGCTTTTTGATGATTCTGAAGTGAAGGTTACAGAAGAAAAAGACTTTCTGAATTCTCTTTCTCCAACATCATCATCCACATCAACTCCTTACCTGCTGTTTTATAAGAAAATTGTAGAGTGAGACTGTATTTTGAATGTAAATATTAGGGATTTGCATACACTTATTGGTCTGATTTGCATCAAGACTACCTTGAAGAAACAGCTGTTTGTTTTTGAAGCTACTGGATCATAATGTTTCTGGTCTTTTTGTTCTGTGTAAGTGGCTCAACTTAAATTAACAAACCATGTCATAGAACTTTAACTCACATAATAACTTCTATGCTGGATAATAGTGATATTACCTTTTAGGAATACAAATTTGTATAGTTCCTAAATGATGCCTACGATACACAGTAGTGGTTTTAACACAACTCTAGTTCTCAGATATGCCTCTTGTATTATTAGCTTTTTTTTTTTTAATAAAAGTTATTTGTATTCATATTCTGGAGTAAATGTATATTAACTAGCAAATTTCATCCAGAAGTTGTGTATTTTTGTAACTTGAGAAGTAATACTTCATATCTAGTCTTTGGGTAATCTACATGGTTTACTGATGACATTCTCTTTATCCAGTTCTGTAGTGCTCAGTGCAACACAAAGCACAACAAAAGGGTCTTGTAACCTTGTTCCGTGTATTGGAAGGAATTGAACTTAATAGCAATGTTTGAATGGTCTGATTTACATCTTGTTGATTAGGTGTTAAATGGACAAAGTGTAAATAGGTGTGACTAATACTTCCAAACAGGGGGGAGCCTGTAGTGTAATTAAAATATTCTGTACTTCTAAGAGTAAAGCCCTCTAATTTGCATATCTGTTTGGGTGGATTTGGAATTTAGTGGTGATCTTATAACAGTTAACTTGTATTTAGAGTTCACTGAAATGTGGCAAAACGAAAGCATTTGGCTTGATGCTTTGTTAAGAATGTATATATGAAATAAAAATTTTATGATATGCACTGAGTGTCTGAGATGACTAGATCAGACTTTTGTGTTTGGAAAGGAAAAAAGTTGGAAGTGAAGATGGTTGGGCATAGTTACAAAAAGGTGTGGAAGTTACATATCTTAGAGAAATTTAGAGGTGAGAATGATAGAGGAAAGAAAAACCCTTGTTTTTAATATTCTTATACAGTTAAATGGCTGACCAAAAAAAGTAGCATACTCTAATTGGAAAAGATTTGATGGTTAAAGTTAGTTTCTCCCTTCCCTTGCCTCCGAACCTAACATTATTGTAAAAATGAGTGCAGTGTTTGCCATTAAATACTAGAGATTAAAATCCTAAATTATGTATTAGAAATTAAAAATTTAAGGAGCATCCTATAACCTGCAGACAGTGGACAATTAAAATCTTTTAAAATATGGTAATAAAAGGATGAGTTATTTCTCCTGTCATAGCATGGATGGAGTGACTTGAATTGCTGTTAAAGAGACAGTTTAGGAAAGATGCACAGGCTGTGAATATGCCCATTTTCAGGACATATTTTAACTTTTCAAATAAAAATTAACCTATATTTACAGAAAAAAAGCCCTAAAGCTTATACCAAGTTTATTCTACAGTACTCATTTTTTATAGACCATCTTCTACTATAATGCAGTACAAACACTGAGATAACTCAGGAAAAATACCTCTGATATGTTTTCCATGTTGTAGTAGGCCTCTGATTTTGTACAGACCTCACTCTTGCTGTACACTCCAGATCATGATGTATTAATAAAATATGCTTCAGTGTAGAAAGATTGTATTGTCAATAAAAAAAAGTGTAAAAAAGGCTGGACTAAATTTAGAGCTGCTTATAAACTCATGCTGAATGGATGTCTAATCTCTCTTGTAGGGGGAAAAAAAATTCTAGATTTACAAACACAGAGACCCTTTCTTTTGCAAAGCACTGTCAACATAATTTTGTAGTCTAAAACAAGAAATTATCTACCAAAAAATAATTGTACTCTTACCTTCCAAGGATAGCCAAATCAAATTACAGAATGCTATTTTTACTGCTGCCTGCAGTATGGGATTTGCTTAATTTCAGCCTGCAAATAAAAGTTTATTTTTCCAAAGTCAACCCAGGACTTATGTTTTTCATTCAACTGTAGGAACAGGAAATGTTCCATGGAAACAAAATAATGTTATATGCAACAAAATAGTGGTTACAGCATAATCAACAGAAGATGCAGCCATCTTCCTTCCATCATAACGTTACATGACTTTGAGAAACCCTTTCTTTGTAAGTAAGTACTCAAGCACAAAACATGACCAGCTAGAATATTCTGAATGAAAAAAAATGCTCCTCTGCGTAAGTGTGATATTCTGGAGACTCGCTCAATTTAAGTGCGCGCTGCCTTTCCCACATTAGTGATCTGCAACAGTAACTGATGTCCTGTATTACAGGTCTTACGCTTTGCTGCAACTGAAAAGCAAACCTGACTGCCCTGTTCAGCTTTCCACATTAGGGCTCCTCAATTTCATACAACTGTTGGGCTATGCGTACTGAGAAGCTATTCAGATTTACACTGACATGGGGCTCGTCAGTGAAACTAAAGGATGTATGGCAAAGATCTGGATGCAAAGAGACACTTTCATAGCCGAACAAACAGTATATGAGGATTACTGTAAATTGTTTCATTCTTCTATGGCTATTAGGGCTTTTTTTTTTTCTTTTTTTTGTCAATTCTTAAATATTTTGCAAGTCTTAATAAATACAAATCTTTTGCGAACCAAGCCTCCCCCCCCACCCAGCATTCTCCTTGCGAGTGTCTGAGGCTCCTGTACTGCTTTCAAAGCCTTGTTAACGCCTCCGGGCTTTGAAATAGGCCTTTGAAATGGCTCACAGGAAAAAAAAAAAAAAGATTAGGTTAGAGGAGTAGTTTTCCCTTGTACCAGAAGTTCCTTGCCAAGCTTCCTGCGTTATAAATCCTGCTAAAGAACTRGTTCCGTAATAACTGTGTTCACGGGAAGCAGGACTAGCAGTCGGAGAGAAGCGCTGCACTCAGGTTACCGAAGCAGCACCACCGCGCTGGAGCTCATGGAAGGAGAGAGCGCATGAGAGCGCGAAACGCTGCGGTGCAGCGCTCCCTCCCCCAAAACACACCTCGGTGCCGGCCGGCGTCCCGGCACCATCCCGCCGGGTGCCACGCGGGCCCGCTGCGGGCCGGGGAGCCTCMGCCTGCGGCTGGCCGGGGCTCCAAGACACGGTGCTGTTCCATCCCTGCTCGGGAGAAAGAGCGTAAGCTGCTACAAGCTGCACTGATGTTCAGCCCCAAAAAYAGAAACACACACGTACACACACCCTCCCTCCCGATGCAGGAGGGTGGGTGGTTGCTGCAACTATAGATACAGAAATGGAACAGCAGGGAGCCCCCCYAAAACACCAACCGGCAGCTTAGGAATATGTACGCAAGAAGTGAACACACAAACTATTCAGGTTTCAAAAGCCAAACGTTCGTAAGTTGGAAATGGTGATGTATACTTATGACTGCAACCTTTAAAACTTCTGTGTGTAAAAAACTATATATATATATATAAATATATATATAAAATATATTTTAATATATTTTTATGTGTGCGTATGTATGTATGTATATATATATATATATATACTTACACACACACACACACACACATATTTATAGAGAGAGAGAAGCTTGTGTTTAATCACATACCACTTTTTCCAAGGGGCCTTGTTCAATTCAGAGATGAGAAATAAAAGGGATTTAATTTAGGAGTTGCGTAGTCAGTTCCAATTCTGATGTTTCCTGAAAATGCTGTATTAGCCACTAAAATAATTGCTTTAAAACAGATTCTCTGACACAAGAAATGTAAAGAATGCTTTCTATGTAAGCTTTAACTTAGTTAAATCTTTGTGTCATTTTTGTTTGTCTTTTTCCCCATGAAGTTATTTTTTAAATTGAAAGAGGGACTAAAAAGTAGTCTAGCTGCATGTATACTGCTAAGCTGCATTGTACATTTAAAGTCTGATGAGATTACTGTGCTGTATTTGAATTTCCTAGTTGGTAGAAATTACTGTGTACACATAGGAGTCATGCTGAAACTCTGCTTCACTGGTACTGAAGGAGGTAAGGCGGTAACAAGAAGGCATGCCTCGATTTATCTGATGGCAACAAACAGAATTATTTTTCTTTGCAGCAATTCCTATTCAGGATTACAAAGAAAAAAACATAGGGGTAGTAAAAAGTCACCATTTGGTTAAGAAGTGTTACTGTAAGACTTACCTTACTCCGAACCTTTTCCCCCCAAGGATGGCAAGCTCTGAAGTCCAATGCACAGGGAATTAAAGTGTAAACATTCACATATTTAATAGTACCATCAAAATAACCATCACTACATTAAAAACTTCAAAAATGCATTTGCGTATGGTCCTAATATAAATTAAATATATGAACTGAAAGTAAATAAATTTAACATTAGGTAATGCTATAAATAAAGGTAAATGCGTTTAGTGTACCTTTGAGTCATAAAAATGCCTTAAAAACAGGTAAGTTTACAGCTTATCAATCACCAATACTCTGGATACCACTGCCATGGTTTTTTTTCAAACATTGATAAGTCTATATTTGACAATTCAGAATGATTTTTGGCCACTGAACACTTTGATGGAGGAAGAGGTGTGGGATGTCCAGGATGAAGTCCAAGTTTTATTTCATAATAAAACTTCTTTGATTCCCAGCGCTGATAACAATGATCTTTCTTTTCAATACCTTAATTTTAAGTGCTTTTTTTTATTTGGGTTTTTAACTTGTTTAGATATCCATTTTGCGAAGGCTCATCCTGCTGAAGGAGTCTCTGAGGGAGAGAAAATATGGTGATGAGCTCATATTTTCCATGATGAAATAAGAAGCCCGCTAAGATGAATGATTCTGCACATGATTTCCAATATTTCTACAGCTGGCTACTACAAAAATTAAGTCCACTGACATTAATTCATTGCTTTTTAAAATGAATTCGCTTTGTGTCTGTACCTGGGACCATTTAACTGCTCATGGTTTACAGCCCAGAAAGCTCAGAGAAGGTTTAATTCATGTGTATGTAGAGAAGCAACACAAACTGTCCGCACTACTTAAATCTTATTTAAGTCCTTCAAAAAAATCTCCAAGTGGACTTTGCATGAAATACCTGTATTACACCTCTGCACAGAATGAATTTCACAAAAATCAGAAAATAATTACCATGACAAAAGCGCTTGCGAGGCACCCACCGAAGGCGGTGAGGAAAGCGCACTGCTCCTCCCACCCCTTCCCAGCTAACGAAAAGTAGCTCCAGTAGAGCTAGCAAACAGCACAGCAGCTGGGCCGAGCTTAAGAAGTCATGAACTTGGGGAATGAGGAGAGGCCACCTTTCTGCAGTATTCAGCGGGTAGAAAAATAAACCAAATTCAGCTACAGAAACACTGCCAAGCATTACATGTGAGCTGGCAACACTCTTTTCCTTCTTCATCCAGCACTACGCCTTGCTCTTACTTATAGTGTATTTTCGCCAAATTTCTCTTTTCACAACAGTTTTGATCTTCCCCACTGCTCTTTACCTCTGAACAACACTTACATGAGGAGAAGTTCAAAACCAGGGCTGTATTCCTCTAAATCGATAGCAGGGATACAGCGTTTGCAGTTAAAAGCACTGTCAATATCCCGCTCAGTGCTGAGTGAACGTCCTTTCAAAAAAACTCACCCCACTGAGACTGTGCTACCAGTGCAGCCTTGTCAAGACTGGTTTAGCCTACCTTGCTGAAAGGGGACATGACAGGGTCCTTTTCAATGGTAAGAGTCAAAGATTACATGGAGAGTGCCTGCTGAAAAGCACTCCATCCCCTATTCGGGAGCCAGAGCAGGCACACAAACAGCACGTGGAGACAAAATACTGCTAATTAAGGAGCTGCCAACTGTTCTAGTTCTTCAGTAAGGAAGGCAGGCACTGGAAAGTGAGGGCATCAGTTTTCTTTTTCTTCAGACCCTAGATGCAGGCAACCAAATGCGTATGTGACTGTGCACTTTCTACCGTAAATGCAGTGAAGGACCTTGTTAGAAACTATGCAGGAAAAGTCTCCTGCTCAGTCACAGTTTGTCCCCACAAACTAACGGTGCCAARGGCTCTGACTTGCTTCGTACATTCACAGAGGGGTTTTTATGTTCAGTCTCATTGCAGAGAAGCAGAAAAGCCTGGACTCCAGCTCACAGGTCTTCTAACATGCAAAACGTCAACTGTTTTTCTGCTGTTTGCCACCCTACCTGCCCTGGAGTTCCTCATGGCAGTTCCCCTGGGAATAAACAAGTGTCAGAGTCCTGCCACCTTGAGGGTGATTTTGAGATTAAAAAGAATGGGATGCAAAAAGAAAAAAAAGTTCTTCTCATAGATCAGGAGCTCAAGGGACAAGCAAAACACCACCTACCATAACTGCTGGGAAGGGGATATGCTCTGAGCCCAGGACAGATGGGGAAAGAGACGGACCCAGCCAAAAGATCCATAATTAAAAAAGAAAAACCAATGTATTTCACAGGTTCACCAGGAAGATCAGAACTCCCAATTTTACACCCTCCTTATCTCTGCTGAAGGAGTAAAATCAAATATCCACCTGTGGCAAGCGACTGGCAGCACTGCCTTATATAATTGCGGGATCTTTCTATTTATCAAAGGCTGGAGAGCTTCCTTTAACCGGTGATAATTCCTTTCAAGTTCTCGCTGATACTCCTTTTGGTCTGGACCGATCAGGCTCTTATTCTTGCGCAGAGCATCTTCACATCTAAAAAACAAAAGTCTGTGAAACTTAGGCACATAAAAAAGGACCTGCCTGAGAGAGGCTTGTTAATTTAATAGCACAAAAGCTTTCATCCTGTTCTTCTGGGCTGACATGTAATATCCTTCTCTATCTTGTCCTTTGGGTAATAAGGACTCCGCTTAACTGGTAGGTCTCCATGGGGAAAGGAGAAGGTGTCACATCTCCAATTTCCATTTTACTTCTAGATTGGCAACTCCTTATTCATTTTAATTTTACTCTCCAATTACATTTTTTCTCCCTGAAGAGAAATGAAAAGCTTATCTCTACATAGCCATTTCCAGTCGAAGAGGATTTAAAGATGGATAAATTATTGCTCTCCCCAGGAAAAGATTAATAAATAGCAGACTATGAGATGTTCATCAGGAGCTCTTCTATTTGGAAAGATGTAATTTAAACAAAGGGTATGAAAAGAGCTATAATATCAATGCCACTTCTGTRCGGCATAACTAGGTTGCCACTGGATCTATTTGCTTGGAATGTTATTTCAATTATTTTTTTTAATTACTTGGTGCTTGCAAAAGAGGCTGGATTGAGACTGCAATCTGCGTTACTCAAGAGGAAAGTATAGCAGCCAAAACATTTTTGAGAACTCTGCCAACATGCTTCCACTTGGTTCGGAGAAATTCACTTCAGACAGAAATTAAATCTCCTGGCCAATTCAACAGTTTCTGCTGACCCTGCCAAGCCATGAGTCCATTTGCGCCAGTGTGGCTAGTGGTGTTTTCTGAAACGGGAACACTTGTTCACAACTGAACTGTGATCACTAATTCATTCCTGATAAAACAGGACAGCCAAATAACTTCAGCCACTTGATCTGACTTTAGCTGTGGACCAGCAGCACCACAGAAACAGGGAACCAACCGCTTAGCTGAAGAATACAGCTGCATATAGAAATTGGTTTGAAGAAAGCAGCAAATACCAACCGTTACAATATCAAAACTCCTGTCTGGATACACCCTTGTGCCACTTGTACGTGTTTCTGTTTGATGTGGCAGCAATAAACGCATCTGGAAGGCAGGGTGAAAACAATACTCTTTACCTTTTTGTGAAGTCTTTGAAACAGAGCCGTAGTTTGTTATGATGTCTGAAGAGCTTTGGATCATTGGGTATTTCAGACAAGAAAACTTGTGCAACTTCTAATGGTCCCTTTAGGAGTAGAAGAGAAAGGAGTGAGCTTCTCAGAACTGTCTGTCATATCCATTCACTGGAGACATTTTTGCATATAGAAATATTCATAAAAGACAGCATTTCCTTATAGAATGTGCCTTAAGAAATGCAGCTGCTAAATCTAGCATAAATCATCAAATATCACGACAATTAAATGTCTTTTAGGTTCTTTTTAAAATACAACTCTGCTTTTGGAAAGCAGTGTGAGAAAATGCACAGACTCTACATTTATTTTCTCTTATAACGACTCTCAACAAATTCTGCTCAACTGACAACTAAGAAAAAGTTTAGACAAAGCAAATGGAACTGGAGAAGTGTTTGCCAACACTGTAAATTCAGCCCAGAATTTGACACTCAAGCTGTGTTTTTTCCAGCTTGTGCATTAGTACAGGTTTACTCATCTTCCCTCAGTTTTTCCTCAGTTTTTCTCCATTCACTAATTTTGCTTTCCATTTTGTTCATAAACCACAGCAGAACACAATCACACTTCCGCCCACGAGAGCCTGGCTAACCAAAGGGAAAGTAATAAAACTTTATGTTTTTAAAAGAGAGAAGGAAAAGCAAGCAGAAATGACTGCAAAGGCCAGGAAGGAGCAGGTAACTGAGGGAGGAGGGCCATCTCTACTCAGTCGCTTTCCAGATCTAACCACATTTTCAGGACTGTTACTCAAATTGCAAAATGACCGAGAGCACCTCGTCTAGAACTACAAGTGACCTTAAACACATCCCACAGACTGAATGAAAAAAGAAAAAAAAAAAAAGGTAATTTAGAAATAAGGCCCAAAGTTGAGCATCCAACGAACTCCAACTTGGAAAGCGCTTCTCACCTGGTTTACTGTGGTACCTACTGATCCTTGCAGCACCATCTGCAGCATCTTTGGATCCGCAGGGTCTTGGTGAGTTGCAAAAGCTAATTCCTGTGTTTTCTTCTGCATGTCCTCTATGGCAACTTCAATGGGCGTCAAAATGATCTATGCAAGTAGCCAGAATACAGGATGCTCGTTATGACTGAAACTGTCAACCAGAAATAGGCTTTCAAAAGCACTAAGGTCACTTTGGAGTGGCACTGAAGTGGTGGAGGACACCATTAAGACTGATGTTCTTAAGATAAGCACTTTTGAACCCATGTGCTCTCTTAATTTAGGAACATTAAGAAAATTTTGATTTTTAAATGTGTTTCTACATCTGGGTACTCAGAGTCTTTTAAGATTGCTTCTGAGTGGGCAGACTCCTGGGTTCCTTTGTGGTCACTGCAACAAACTACCCAGGGTTACAGCACTATTTCAGTGGTCTGGCTGCCCTGCAAGTGAACTGCAATACAGAGCAAAGGACATGCTGCTCAGGCGGAATGGTGGAGATCAACTTGCATTACTGCAAAGCTCACCAAGGACCCCTCCTCACACCAGATTCTGTTATCTGGATACACTGATGAAAGAGGTGGCAGGATATACTGTATTTTTAAATTGGTCTGCTTTTACGTTGAACAGGAAGAGGGGAAAGCCCAATAGAAACGAGCCATTCTTAAAACCAAAATGAAGGGGTCACAAGCACAGTCCCTGCAGTGAACAGCCAGAGCAGCTTAGGACAGCGCTTGTCTGCTCTGGCTCTCTGCAGAAGTTATGCACCCTTAGCAGGGAGGGAAAGGTAGACTATCAAATGGCCAGGAGAGTGTGTCTCTGCTAACGTGACAGTGTGAAAGGATGTAGTTGAGGCAAAAAGCTACATGTATAGCCTGCCCTGCTCTATAGGACATGTTACGCATGAGTTTCAGCAACATCCACTTCATTTAGTCTTCATATCTCCCTTCAAACACAGGAAACCACTGGGGATCTCTGCTGTGCTGAGAACGCAGGCCTCACCTCCTCTTTGTGAATGACGTTTATCCTGGTTTTAATGTAAGGGAAAGCATGGGACGTTGTCAGGATTGTTTTGCGCTTGAACTGCTCGTGCAGCTCCCCATGAGCTCGGCCGTCCAGCGTGAAGGGCGTGCAATACATGAAACGCCGCAAGTTGTAGTTTTTGTCGAAGTAAGTTATCCTGTCCTTCATCTCATAYGTGTCAAAGTAAGGCTCCACGTAGGTTATCTGAATATAGGCCTGGAGGAAAGAACAAACCCAAGTGTGCAGACAATGAAGTACAGTGTCATACGAGGCCACGCTGAGAAGAGCTGACTTCCAATCCCTGCCTTTTAGCAACRCAATAACCCAGCTCACTTTCAACTCTTTATTCCTCAAGACACCTCTAGAAGAACTAGGACTGTTCCCTGTCTTTACTCAGAGGAATCACACTCATGTTCATGGGGATGACTAGGTGCCTGGTAGCTGTTCAGCCGTTTCTGGACTGGATAAAATACAGCACACTGCCCCTCTCCTCTCATGTTCTTCACATGAGGCGTCTCCTTCCTTTCTTTGCAGATAATGTCTTGTCCTCATCTGCAGTCTGATTTCCTAGGCATGTTCCTATTATTTCTGCTATGCTTAAAGGACCTGGCACAAGAATGACAAAATGCTACATCTGCAAATAAGTCAGAGGCCAGAGAATGAAGAAACTGCCTTCCTTCCTTGCATTTAGCAGAGATTACAAAGGAAGGCAAATGCAGCCTGACACTGTGCCGTCCTTTTGCCTCTTCCCACCAAGCCCTACAAGGTACAGGGCTTGGGGCAGGAAGTGAAACAGCTAATTCTGCATTGCTTTGCTGGGATGATTTTCCCCAACTCTCTCCCCAAGCAGCCACAAGATGCTCTGAAGTGGATTTCATTACCTATTTGGGGAAATTCAGGGCAGAATTTGGCCCATTATACTTTCATATATTTAGAACCAGTTCTCATTCTAAACCTGTACTTTGTGTTCTTACCTTGTTAGGATCTAGTTTACATTTGTCCACAGGGTTTGAGTCCTTAATCACTTCAAGCACATCTTCACCAAACCGTTCTCCGTAAAATCCCTACAATCAAGAGTAAACGTATGGAAAGGAAACATCAAATGCAGCAATCAGAGATGGGGRTTGGAGAGACAAAGGCATATTCAGGGGAGGTGAAGCTCCAAATGCCTTCAACAGCAGCTGTGCCAAGGCTGAATGTGATCTGCTGAACCTAGGAGAATTAGATCAATTGCATTCCAGGGGCAACAGGAAAAAAACAAACCTAAAACCCTGGAAGCCAGGAGAACTCGGGAGCCTTCCAACTGCACACACACACACTGTATGGTTTTGAACCAGTCATCTGAGCTCTCTGTGTGTCTGTGAGCTCAACTGAAAACTGGGGTCAGTACAGGCTCTGCTTGGGAATCAGGTGCTGCATTAGAGCACAGCTTTGCTGGGCAGAATGAATGGCCAGGGTCTGAACTCAGTTTCATGCGCTTAAACCCCAAATAGCACTGCTGCTTTCAGTGCAATGTGACAGCAACTGAATTGTTGCAACAGCAACAACGTGACATCAGGCTCTGACATGTGAGGCCCTGTCTGTTCTAGTAAATAAAATAGGGCCGATTCTGCTCTCCAGCYCTATGAAAAAGTAGCTGGCAGGGCCCAGATCCAGGCAGCTAAACGCTCTTCCTCTCCCCCAGGGGATGGCCTCATCGATCACACTGCCTGCTGGGAAGAGGCTCTGACCCACGCTGTCCCCCAGACTGGGCTAAGGCATCGTCTAGGCACGCGCTAGCTGGCGCAAACTCACACCAGACTAACAGTTACACAATAYAGATGATCAGTGGATGGTGCCTGAAACTTCACCCAAGCCCAGCTAGATTAATCAGAGTTGCCTGTGCCTGTTCAAGACTGAAACAAACTTTAGCAAGAGACTTCATATATCCCACTTTGCAGGGTCTGAAATTCAGTCACCTTAAAGATGCCAAGGAAACAAAATGACAGCAAAATGCACTATCTTCTCAAAGTCAGGCCCCAAAGAGCACCTCAGCCTTCTTCAAGCCCAGGTCATCCCAGTTACACCAGGAGGCTGGAAGGAAATGCAAACGCTGTGTGACGTGCCGCACGCTCTCAAGCGATCACAGCAAGTCTGCGCCTCTCGCTGTACACCCAGGGAAACCCGTATGACTCCTCTCCCCACATTCCTCCAGCCTCCCATGGAGGGTGACACCAGCAACGGGACAGGACGCATCAGCCCAGCACGGAGCGCTACAGCCCTTCCTGCAGCTCTGAGTCACCGTGCGGCTTTTAACAGCTACGCCTGACGACTGCTCCCCTCTACGCTCAGCCTTGAACCAGGCGCCAAGAGGCACAGCGCTGCTTCTGCCCAATGGTTTTTGTTTGAAACACTTCCTGTAATTTGGGAGCACAGCTCTTGAATAACTAATGGAAAGTACTTCAATTGCAATTCACAGACAGAATTTGAGGTCAGCCACAATAAATCTCACCTCGAGCCTATGGGAGATTTCAGCTAACTTTGTTATCGCAGGTTCCTTGTAAACAAATTCTTGCTCATCCAGGTCTCCAAATTTAGTTCCATAAAACCCAACCCGGAAATAGGTGCCAAACATCCTCTTTCCATCCTAGGTTGGAGAAACGAAAGGTTATCTCAGTGTGGAGACATGCATACTCCAAGCATGGCTGTAGGCACGCTCCTGAATTTATGCAAAATTAAAAAGAAATTAAAAAATGAAGAAGGAAAGAAAGAAAGAAAGAAGGAAAAGAAAAACACGCCTGGAACTCAGCATGAATACATTTAGCAGCAAACACCACACTGAAATTATAAATTAACATAAAATCATATGGATCAGTTATGACCTATAGCCCAGCCTTGCAATAAGTTTTTCACACCAGGAGGAGTTTGGGAGTGTTGGATGTCTCTGAGGACCAGTTAAAGGCAAGTTCCTTCACTTGGGTAAATATTTCAAGTTCCCCTAATTCCATGTAGAGACCCCTCAACCTGGCCCATGGCCATGGCACCGGACAACAAGGCTGCCGACAGCCTCCGTAGGCTGCAGCCCCCCAAGCAGAACACTGCACACAAACAGCCCCTGAGAATTACCCACATCAGAGCCTCCATAATCCACCCTCAGGTAATTGCAGGACTGGGCCTAGGTCAATAGCCAATTAACACACACACACACAAGTGCTTTTTAAATAGCATGTTGATTGAAAGGCATTAAGGTCTCCTCTAGCAACTAATTTGTAAAACAGAGGGCCAAAGTCACTCCCGGTGAAAGCAGATGCAGTCCACTGTATCATGCACCTGCTTCCATTTGAGCCAGTGGTGAATTTGGCCCAGAAACGCAACAAAAGAATAGAAAGATTTTTGCTGGAAAAGTGACAAAGAAAATCTGATTAAAAGAGACAGAAAAAATGCTTTAAAAATAAATCACACCTTCGATTTTGTTAAAGGCTAAAACAACTCATGTTGCATGCACAAACCAGAAATGCCTTTTAGCAAGAAACTCTAAATGTTCACCTTTACTCTCATGGGAAAGTGTGATGTAGTAAATAATGAGCAAAGTTTCTGATCTGAGTTAGTGTCTGGTTTCAGATAGCACCTACAGATGTCCTGGCTGCCATGTATGATGTTTTTTCAGTAGTTTGCTATGACAAAACTAACCTTTTGTGGTGATGGTGAACATGATCTATGGAAAGCAAAGAGGATGAATGAACCAAATTAAAATAAAAAGAATCACATCAGTGAAAAACAACCAGTTGGAGGGACATGTTTGAAGAACTGAGGAGAAATGTTGTCATCACACTAATTATATTATGATTTTGGTGCATTTCCTCCTCTACTTAGTTTTTTTGGTAATTCAAACATGCTGTGGCTTTAGAGGAACATTATTTCCTTTTTCTTTGGATCAAAAAACCACAGGTAAACTCCAGAGCCTGCAGAAAGCATTGCCACAGCAACCCACTACTTCTCCTTGCCTAAAGGAAACTCATGGGCATCACACAGGAGCTGCATTTCTGAGAGCCAGCACAGCTCGGCTCCGCCTAATACGCGCAGGCCACAACTCGGCTTTGCTACAGGACGCTGACAGACACGAATTCATAGGCTCCACGTTGGCAAGAGCATAGTCACACGCCCAAATTTAAGAAAATGCAGAGTCACGCAGAGCTTTGCTCATCTGCTTATCCTCGTGAGGGTGATGCCCTGGACTCTAGCCCATCCCTCCAAGCAACCCCACCTCCAAAGAGGTGATTTAAACCAGCTCCACCTGCCAGCATAAACAACTGGATTTTTGTCACACCCGCAGCCTTTCCCAGATGCACCCCAACTCCTGGGGATGCGAATCCCAGCTGGGAAGCTATTACTGTTTTATTAGCAGTATTACCTGGCAACGCTCAGGAGCTATTTCCTTGGACTCTGTGTCTTTCTGCAGTGCCCCTCCTTCCAGACCCATATAGAAATGAACAGCCTACCAAACCCTCATTTTATTTATCATTATCCTTTCAAAGACACATTTTCTGACAATTATTACCCATGCTAAATCCCCTCAACCCCCACAGCACTTCCAGCTGTGCAATTTTTATTCCATTTAATCTCAATGTGACTGGCAAAAGACTGGGAGCCCAGTGCTCCTTTCTTGACATTTCTCAAAGGCACTTTCCAAGGTAGCACTACGTTTTGCCCAAGAGGAACTGCCATACAGGGAGCGAAACAATTCCCCTAGCCTTGTGCTGGGTCTGGGCTTGCTCCACAGGGATGTCGGTGGGATCCTGCCTCTGACCGATGGGCACAGGGCAGGCCCCGGTGATGGATAATGCACGACTGCTCTCCTAATTCATGTGTTTTTCTCCTACTACTTGGCCATACTGCCCCCTTCTAGGTCAGGCTTCCACATGACAGGCTTCATCTACTCTCCTGGAAAGACAGGGTCCTTTCATCAGCAGAACTGGGTCATCCCCCACTTCTACCTGGCAATTGGGAAGGATTCATCCCATTCATCCCATTGCCCAGGTGGCAAGAGAAAGTATTAAAAAACATTTGTGGATGTTAATGCCAAATGTAGCTCTAGTGAGCAACTCCCAAGCAGTGTAACCCACTGAGCACCACAGGCCTCATCTGCCCGAGGTGTCCTTATTCCTGCAGAGCTCAGTCCTTCAAGGACAACGCTAGCATGTGATACAAAGAGGTATGGTTCCACCAGGGTTAGAAAAGGATGCTGCATCAGCAGTTGGGATTTTTAAAATAAGTGAGAAAAATCTGCTCAAGTGCTTCATATGCATTTTAGAAAAAAGCTCTCCCATTTGGTTAAATTGTCAGGGGAAGAGGCATCAAACTACCTGCGGGTCCTCCAGGTCTTGGCTTGTTGAGGGTATATAGAGAGCAATTGTGGCTGTTCCATACCGTGTCAACTCCCACCAGCCACAAGGGAAGAGACATGTCCAGAAATTTTCAGCGTATGAAGTGTTCGCAGGACCTAGTCCCTACAAGGTGAACATCTGCTGTGTGGACATTTGCACAGACAGCTATTTGTTAAGGGCCATATAAATTTATGTTGCCGTAAAAATAACAACCACGGAAGAAGAAAATGTCTGTTCATCAGCATCAATTAATAGAGTTCTGGTGGTATTTAGTAAATGCATAAAATAAGAGCAATGGTGCACTGGGAAGTCCCAGGAGTGGTGGAGCCAGGGAAGACTGGTGAAATTTAGTGCCCCAATATGAAGGCAGCTCCCAATATACACAGCTGTTTCATCATCACAAAGTCCAGTTACACTGGCTTTTCCTGATAAATCCAGTTGCTGAAACTCAATTATCATAATGATCCCAGGGAGAAGAGGTTGCAGTAAGGAGTACTGGTTAGCTCCTAATGCGACAGAAACATCTCCCCCACAAAGTACTGGATCCATCAGCGATGAAATATATGTGAGCTGGGCTGTGACTGCTTCCCAGCAAGCCAAACCACCAAACTCTTTCTCTGTCAACTCCCTGAATCATACTATCCTGATAAAAAACACATAACTCCTCTCTAAGCACTCTGCCCTTTCAGTTTCAACCATCTGTAGATTTAGCTACTTCACATACTGTTATCTGTGCAAGCTGTATCAGCTCAGTGGAGTCAGATCCTTAAGGGACACAAGATCCTCCCCTCTGACAAGTGGTTGCGAAGAAAATGTGTTCAATCTGGATTTGGATGGAGACCTTGCAAAGCAGCTAAGGGAGCTTGGTACCTTTGAGTGCTAGGCTAACTTACCCTTGCTGGGAATAAAGCTGCCACGGCCAGTTCGCAAATTCACTCACGGGGTTTGCAAAGTGAACAGTCACGTAACACCTTTGGTTTCAAGTCAATGCTCTCGCCCCAAAGCACTGCCAGACAGGACACGAGCAGCACCAACCTAGCCGCTATGGTTCCCAAAGAGTGTGGGAGAGGCTGAGAGGTCTCAGGGTGACAACACTGAATGTGAAGGCTGAGCATCCAGGACTTTGGAGCGAGTCCAGGATACTCCAGGACTTGGAGGAATGGCTCGTGGAAGAGGCTGGTCAAGCCATACTTGAGGAAGGTGAGGGGCCAGTATGAGGGCTTGAGGGAGCAGGTTGGGGTTTTATAGGAGTGGCTTTTGAGCGGAAGAAAGGGACTGTGGGTGAAAGTGGAGGAATATCTGCAGTGTAGATGTCGCATGTGAGGAGATACGATGCCAGTCCTGGGCACCTCTGGTCCAAGAGCAGTGACCAGTTCTACTGTTCTTGCCTGCCAGCTTTCCCGCTGCTCTCCTCCCGCGCAGGGCTGGCAGGGGAGCAGCTCGGCCAGGCTGCCTCTGTCCAGTACATCCCTTTACACAAGCAATTTCCCAGTCTGCAGCCACGGCTGGGATCTGCGCTTGGAAACAAGGAGCTGGAAACCCATTCCTCCAGGTGAGCAAACATCTAATGGCTATTCTTTACTCCATGTACGCATTCAGTAGCTGTGAGCCCCCTGAGATTAGGCAAGCTCAGTTTCTTGCCTGGAGTTAAGAATACGGGATGGCTCTGTAATCCTTATTAGAATTTTTCCTTTGAAATTTAGTCAATACCAAAGTCTCCATAATCACAGTGCTGAAAACAAAACAAGTAACTTAAAAATACTCCATGGTCTTGTTTCTGAAAAGAGCTAAAAATGCAGATATGAGGGAGAAATTATTAAAAAGCATTTTATATCCTATTATTTTATGAAAAATAATAGGTCTTTGGGAGGAGAAGAGAATGAAGGTGAACACTGAATAGCCATCACAGAACTGGCAGAGCAGATAACAGCCACCATGATTTATGAAGGTTCATGATTTGTTATTATGCATGGTAAATACCTTTCAAACTTGCTGGGAATAAAGTTTTAGAGTTATCACTTACACACACACACAAACAGCTTTGCCAACAAGATTTGAAAAATCAGACACAAGTGGTCATCTGTTTTCTCCACTAAGACCAATGCAGTAGTGTAGCTGCCTGAAGGCAGAATCAGCCCAAAGCGTGTATGAATAAAAATATACATACACACTTCATACACACTGTGCAGAAGGCAAAAGCCAACCATCTTTACCAAACGGAGCATTGTATTTTCTTGTTCTATTTTAATCCAAGGTCGTTTTGCAGTGTTGCCAACTATTGCAAGTCTTCCAATATTGATTTTTTATAAAGTACCAGCTCCTGGAATGCTGTTGTCAGATGGCAACCTCACCTTGCATACTAAAAAGAGCATTTTTAAATTCTCATGCACGAAAAGTTTTTTCCTAGAAACTTTCCTAACTGGAAAGTAAATGAAAAGAATGCAACATTTATTTAGCAAACAAACGGACAAGCAGAAAAAGCCACAACTTGGTATGTTTAAGCAGGTCTCACAAATGCATTGGTGCGTGACTCGGGATACTTCAGTGCTTGTAGTTGGCAATACTGCTTTCTCTGTGACACAAGGGGTAAATCCTGCTGTTGGCATAGCTCTTTGGCAAAATGAAATTGGGGTTTCCACAGAATAAAACAAAAAAGGGGGGAGGGGGAGAGGAAAGCAAAAAAAAAAAAAAATCCACAAGTAGGAACTTACCACAACAGACAATAGTAAGAGTGGGGAGGAGGGTCAGCAACCAGGGCGATAGAGGAGAAAACAGAAAGTATTTAATTAGGGAAATTCCAAAAAACAAACAAGCAGCAAATTGGCGGCAAATAAACTTTAAAATAAAAAAAGGGTGAGCATCAATTAAAGCATTTATAAATAAAGGAAAAGGAAAAAAACATGCAACAAATCTGAAAGCTACAAAGCACAAAGATCAGAAAAAGTATGGCAATGAAAGAGCACGATGACAGACAAGAACATAAACCATGGGTGTCTTTTACCATGCAATAAAACATGACTGAGTGATGTTAGAATCATAACCAATGACAGGATTTTCTTCAGGGGTCGATTTAGGGGCAGACTGATCAAAAAAGATGCTCACAGGCCTTCGTATTTGTTGGACATTGAACATGTATCATTTCTATTCCTATGACACATACTCTGGATAGCTGTGTTATCTCATCTACAGGGACTTTTCACGGTGATAAGCAAATGATTAACAGGGCCAGCCCTTGGATGTCAGGGGTTACTTTTAAGCTACTGAATTTCACTTTTTGTTAGGCCAGAATTAAAACTGAAGTTCAGACATCATCAGCCCAAACTATTCATGTCACACAGTGCAAAGCAATTTCCATCTAGGCCCCAGTTCAGGAAGTGTGGGCTTAAATGCTCTCCTGTGTTGGAAACTTGGAGTGAGTTGGGTCACAGATTTGCCTGATTCACAGAAAAGCAGAAATCAACTGAACAACTTAAGTCTAAGCAAATAAACTAACACCATATTCACAAAACATTTAAAATGTCTCTGAGACTTCTCAAAGTTTATATACCAACTGTGTCAGCTGGACTAGGGCCTGATTTATCGAACTCACAGTGCTGTGTGTAATGTACAGATGAAGCAGACTACTTTGTTTATTTTTAATCGAAATGTGTGGTTCTCATGATGTATGTTGTAGAAAAGTGAGCAAACAGCCTCTACAAAAATGAAAGCAGCAAAACTGACTCCAGTTAACACAACTGAGCTATTTTACTGCCTGATAAACAGCTACATAACAAATCGATTGTTCTTAAATGAACAGAATTAAGTAGCCTATTGTCTGAGATACGGTCTGCATACGCAATAAAACAGTTTTGCTTTTCAGTACCTCTGAGCATTATTGCTTAAATCGACCCCTGTGGGTGGGGTGAAAATATGGTATGAAGGGATGATATTCTGTGTCAATGCTGATGAAAAGAAATATAAACAAATTATAAAAACAAACTAGTGATGATATAGTGGCTCATTCACCAAAGAACCTCATTAGTGGAACACATCAGCATCCATGCACTACCTACAGCTTCTTATGAAGAATTTCCTACTAAAACCACAATCAGTTTATTGGTATTTCTTTGGTTAATGAATTCAGTTTTAACAGCAGACAGCAACAGAAATACCCACAACTAGCACATGTGGGCAAGCGTTGGCGTGAGTCATCTGATAAATCTATTAGTGTTCTTTACTAACTAAAATGGAGTTACCTACCTCCCAGCCAGTACTCTGTGTAATAAAAAGTAAAAAGCGCATGTCACAGAAACCAAAAAAAAGTTTCAAAGGCCAAAACATGACCGTTAATGTAAGGTATCATTAACCTGAAATGGTCTCAATGATTATATGTCATCATGCATCCAAAATGGCCTTCTCTGGCCCAGAAGGACACTAAATAATTGTCCTCTATTGGTTCATTTAACCTCAGGAGTCTGGCAACGCCAGGACACAGACATAACAACCAGACCCTCAGCTGCTGTAGATCAGCTGGAACCTATGAAATAGATGCACTAGCAGACATCTGCTGAGGAGCTGATGTTAGTGTATGGGTAACTAAATCAACAGATGATATACATGTACCCAGCAGTCCATGACCAGAAGGCCAGCTGGGTTGCGGGGCTCAGAGCAGCGCTGGCACATACTGCAGGGGAGTCTGCTGAGTGCTCGCCTGCCCTTACAGACAGGCACGCGCCCAACAGGCTCCTAGAAGACAATACACCCTTCTTGAGAGTTGCCAAGTGCTCTTATTTCCTGCTGAGCTGAGGTTTCCTGAGCTTAGCCAGGCTTGATAACTTTTGACATCTCACATAAAATGCTTAGCATTCAATTGAGCTGGTGGGTTTTGCACCATCCAAGTTTAAAAAGGTTCCTTCAATAATTTATCCACCATATGCAAAGAAAAACAAAATCCTAGCATTTCTCAATGTTATCTACAAGGTCAAAGGCAAAAAAACATTGTTTTTCCCTGAGCAGAAATACAGCATGCAAAAAACATTTTAAAACCACAACTAAAATGATAAGCTGACAGATAATTGGAAGTTTTAACTCCTGGAAACTTCCAAAGTTACACTAAAAGTTGCTATGTGATGTTCTCTCGTGTTTCTAATGATAAGTGTTCTGAGAGAACTAATCCTGTCAGTGATCCTTCATTTA
Source organism: Apteryx rowi (assembly GCF_003343035.1). Lineage (NCBI taxonomy): Eukaryota > Metazoa > Chordata > Aves > Apterygiformes > Apterygidae > Apteryx > Apteryx rowi. Next base: position 3,707,634 of record NW_020450418.1, on the reverse strand, counting down.
CTGTGGATCATCATTTTGACAGTTTTTGTGTCATCTGATTTAAATGTTTTCTCCTTGATGGGTAGTTTTTAGCAGCACTGAGCATTTGAAATTTCTTCACAATTCTCATTGCAGCTGAAAATTCAAATCATTACCTGATGAACAATCTTGCTGAATGCTTCTTGGAGTTTACCATGAATAGTAGATAGTTTCTTGGCATCTCTGTTAGCTTCGTGGATAGGAATAAGGACTTTGTAAACCTCATTAACCGCTTCATACATGCCAGCCTACAAAAATAAGGTCCATCAGATGGTTCCATCAATTCAACAGCAAGTATGATACATACTCACAGCATTCAAATAGTAAGACTGCAAAATGAAAAGGTGGCATAGGTATCAAAAGACACTGTGATGTAATCAGAACCTTTTCTTAAAATATACATGTCAATGAATGGAATAAAATCCCCAGTTATTGATGGAATCAAGAGCCTACTGCATTACACATTGCTACTGGTAAATGAGATTATTAAAATAAACAAATTTGGGATGTTTTGGATGGATATATGCACAAGAGTACAACAAAACAGTATCCTAAGCAAATTTATGGGAAAGAAATATGGAAGCTTAAATACACAATAGAGGCCATTCTGTTTAGTGCAACTTCAACCTGTGTGACTTCTCTGTCCACTTTTGGCACTCCATGAGACGTGCTTTGTGAAGTTTCCCTAGAATGTCTCTAGTGCAGGGGATCTGGCCCACCATGGGCAGACACTGCTTTGCATGGCTTAGCCAGCTCACCGGGGGAGGTTCTAAGTCTCTGCTCCACAGGTATTACTGCTTGTATTCAAACCCACCAGCAGAGACTTCAGATCATGTTGTGGGACATAATTCACTTGCTTTCACTGGTTTCTGATGGATACACTGCTGCCTCTTAAATGTAGCATTGCTCCTCTTTAAGTACCTTCCCCATCTTCTACCAAACAAAGCTTTCAGCCCACTCTCTTCCAGAAGGAGGAAACAGTACAGCCTTTCTTCGCTGTTCTGAATTTCAGAACACGCATTGTTCAAGTGAAAGATCTTAAAAACGCACAAAGGCCTCTTGGTGTCCAGCCCTGGTTCATTGCACACTTTACTTGGGAGTGCAAACTGAGCTGTCTTTAACAACTAACACTCCCAATGCTCCATTCAGAATAAGCGGTTACAATAGAGCCATACAGTCTCATAAAGAAAACATTTTGCTTTACATTGCCCAGCAGTGTAAGACTTGTGAAGAGACAGAGAAAGAAATTAAAGTCTTCTACCATTGAGAAAGATGCTGCAGCCTGTTCCAGCAATCCCACCAGACCAGCTTCTGTAAAATACTTCCCAGAACAGATACCTTCTTCATCTGGTGATACAACATCATCAGAAACTGCTGACTCTTCCAAAACATTAGAAGATATGTTCTAAGGAGACATAATTTAGATAAAATACTTGTACTCAATTTAAGTAACATTTAATACTTTGAAAGTTAGCTGATTTTCAATCAAATTCTAAAATTTTTAAAGAGGCAGCTTTCACATGCATTTTATTTCATTTCCTTCTGATTCAGCAGGGCAATTCAGCACATGCTCGATTTTAAGCCCACTGGACTGAACCATCACCATGTTCAAAGCTAAGTATGGGCTTGTTTACTCTGCTCAGTGTTTCCTGGCTTAATGTTAGTAATCACAGGAACCATTTTCATCAGTTACTCCAGAACAGTCGCACCCACTACACAATGTCTGGACTAAAAAAGGGTATTAGATGAGCCCTTAAAAAACATGACTTAAATGGAGAAATAAAAAGAACTGGGTCCATTTAGCCTACAGATAAAAAGATTCTGGGAAACCAAGACAGTCTTCAAACATAAAGATTTTCTGAAGTTGTTCTAATCTGTTCTTCCCAAAACAAACTGCATAAGTGCAACATGAATACGTAGGCACAGCAATACCTGGTGCATGGAAATAATCTGCATCTCAGCAGCAGATGACAAAACCCCAAAATACCTTGTGGAGGATAAAAAAGACACACTCCTACCTGAAATGTAACACACCCTACGGGGAGGTATTTCCGGTCTTCAAGCATGCTTAGATATTCAGCCACCAAGGCTGCCGAATGGACCAAACACTGGGCCGATTCAGCATGATTGCTTCTCTCTGAGTGCTTCCCAGCCATGTTCTGTAACCAGGTCAGGCGCAGGTCAGGGGAATTCTGATAGCCCTTTGCAATCCTAATTGAAAAGAAAAGCTTTGCGATCAGTATTTAGTTACTTCTGCTTAAATATCAACCATCCTCAGCTATAGGTTATCCAGAAATACATGAGAGAAAAAGCTATACAGATGGGAAGTTATCCTAAATGACTGTATAAATTTCTGAACCAGTTACTGGGTGGCAAGCAACTGCAGCTACCCTGAGCTAGCAGAATGCTTTTATGGGTGACTGCTGAAGCTCTTGATCAGAGCTCATACTCCTCTTGGAAGCCTGCACCAAGCCAGTGGTGAGGGACAATAAGAGCAGAGCTGTCAGGCTATTTATGACAGAATCTTTGCCTTTTAAGAAGCCCTCAGGACTATTAGTGCAGACAATACCATACAGTTTGGTGGCTGGTGCTTTACAAACTTTCTATCTAGGGATCTTAACATGGCTATGGAATCCTTTTTGCATATGGAGACCATCATATGTACCATCACTGAAGAGCCTTTTGTGCAAGTAGGTCCTGGAAGATCCTTAGGTCTTCCCTGACGCAGGCAGGGGAAGCATAGACGTCTCTGTTCAGGTGGAGGATAAGACTGTCAGAGACTGCTGAGGAATGGAAACTACATTTATCCAAGATAAGCCAGATAAATGCCAAAGAAACCCATCAACACTACCTTCAAATAAGACAGACATAGGAAACTGTAAGGACTACATTAGTTCCTTGGTAGTAACAAGGAACGCAGATACTGCAGGGTACCTTTGCATAGACTGGCTGGCCACAGCTGCAAGCAATCGCAGCTCTGTTGTTCCTGCCCTTGCCTGTGGAACAAGAGGATGCTTAGAGTACAGTCACAGCCTGAGAAATACTGTTCTCTGCGCATACTGGTCCTTGAGCACTGAGACTGGGAACTGCAGTGTAATTACTCAAAAAACAAGCTATATAAGGGCTCAAGTGAGCAGCATTTGAGCCCAAATCCAAAAAGCAAGTAGCCCTGTTGACTTCAGGTGAAATGTGAATCATGACAAGTGATGGCAATGGAAAACAGATTAAAGTTCAAAGTAAAATAATGGCTACTAAAAAAAAAAAAGAGTAATTGAAATTCATAGCAATACATTATTTCAGGCTCTAAATACAGGAAGCACAGCAGGTATTAAGCTTCGTTCAAACATCATGTGGAGCACTGACATCTACTGTCCCTGCAGTGCAACAGTTATAAACTCTACCTGTACATGAGGTCAATCAGCATTTCTGGATCTTCCTGGTGCTCCTTCATTTTAACTGTGTCAGAGAGGATCATATGGAGGTTGAACACAAGATCCTGGACCTGTAACAAAAATAATGCTTTAAGGAACTGTCAGTGGGAACCAAACTATATATTGCTATTTTAGGACCACAGTCGCTCTGAATCTTTGTGCTTGCTCCTTGTTGTCAGCATTAATCGAAGACCTAAATTTTATATGTTTAGGTCACAGAAAAAAACATTATGCACCTCTTTCAGGGAATGCATGCAAATCCCAGCTATAGATGGAGGTTTAAGAACAGCTTGATAATGAACTATATGCCACCTCTCTTGTGGTATTTCTCTTACCTGATCAGGGAATGTTGTCTCCCTAAGTTCCAGATCTTCTTCAGCATATGTCAAAATAGTTTTCAGGGAACGTCGTAAAAATTCCTCATTGAAATTCTGGGATGTCCCCACCAGGGATGAGAGAGACATGGTCACTTGCATTTTCACTCTGGCAAAGTTCTACAACAGAGAAATTTGTTATTATATTGCAACAACACGGAGATACTGCAGCAGTCTGCTGCAACAGCAGTGCTCTGGTCATTGTAACTCTCCTCCTGACGGACACCTGATCCACCCTCCACCCCCAGTTCTGTGAAAACTCGGATTACATTAAATCTCTGGTGCTGTTGACTGCATAATCTGATGATAGCATTATTAAGTTCCAGGTTAAGGTTCTCCTGCAACAAGTTTTAATTTTCCCTCCTCCCTGCTCTCTTTTCAAGCACCCTGAGTAGGATGATGCTCAACTTCTGCTCATGAATATAGCCTTCATTCCAGACACTTGGCTTTACTTTGGTCAAGCCTAAAAGCCACAGTCACTGCTGACTTGCTGCTGTCATTCCATTAGCTAGCAGGCCCTGGGTCCAGAACCAGTGGGTCCCTGCAGCTCTGCTACTCAGTGTGGGGGGCTCTAATCAAAGCAGAGTAAACAAAAATGTTTGGGGGAGCACTTTGCGATACACAGCTACATGGGTGCCAGTAAAACACGAACTGGAAGAGTTAAGGCTGGCAAATTTCCTGACAATCTGAAGTACACATGGCTTAATCAAGCTAAGGTCTAATTAGAGGTAAATAACACCTGGGCAAAAACAAATCCCAGTAGCTCTAACTCACCTACACTAACACAGTGCTTTCAGAAAAGACATACACACTAGCTGTGCCACAGGATGGGCTGCGTGGCTGTTTCTGCTCTCACCTGGAGATATGTGTAGGCAGGGCAGAGGGGACTTCCTCCAAACAGACCCCTGAGTGCAAACTGTCCCTTAAATCAGCAGAGACACAAAACACAGACAGACTCTGACTGGAGAGGCAACACAGAGGTTGTTATTGCCATGCTCTCCAGGGCAATAGGGTTTCCTGTCACTTCTCATAGGGCCTGCACCCAAAATACGTCAACATGAATAGAAGCAGTAAACGAGTCAGCCATTTGACTGAAGAGTTTGGAAACTTTTACAGTGGATGTTCCAGGCAGGGCTTTATATCTTTCCATAAAACGACGTGAGAGGTACCTGGCCCTGCRAAGAGATTCTGGGCATACAGCTAAGACTCTGATATTGGAGATTGGATGCTCCTGCTATGCCACCRAGCAGCAATGTGAGGTAAAGCAAGATCATGAGCTAGGCAGAGTCACTAACATGTGCTTCTCTTCACTGTGCACATCATGTTTATTTGGATGGTAAGCTGTCCTGCAGCCTTGAATGCTCTAGGARTACACAGCGCTCCATACAGCAGTCCCCAACCATTTTACACGTAATAACCTAGTAAAGTGCATCAAGATACTTACATTCCCAATCTCAAAGTTTTGCCTCATCAGAAGGTAAAGAGAGGCACTCGCATGTGACCGTATTGTGCTGATACTGCTGCTACAGTGTCTCAGGAGCCTCAGGCACAGATCTGCACACTGCTCAGTCTCTTCTTCAAACAGCAGCTCAGGGAACTGAAAAAACAGCACATGAGAAAACCACTTCTGCCTGGACAGCCAGAAACAGACACTAAGACAAAAAGACTATGGCAATGCTCTGCAATGAGTGTACATTAGCATTAGAGGAAATCTAATCCCCTCTGTTTTGAGAGGAATGACACTAATTTATATCACTTCACATTTTCAGTGAGGCAAAAGAAAACTCACTGGCAGCACTAGAAGGTAATTCATTTTACATCACCCCAACATGCCTTGCTCCTACATTCTTACACTGATTTACCTCAGTTTCATAAACTCAGGCTTAAAATTTCAAGTCTATTTCCAATACATCCGCAAAAATAGGGAAATTGTTTAAATTATGGGCCCAGTAAAACAAATTCATTTTAACTGAGATTCATACAGTCTAAATTCCACCTCTATTGGGTGTTCTCTATTGGGTAGGTGCCTTTGCCAGCTCACAGCTGGCCAACAGGAACTCACACAGGTTTGCAAATAGTCGTCAAATCCAAAGTGCATAAATACAGATATTGATCATGAAAACCAGCCAGGTTTTATCCACTCCCAGACCACATCTCCTGAAAATTAATACTGCTCAAAATAATAAGTGCTTGGTGAAGTGACCCCAATGCAAAGAAAAAAGCCCCAATCATCACTGCTGCTCAGGATATATTATAGCATCTGCAGAGAATTCACCTTTGAAACCAAAGCCCTCTGTGTGGCGAAGCAGTGTTGGAGATAAAGTGCACTTTGGTTACAGGCCATGCTGTGCAGAAGCACCTTCAGCACCCCGCCGAGGATACTTTCTTTGGACTCCGTCACAGAAACAGTCTGCAGTCAAAAGTAAACCAAGAGTCGCATGAGCAAAACCAAACCACCCGGGTGAGAGAGAAGGGAAGAGAATAACTTTGCCTGAAAAACCCTTTGGCATAGGGAAACTACCCACTTAGCTGGGCCTGCGCAACACTGAATGAATGGTTTCGGAAGGAACCACATGCACTAAAGCCTATGGAATGATGGTGCTGTCCACCTGATGAGGTTTTGGCCTTTTGGGACCTTGTTCTGTTAGCGCGAGAGACTKTAGCAGCCTCTGGGTGGATTATTCAGGTGCAAGGTGAACCTCTTGGGATTCCTGGAAAAGTCAGGAAGCTGGAATGAAACCCTGCCTGCACTGAAGCCCCGGAGGGGATCAACCTCTCACTCCAAGGGTAGTCAAGTTTCATCTGAGAAGTGCAGCGGCGCCTCCCTGCTAACATTCAAACTGAGGCAAAAGGGGACTGGGCTGCAGAGGCAAGGCACCACTTGCTTCAGAAAGACCCTTAGTCACGGTGCATCTAGCTTTTGTAGTGGTGCCTGCCGCAGTGCTCTGGGGGCCCAGGTCTCCCTGTGGCTGGATGTGGTAAGTGTGCTATTGCCTTCTTCCAGCCTGAGTGTCCAGGTTTCATTTGTATCGAAAGCAGAGGAGAAAACTGGCATGTGTCCACACTTGCCAGTAGGGAGTGAGGAGATAGCTGGAGTGTGCAACCAGACAAAGGAGCCTGGAAGCGTTCCTGCATCTTGCAATTTAGCTACAGATACAGGAGACTGACCTGGAACTGAATGACTTGAGGCAGACGTGGGAAGGAACTAGAGGAATCAGTTAGACTAGGGCAAGACTTTGGAATTTTTACAGTTCATTAATCAGTTTTATGAACAAACATTTCTTACACTACCAAAAAGGGACAACTTTCAAAAAGACTGAAGAAAGCTATTGTAATATAAAACCTGATTGTTGTCAGCTGACAATTAGGAGAGGCATTAAGATCCATCCTGTGGTCAGGTATCCGTTCTTCTGCAGCAGCGCAGTTGAACATTTCTGATAGCATTCAGGCAGTTAAGTTAAGCCAGGAAGATTTTTTTTAAGAACAAACTGCTGCCCGGCCAGGTGATTCTAATGCTATTACAACATCTCTGCTATTCTTTTACCACCCTTACCTGGACAACTATCTCTAATGTATCCAAAATAATCAGATTTGCTTCCGTTGCAAGATTTCCATCAATAAGTGCCTCATGTTCTATCTCTGCCCTTGATCTAATCAGAGAAAAGAAAAAAATAAAATTACATTCTGTTTAAGAAGTAGGCCCCCATATTCTCCAGTCAAAAATATTTTCTCATTAGCAGGAAACTCCCAGTTACAATGCACACGTTTAGTACTGGACAACACTACAAAGATATTTCAACGCATCCATTAGGAGGACAAGAAGAAAGAACTGTTTTTTACATATACCAACTTACACACAATTTATGTTTATCATGCTCAGGAGGGACCACACTTTTTGACACTTCATTACCCTCCCAGGAACATAACAACAATTTAGCATCAAAGTCCAGCTCAAAACTGGTTTAGTAGCATCATAAGGCATGCAGCAACACAACCAGGAACAGAACATATGGTTTTATGTTATAGGCTATGGACACAAGGTGGTGCTACGTGAGCTAGTATTTTTGCACTGTTAACCCTGGCAGCTAGACTGATTCTGGTGCAGAGTGCATCATCTGAGGATGTGACCTTTGTCCTTTTACATTACATTATATTACAGCTTTTGTAGAATAGCTTCCTCTCCGAGAAAACGACACAATTTTGCTCTTAAATGCCAAGCACCCACTTGGAAAGCAACCTGGAAAGGCTGATTAAGTTCATACACCCACTCACACTGGTGTTCCCAGGAATTCAGTGCTAACCACTTCACTTCAGTGAAATATGCACATTTGGCAAAGATCCAGTAGTATATTTGAAGCACCCAACAACAGCTTGCCCTACACAGGTGCCATCTCTGGCATACTTATGCCAGGCCAAATCACACTTGAGGTGTGACCCACGCAAACTGAATTGAAGCAAAATACGCAGCATATGGGATAGTGACTGACTTGGCTGGAAGTGTTCCTGGAACCTCTGTTGCAGCAACTTCTCCACTCCCCACACACGCTGCTTGCTGTGGGAGCTGGGCCACACTCTTATTGCCTACTCTTAAATCTCCAGAATATGAAGGCTTGGGCCCTTGCTCTACATAAAGTAATGCCATCTGCATTTAGCTGTGCAGAATTCTCAGTGTGAAACAACAGTCTTGCTTAATTTCTCATAAAATAGCTCTCCTAACACTAGATTTCAAAGGGTCAGACTCTATCTATGGTATTTGCAGCACCATGGCTACCAGTAGGAGGTGTGCGTGATGGACCGAGGCTCAGAATGAGCAAATACAGGTTAAGGAGCAGGTTTGTGCAGTTATTTGAACACATTATTTTGTGGGGGAGAGATCATCCTTTGACCGTCACAGTATTCCACAGCTGTTTAACATGTACGTGAGGTCCTTCCGCGGAGAAAAGAGGGCCTGGACCAAGAGCCAACAGTGAAGTGATGAGTCCTGCAGGTCAGATTTTAATCTGATGTAACTCTGTCCACAGAGGTCTGGAGTTGTAGCACGGAGAAATTTGTACCTACATCACTTTATCAGCAGGTCAAAACACACTGGTTATTTGGCCTTCCCAGTGCCTGAACAGGACCAGAGTCCTGAATAAAACATCACTACCTGACATAACAAGAGATTACATTCTTGGGTTGGACAAAGCAATTAGAAGCTGTGAAGATGTACTTTCAACTCCAGGAGGCGTCAGTTTGTCTTCATGACTGAAATTTGGCCTGCCCTCCATCCAGGCTCTGAGGACCCCATTCCCCAGTTTCTTCAGAGCTTCACTTGGGCTGAGTTTGCTTCCCTAGGATTAGGAACAATTCTTTTGCTGGGAGGATGGAGACTGCAGGTTGCAATTTAAGAAAAMAGAAAACGTGCATAGCGAAGCCTGAACACAACCCCTAAGCCTTCCAGATTAAACCACAACAAGAGAGGGAATTTTAAAGGAAAGGGGTGTAATAAACAAAAAGAGCTCATTCCAACCAGTTGCGCACACACACTGAAAAATTCTGCCAAGCATCACAAATACTGCTGTGATGATTGAGTCTACATATGTACAAAATGGCAATTTATAAGAGCTGCACACCAATGCTACAGTACCTGGCTGGTTTGTGGCTTCTAAAAGCACAGCACATGTGGAAAAATAATCAAAGTGATGGATTAGGACAGGAAAGGAAAGCAAGCTTTGACAACTCCAGAATGCTCTTATGGAATAAAGGAAATATGACATGAGATATATATGCTATCTGTAAATACTGATAATGGATCTTCTCTCTAAATTACAGCTTTCTACAGGGTTTTAAGAAGGCTCTAAAACTCATTTCAAAATACCAAGGAAGCAAGATAAAGTGGAAAAGCAAAGAGTTAGACAGGCAGTGCCAGACTGAAAGCTATTTGCACACAGCCAGCTCTGTTCCAGCTGAGGGCCCAAACCCACTCACACGAGGCGCAAGTGGACTGCTGCCATTGACCTGCTATGGGGAGAGAGACCCTGAGTTCTTAGAGGAACTGTGACATTGTTAATGTAGAAGGATAAGGCAAAGTTACTTGTCAAGCTTTTCTGTGTTTTGACGCCAGTGAGTCATATCCTTTCTCCATCTCAAATTCTCTTGACTTCCAAATGCGCTTCCGGAAGGACTTCTCTCTGCAGGATAATATTAAAATAACAGCAGTCACCTACTGTTAGTTTTTTGCATGGGTGGCTATTCTAGATTTGTTCACAAGTGAGAAGTGACAGCAAGCCATGACTCCTTAGAGCCCAAGGGCTGTGGCAGTCACCCAAAATCTTTATACGGTCCCTAATTCTATCATTGCTGAGAGTGACATGAGTGGTGCCTTACACTGCAGTAGTTTTCATCCAAGAGAGTCATGAACAACACAGCCCATTTCATGTGCTGCCACATGCCAGCTCACTACAGAGCTAACAGAGAGAGGCAGCTGAGATACTCAAATCAGGGAGGTAGTTACCAGGGATGCTACGAGAAGCACCCGTCCAGCCTTCCTTGGACTAGATAAGGAGCCTGAGTCTGGCAACCCTTGGCAGTCTGATATTGCTGTCTTCAACTGAGATGCAGTGATGTTCTGTAGGTGGTACTGAGACCCTCTTTCCCCCCTCACAGTCTTTTACATCTTTATTCTCACTCCTGGGAGGGCAGGGGAATTTCACTATGCAATTTCCCAGATCAGTAATTGAAGCACTGAGGCCAGATAAAAAAATAAAAAAGGTTCCCATCTCTCTCTTAAATAATTCATTAATTTAGAGGCATACCTCTAAATATCTATTCAACTTAGCCCACAATTACTGGTTTACATGTATGAAGAAGCCTGTGGCAGAATAGGAGACCAAACCCAGTTTTCCTAATTCCTGTCTTAATCACTTCCAACCTCACTCTCAAAAGAAATAAACAACAAAAGTCATCACAAGGGGGCGCGTGTTACCCAAACTGCCGGCTATTTCAAGCATTATTTTAGCAGAAGCATTCAGGCATTTTCAGACTGATCAAAAGCAAGACCAGACAGGTTTTTCTTCCACTCTGACCTTTGCACAGGACATGCTAGAAGGTGGCCCTGAAAGACGCTACACTGGAAGAAGTTCAGGCAAGAAGGTCCCATAAATAAGATGTGACCACATATACACCAAAGCAGTCAAGTAACAAATAAACTGCCTGTTGATGGAAATTGGGAAAGGTGTAGAGATTTTATAGAACCAGTGAAGCATGCTGCAAAACTGCAAATAGCTTTTTCCTTGGGGGCTCTTTGTCTGGAGCGCTTGATGTGTAGTATCCCACACCACAGAAGGGTGCAAGTACTCACTGGGGATGGGAGCAGTAGTTTTTTGAAAAAGGGGCCAGCACAGAATACATCTTTACTTACCTAGCTGTCCTCTACTTCTTCGGACCATTTCCTGCCTTGCTCCTATGCTTCCCAAAATAGCTTCTTCAAGTTTGGCTCTCATGTCCTTCGACTTCTTGAATGTCAGACTGTTCATTCTTTCAAACACTTTCTTGCCCTGCAAGTTTCAAATGAGATAATGATGGAAGATTCTTTCAAACTGAGATATATTCAGAGCATTAATAAGTGAAAATATCTTTTCTGTATGAAGACATATGGCATGAAAGGAATATAGGTTTAGCTGCTAGCTAGCTAATCTACCCAGATTCCAGTACCATTCTGTTGAGAGTAAGCAAAAATGTCCAAGAACTGCCCCCACTTCCTGCAGCAGTTCTCAGGTGAGTGGCAAGTGGCACATACTGCTTAAGAAGTGAAAGGAGGCACAGTCACTTGCGTTGCTAAATATATGTGGAAGAAGGCTAGAGATCTCACAGAGAAATGTGTAGCCTCAGGATTATGAATACAAGAAATACTTAGGAGAGAGCAGGAAATGCCTTTTCGGAGTTGCGTAAAGGATGGGAGTGCAAAGTTCCCCTGCATGCTCTAGAAGGACTTTCAGGAGATTTAAACAATACAGCAGTACCTTGTACTCAAAGCAGGATACGCAGAGATAAAGCAAATCCAGCAGGCGATTGAGCTGCAGCACTGACAGGTCTGTGAACCATTTCTGCAGGACACTTTCATCTGCATTTTTGAGCACCCACAAGAGACAGATCAAGAGGCTACGGCTGGACTCTGTTGAGAAGGTGGAGTGCTGCCTTCCACTCTGAACAGACAGGTCAAGACAGTTAGTTACACCAGGTTTCATGCTCAGACACTTCAAACATCACTAAAAAGATCTGCATCAGTTACCACCCTGGGCTAAGTAATTACCAAATAGGAATAGAAGGTGAATAGATATTTTTACCAACAATCAGGAGACATACATTTCTCTTTACTGGCCCAACAGCTCAGTGGAGAACACAGACACTCAAGCCACAAGAATAAAGCTGAAGCAATACATCTGAAACCAAACTCATCGTGTTACATGAATGACTTTCTTTTCAACCAGCAAAGACTCACTTCCCCAGAATGACTTTAATAACTTCCATGCAAGTTAACAGTTAAGCAGAAGGGCTCCATTCATTGATAGAAAGAAAGGAAAATTGGACGGGAGTCCCACCAGCGGAGTTTTGTATACGTTCTGATACCTTTGTCTCTGTGCCATTGTCCTCTCTTTTGTCCAAGTTCATTTCTCTCATGTGTGTACTTAGGTCTCATCTAGATCAGTGTCTCACTTTGAGTGCATGTAATACCCAGAAAAATGGGGTCCTGATGTGGGAGTAAAGGGAGGAGGAGGGAGTGAAGGAAGGGTCTGCCTGCTACTAGAATCAGGGGGATTCCCTCCCTGGCACAGAGAGCAAGGGAAATGGCCCATTTATGTTTTCAGCCACGTGGGATTTAGATGTGATAGGAATCTTTGCCTAGGGCTTAGAACCTATAATGACTATTGCACTTCACAGAACTTTTATCAGATTTGTTTCAGAAAAAGACAGAATCTTTATCAGGAAAGAGAATTCTTCCATTTTCTGAGCTTTGTTGATTTTTATCCCTCTTTGGCATTTTATTATACTCCCTCCAAGACAGGCACAACCCCATGCAAATGTGATCTGTTCCACCTTGTTTTTCACCCTCTGCCTCCCTGTGCAAAACCCAGCTGCAAACTGATATCAGTCTCTACTGCTCACTGATCAGTCCTACAGGGCGTGCACATGTAAATATTTGCTTATTGACACAGGCTGCGGGTCAAGGAATAGGGAGGGATAGCTTTGTACCGATGAGGTGAGTAGAAAACTGCTGGGCCGGGTGAGCTGAGGGACCGATGTTCCTGCAATGGCCATGGCAACTGTCTGGCTTATCATGCTTCCACCCTCGCTTTCATAATCATCAGCAGCGACGCAGCTTGGCCTCCCTCGCTGATTGTGACTCTCTGCCGAGAAACACATGCATCCCAGTTAATCCCCAAATTCAAAGTTTCTCTCCCCAGCCTCCCTCCACAGTGCTAACTTCATTGTATTGTCTGGGAATGCAAACTAAAAAACATCACACTCTCATGGTCCTGCAAGTAAACAGAACTGACTATTATTTGAAGTTATGCAAAGCAACAGTAACAACTTTCAAAAGTGACCTAAACCACCTCAGTATCTAGAATCCTTCTGACCTTACCCTGCTTTGAATAGTCAACCCCAAATCTTTCCTTGGAGCTTTAGCATTTCATTGAACTCAAAAGACTTAGAGGAAGACTCCAAATTCCAAACTGTTTCAGATGATTCCCTTGCCCTGATATGAAATAACCCATGTCCATTGCTCTTCAGGACACTGTGTACAGCAGACCTGAAAACCACTGCTGATAAATCACATACTAAAAGGAAGAAGAGGTACTTTGCTTATCCTTTGGAATTGTTATGGAAATTGTACAGTATATGGGACGATTTTTAAAACAGGTCAGAGACATAGAGGGAAGCTGACTAGGCATATACATTCACCAGCCAAAAGTAAACTAAAATGCAATGCTCATTTTTCACTTCATGCAAACAAGTGGGCAAATGCAGCTTTTGACTGCTAGAGTTATTGAGGATACATTTTGCACATGCAGTTTAGGAAATGGATGTGAAAACATGTCAAAGTTACCACACTTCAAAAATAGTAACGATCCCATCCAACAGTAAAGGGTTTGGTTGTTCAATTTTAGAACAAAAGCAACCAAATCTTGCGAGCAACTGAAAATACACTCAAAGCATGGAACTTAAAATACCTGTAAAATCATAAAGCTGAGGCACGGTTTCCATGATCACGCCAATCAGAGGTAGATACAGCATAGCCACCCGGGCCTTTACCTGTGGGTCAGAGTACCGCGGATCCGAGTCGTGGCTGGACAGTAAATTGTGTACCATATTGATGACCTTCTTATGCAATCCAAATAAACTGTTAAAAGAGAGTTGGGTCACACAGATTAGTTAATATCTTCAAAGCAAACGATACTTTGTAACTAAGTGGCTTCAAAAAAAATCCTGGCTTTTATTTTTAACTTGACATAAACTGTCATTACACAGTATTCTTTGCTCTCCCACGGATTTTACAAATGGCTGGCTTTTACAAACTGGCCTGCAGCTCAGGAGTAATTTTGACTATACCATATAAAATGTACAAAAATCTTTTGCTGATGTGCATAATCAGACCCAATATAATGTGAAGGCTCTCACGTTTTCAATTCAAGAACAAAGCCCCAACTCCTGGTACGCTGAAGTATCAAGTCTACTGAAGAACGTTTAGGAGAACTTGGGGAATATGGAAGACAGGAAGAGAAACTTGAGAGGACAGTGGGTTTAGTGAAACTATTCACAGAATTCCTTTTTGTTTCTATCTAACACTATCTACAGAGAGCAACAGTCTCTTAAGACAGAACATCCCTTTTATCAAATCATCAGGAAGTTTCTACTCCACTTCCCTGAACCCCCATGCAGTTATTCAACCACAACAGTAGACTACAGATCAATATTTCTAATTATAAAATTTCAAAGAAATGGAGGGGCAGAGGGGAAAAAAAAAAAAAAAAGGCCTCCTTCATTATGAAGATGCAGGAGATGGCAGAGCCCAAACACTATTCTCTTTCGCAGGGCACCTTGCTTGAGCCTATTCCGTGCTCATGTCTTAAAAACACAAACTCTGAGTCTCCCAAGAGCTCACTCTGCCCCTTTCAATTCCCTCAGCCACCACACAGAGGCAAAACTCTCACAGAGCAAATAGCATGTATGTCTATAACTATTTGCTTCTGCAGGCAAACCAGTCCAATAAGACAACTTTACCCCATGCATGAAGCAGCCAAGGAAGCTCATACATTATGCATTAGCAAAACATAAGCTTCAGTGTTCAGACCTGAGGTATTAAAACAAGTGCTGATTTTCAGGCAGTATCCACTTTACCTGAAAAGTAGAGTTGAGTTTTGGTTAAAAAAAGGTGAGAGTTTTTGACTGGATTGTCAAGGGGTTTAAAATGATTACAGAGATACCAGTACAGGTTAGGAGGACATTAGATAGTTGTAGCTACACTTCTTTTCCATATTTTTAATGAGGCTGTAATGAGATCCCACATTTGCTGGTTTATATTATCAATGAGACACTAAACAACTAGGAATGAAATGCTGAATTACATGACTGGCTCATTCAAATTAAGGTTCAAGGAAAGCCCTTGTAGTGTTTTGAAGGAGAGGCATTTAAGCTGGGTTTGTAAGTTTAAAAGGAACTGTGTGGCAGGCCTTACAAAGCAGTGTAGTTAAAACCTAGGGCTACATGGGCTTCTTTGCACATTTTCCAGAACAGAGCAGGTACCGTGGCAGATGGACCTATATCAGAGAGGAGAAAACATGACCCCCTAGTCTTTTTGGCTGATGATACAATGAATCGATCTTGCTGCCCTCCAACTAGTCTCATTTTTACCTCAGCCCTGGCATGAACTTGTGTCAACATTGCACACTTCTGGAATACTGACTTTTGACAATGAATATGAGGGCTAAATTCTGATTTTCTCACTTGTGTTCTGTAACAGCAGTCAATATGGGCAACACAGGAATTATGAAATGAGCAATAAAATTATTACTGGTTAATAATCAAAACATCACAGCATTGTTTGCTGAGACAGTCTGTTAAGGATAGAGTTGCTTGGACTCATTCTTTGTTCCTCATTTCTCCAACTGCCAAATTCAACTTGCTTGTTTCATCCACATGTTGACTCATCTTTCAGACATCAAGTGCTTTTGAGGAAGACTGTCATTTATTGTGTGCAGCACCTAGCACAGGGGAATCTAACTAAAGCACCACCTTTAGACACCAGAGTATTGCAAAGTCTTTTCTTTGCTAAAAATTTTTCTTCACAAAATTTCCAATGGAATCCAAATAGGTCTTGTAAAATGTGTGAGCTAAAATTCAAGATATTCTGCTAATGGAACAAAAGAGAGCAAGAAGAGAAAAAAATTAAAGTCTCAAGGCTCTGTATCACCTATCAAGACGTCGGGTAAACCTCTGACAATAAACAATTAGACAGGTATCCTTCCTCACTCCTGCTGCAGGACTATGCAACTAGGAAGAAGTTTTTTCCAAAGGGAAACATGGTGGTGAAAACATTTTAATAACAAGCATCTCTGAGTCCTCTACTAATGATCTGCTAAAGATTCTGTCCGACCTTGAAAACTCTTCACAGGCAGGAAAGAGCAGATCTGAACACAGTGGTTTATTTTACATGGTGGATCTATCGGACCCAAGCAGATTTCAACTCTGAGGCTCAAACACTTACGTGTAATTAATTCCCACTCTACTTTCTCTTTCCGTTGCAATTCTGATCAATCCCAAAGGTACATCCCTGGCTGAGATTATCACATGTACTTGGCAAGAATGGAGCCACACACACATAGGGCAGGGTACCAATTCCAAATAACCTTTGAATTTCTGCTGCTATCCTCCAAAAACATCTCTACATAGGCAAAGGTAGAAGGCTGAGGCCTGAGAACAGTTAATGAGCTGCAACTGAGAGGTTATTCTGCAAAATCATAACAAATAAATGCATGACAGGTACAAGGCTAAAGGTCTCAAACAAAATTCAGGAGCTTTAATTACAATTTATCTCCAGAGCTGAACTGGTATCAAAGAATTCAGCAGGCTTTCTTTGTCTAGTCAGGGTTTGAGAGAGGAGCTGTCTTCAGTGGACACTAGTAAGACCACACTGACAGTTCCTCTGTGCAGCTGGGCACAAATTACCACCCAGATCCAGGGGAGAGCTCAGGAGGCAGGTTAGGTGAGAACACAAAATGTGAAGAACAGGAGCAAATATGATGAGAGATAGAATCCGATTTCTAACTAGTGAGCAGGATGTGGCTATGCTACAGAAGGGACTTCTGCAGACAGTGTGCATGGGCAAAGATTTGTTGCTTTTTCTGTTTCTGACCAAAGAAATGGGATTATAGTGTGTTATATACATATAAAAGAAAATATTTCAATTCATGGCATCACTTTCTTTTCCAACAGGAAACAATTAATGGAAATCCACACTCCTGGCATCTCTAAAGGGGTAGAATTATCTATGAATCGTCAGCATTTGTCGACTCTGCTGCTATTTCTGAGGCCGTCCTTAGAAAAATGCCTTTGGGACAACTTAGGAAAGTAGAAGAAATCAATAATTTCCACTGAAATGCATTTTAAAAGGGTAAGACAGAATACAGCCCTAAATAACACAAGTAACAGACTGGATGTCAGAACTACAAGCCAAATTCCTACTTCAAAATTATTTGCTACACAGGCTGGGCAGGTCATCCACAAACTCTGCATGCTTGACTCTATTCATGTCACCCATAGAAGCCTCATCAACACATAATTTATGTTTCTAAAAAGCTGGGAGGACCCCAGGAGGAATGCATTATAACATTTAAAACCCCACCAGCAACAAAGAATTCCTTAATGTTGAAAAATATTTTCTTGTTACAATTGAGAAATGCTATTTTCCTGTTAGAGCTGCAGAGATGCCCTGGTAGTCAGCTGGGGGCTCCAACAGGAATCTCTTCCCTTCCTTCTCAGCTGGAAAAATGCAACTGGAATCACATTTATACAGTCAGGGCTAAGGAAGTAAGAAATACAAGGGACAGGGAGAGAAGAGGATTCCTGAAGTTATAGAACCAATTTCTTAACTTCTCAGCTTATAAATTTAAAGCAACTCTGGCCACAGTGTAGAACTTGCTTGGCATCCACCATTTACTTGAAATTACAGAAAATGCTTGGGGAAAAAAATGTAAAGATTTACCCTTCTGCATCAGGATCTAAAATGACAGCCAGTTCTGTTAAAACAAGCCCAGCCAAGTAATGCTGTTGGCGGAAAGGCACAGACAATTCAAACATATTTGCAATCTTCTGGTCTTGGACGTTTGTGGAGAACCCAGAACTCTGTGAAAAAAATCAAGTTTCAGAAGTTGTATAATGAGGTCCCTGAGAACACAGAGAATTAAAGCTTATAAAATACTGTAGAAGCGCTGTCCAGAATTAGAGAAAATCTCATGTAAATTACTTTTTCTCTCTTTTCTTTGAATGTAGGCACATCTGCTTACGTTACACACACGCTTACTAACTCTTCCATTAATTCTGTTTGTCATTATTACCTTCTCACCGACAGGGGAGTACTTAGGGAAGTTAAGCCAAATAACCTTTAAAAGTGGATTAGTTAAACTTTTAACACGGGTATGGATGCTGTTATTCAGGCTTAAGATGGCTTTAATTTGATTTAATTTATTTAATTTTGGAACTAATTAATTCACTTGAATGATACACTTGTTAATTCAAATTACCTTTTCTGAGCAGACTAGGACTAACCTACTGCAGGGAGAAAGCACCTTGTTTTGTGAGAAAAGGGTAAAACTGGTCAAAGCCTTTTCTATAATGCCTCATTTACGTTCATGCACTTGTCCAATATGGGAGGGGACTGGGTCCCTAGGGATAGAAGGATGTGTGGACACTACAAAAAGGATACTGGCCTTCTTTTTTCAACAGTAAGAGAGGCCTCATAAGATTTAAGCCTCAGAACAAAGCTCAACTTGCATTTCCACATAAAATCCTTGTCACAGAGTACCTGAGAAGTTGCTGAAGACACAGATGGTGATGGAGATGCAGGCGGTGTGAGCAAGCTGCAGGGCAAATTCAAGGTGACATAGTGCTCATGGCTGCAGATGATGCGAAGGAAGTCCAGTCTCAAAGACGCCAGGTTACTTGGGTTTGTTAAGGAATAGAGCTTTGAAGACACCTGGCAAGTTCAATCCATAATACTCCAATTAGCACCAAAACACATTATAAATGCAGCACCAGCCCCCCTGTCCCATCACTGCTCTCAAAAAGCTCTTCCACAGCAACAATACTCAAACTAGAGAGTCTGATGTCATTAAATAATCATATACACATTACTTCTTTGTGCTACAGACTATATTTTCAATGAGCAGGAGCCATACACATCCCAACCACCAGCACTTATATCAATACAAGAAGTATGTAACAGCCATATTTACATAAGCAAATTAAGAACCATGTACTTGACACACAATATCTATGTCCTATTGATTTCAGCAGGGAGTTGTGAGAATCAGGACTGTACACTTTGTGATGGGTTAACAGGCCAAAGATGCAGGTTAGCTAACAGTAGGCAACAAAGTTCAAAGGTTATTGCTGTTCTTGCCCCTTACTATAAAATGCTAGACTCTATAGCAGAATCAAAACAAAACTTTGTGGTTCAGGGTGGTTCCTCTGCTACAGTGCTGCAAAGAAGCCTTCAAGGCATAATGTAGAAACTCTCCTCATGGGAAAGGAGACCTTGCTGTTGCCTGCTCAGGACGGAAGGGGCTTGGTGATCAATATGATCATACAGAGAGAGACCCACTGACAAATCATGACAGTTTGAGCTCCCCCACACAACCTCCTTCTAACTTTTGGTTCAATTACTCTTCGAAATGTGATGAGCAGAGGGAAAATTTTTTCCTTCCCATGGCATGTCCATTCGCTTCAAAGGAATTACTCCTAATTCACGTATAAGAGTGTAATCAGAGGGGCATAAATGCTAAACCACTGCTGAGAACACCATGCTCCCTATAAAAAGACCTGGATAGCAGAATTCTGTCCCTACTTTACTGCCTGTCCAAAGGAAGTTACAGAAACAGGCTATGCTATGGCTCACAGCTAATTCACGACATTTATCTGCATTCACCTGTTTGTAGCAGGTCTTAATAAGGACAAAGACAAACCCTCTGTCCATGATAGACAACAGATCATTGAGGAAAAATGCAAGACTGGTGTTGAGCCTTTCAACCATTTCTGTATCCTAGAGAGAAGGAAGAGAAAAACAGGAAAGAAAATGAAAAGAACATTGTATGGTAATATGGTAATACTAAAAAGGTTCAAATGACAAATCTTGGCCTAGGCACCAGTGCACAAGATGCTGGAGCTCTGGTGCCTGAGCTGTGACCTGGGTTAAGTTTAATTGTTGGTTATTACCTTCTGAAACCGAGAGACTATATCACCGGCAATTGTGCTGACCAAAGCAGTTACATCATCCATGAAACGCTCAGGAAAACGATTCTTTCTTGGAGCATCCAGTTTGTCAGCAAAATACAAATGATGCACCATGCTCTTCACCTATAGAAATATAAATTACAATAGTGTCACTTGTGGAAATGAAGGGGAAGGGAAGCACAGTTGTTGCCACTGTGTTTTAAACTGAATTTTAAGACCATAAGCAAGGTGTTTCCAGTTTGCTCACCATCAGTTCAAAGAAGAACCAGGCCTGCTGTAGGGCTGCCTCCCGCACACTCCCACTGCACACGACCCACTGTAAGGCCAGCTCTTCGTGAAAAAGCTATACGGATTCAAATTCAGAGTTAGCCTGAGTCTCAAATCAGCTCACAAAAATAGTCTGCATGAGAAATGGTAGCTCAGTCCATGGAAAGTATGGCAAATAATGAGGTTAAGCAAAATAATAAGTAGAAACATGACAGCAGTGGTGACTCTCTTAAAGAAACCCCCAACTAACAATGAAGGACAATGTTATGATATGTGATGTGAGAAATGCTTCACAGAATCTTGCTCCAAAATTGAATTTCAAGCATCAAAAGAATTTTCCACCCACCCCCCAAAAAAAGTTTGGTGCTCAAATGAGTTTATTTTAAAAGTCTACCTTTCTGCCTGGTCTGATTTTTGCAGGAAAAAGGAGTAAAAAGCGGACATATAAAGCGATTTGTACAAGGATACGTTTACTGTCAAAAAGGACTTAAAACAGTAGGAAAGAAAGGTGGGGATAAGAACCAGTTTCTTGATTTCTTTTCCCGGGAAAACCAAACCACAGACTTAAGTTGTCAGTGATCACATTTTTGTTATTCAAAAAGTCAAGACATTTTGTCTTTCTGCTTTTGTTTAGTAGAATCTCATCTCATTTAAGAGAGTGTACTTTCAAAGTAACTCCCATTCACTTCCTGGAGCAGATTAACACCTGTATAACTGAGGTCAGAACATATCTGTAACGCTAACCATCTAATGCATTATAATTTTGCACACAAGAGTGTATCACTTACATGTCTAGACAGTGCTATTCATATTTTTTGAAAGCCAGTAATAAATTGGTTCCAAACAGTATGGACATTAAACCACACAAGCTAACCCTGATCATTTTATTCTTCCCAATTCAACTTTGTCAGAATATTTCATATTCACTACAGCCTAGATATTCAGAGGTGCTCAGCAGCAGTAGCAGTTCCTAATGACCTTGGAAAAAATCAGGCTATAAATAAAAGAATAGTTCGCATCATGGTTTTAGAATAACTTGACCTCCCTGCCCCACAATATCAATTGTCTTCACTGAAATCTACCTTTTTAGTTGGTAATCGTCCTGTTAATGTTTGTAAGAAACTTGACGTCTCAGTGTGCGAAGACATACGATTACAACTTCGATCGGTAGCCTACGGAGTGGAGATGAATGAATGATGACAGGACATTAAAGTTTGCCGTGGATGGGTTTTGCAGCTCAAGGACAATGTACGTTTACAAAAATACTGTTCCAACTGTAGGCTTTTACTGTCTTTACACCTTTTTATGCATTCTCAAACTCTTATTCATTCATAGATCAGGTTTAAACAAAATGACAACACTTTTTATTGTTTTAAAACATATAAGCTCTTTAAATAGCTGCATGTTCTTATGCACAAAAACACTTAATGCTGCAAAGCATGAAACTTTTCCATAATTATATTTTATCAACATGCATATGTCAGGGAAGTAATACTTCTAACTTTCAGTGCCATACCTCTCAATCTACCAGAGACAAAAGAGGTGGGGATGTACCACACAGTGACACTGCTATTAGCACAGGGAATGAGAACATTATTGATGTTATTTCTATTTCTGATGAAAATAATTTGCCATGAGTGCAAGTAAACTCAGACTGAATATTTCTGGAAGACCAGTAAATTTGAAAGGCAGTACAGTTGAGAGGTATGTTCAAGGCAACCATGCAGGGGAAAGCAGCAGGCAATATGGGCTAAGTAAGTTAAGTCTTTCTCACTGAAGCTGCTTTAAGTTTTCATACTTTGCAACACAGAACAGATACAATTGGACCTAGCAAGTCAGTGGTTCCAGCACTTAAATTTACATATTTTAAGAGAAAATTTTACATGTGTATCAATTTTGGTTTAATGATATTCCACTCAAACAGTCATGAAGGATTACTTGACTATGAATACTAAATGTTTGATGAAAATGGCAAAATGGTTCACAACATTAAAAGAAAAAGCAAACATGGACAAAACTAGGAAGCTGTGATTAATGTTCCCATTAGAAATGTGTTCCACCTGAAGTTGAAACTAATGTTAAAAAACAGAGAGAGAAGAGAGAAAGAGAGAAGAGAAAGAGAAAGAGAGAAGAGAGAGAAGAGAAAGAGAGAAGAGAGAGAGAGAAAGAGAAGGAGAGGAGAGGAGAGAGGAGTCACAGCATTTACATTTCACAGACCAGCAACCACCGAAATGAAAGGGGACATGGCCACACATTTTGAGGTTTTTCATGCAGTGCAGTGAGGTGGTGGGAGAGAAGATGCTAATTTATAAAATAAAACTCACAAATTTTTCAAGGATTAAAAAAAAAAAAAGCAAACGATCAAAATCAGAGTATACACTGAAAATAAGATATTCTACAGGGAAACATCAGGGAAAACAAAGCCAGAAAAACCTCTACTGAAGACACCACCTGTGTTGACTCTGCACTTGGGCTGGGGTTGGATCCCCATGGGGCTGCTTTTGGACCACCAGTGTTTACCCAGGAATTGGAGCGGTCTAAACCCTGGGCATGTAATAGAAAGCAGTTGGGAAAGGAAAGAAATATTACATGTTGCATGCCATACAGTAGTCAAATTTTAGTCCTTTAAAGCAATCAAACTGGGTACACTGCAAACACATCACCAGTTAGTACTGTTAAAGCAACCTGAATTCTCAGGCATTTGTTGAGAAATTTTAGTCTAGAGGATTATTTTATTATATCTCATCACACACACACCCCCCACATTAATACGGTCAATGGCTCTGGTTCAGTCTGTCCTACCTGTAATGCTTGATATTCAAAAACTATCCTCATCCTGAGAAAAATCCCGTTCTCACTTCAATCAATTTAAATCCAGTCACTTCAGTAGATGGAGCCAGTCCAGATTTACAACAATGCGAAAGAGGAAAACTGGTGCACAGATATGGAAACCACATAGGATGCTCTGTGCGGTTTCCAGCGCTTCTGATGTAACTACCTCTTAGCCCACAGTTTATAAGCTCTGCAACTGCTACAGAAACAACCGGAAGCTTTGAAGAAAGTCTCAGCTCTCACGGAGTTTCCTATTCATACAATAAAAATCTAGGACTCTTGGCAGAGTTAACCCTGGGAAAAAGATTTCACATGGACATTTGGACATTTTCTCTGGGCAGTGTGGCAAACAGAAGAAAGAGGACATATCTTTGCCAGAAGCCGCTTTTCAAGAGAAAATATTTTTAAAATCTTCCTGCTTTTTAAAACTTGATCTAATTTATACTCCAAATTCTACTCTTGCAAAGGATTGTATCTGCAAAATTAGCATGGTTCCCTCCTCTCTGTCCTCTCCCTTCTCCTCTCAAGACTGTCAGAAAGAAGAAAAGGAAAAAATCCAACTTGTTTGTTACCCAGGCTGCTCCAAAGTCAGAAATATTCGACGGAATGCAGTGGACTCCATGGGCCCCATGAACCACATCCAATGGACTCGATTTTGAAATGCCTCAACCAAATAGCATTTCCTTATAAATTTCACAAATTGGTTTCAACTCTCACCTTAGAGAACTTTAGTTCTAGTTTCTGTGCCAGCTTAGGGCTTTCCCCCAATACATGCAGGAAATGTGCAGCCCATTTCATTGCAGAGATTGTCATCAACTGCAAAGTCCACTAAGACCAACAGCCTATTTCTCTCAACAAATAAAAATCCACCCACAGGTTGAACCCAGGTTGAGATCAGTAACCTAAGATTTAAACCATGAATCCACTGACCTATCCTCTATGTAGAGTACAGCAATGCTGTAATGTTGCTTAAGATATCCAATAAAAAAAATACTGAACACACACAGAGTGTTTTCATCTCAATTACTTTTTAGAAGAAACAAATTAAAGCTCTCTCTCTGCCTTGCTCGGACACATAAACATGCTTGATTTTGCTCAAAGTGAATTAAAGTCAAAAGGACTTGGCAGAATACAGAACTAACCTCATGTTCTGCAAAATCAGGCCCAATTTTGAAAATGCCCTTTTATCCCACTCACATGTCTGCTCACATGCTTTCTAATCATGTCACTGAATTGGTCCTGAGTATAAAATTAACCACATACAATGTTGGCAGGAGCAGGAATCAATCTGTAAAAATCTGAAGAGGAAAGAGACCCTCCTTTCTCCCCTCCGTCAAAAATAAAGAGTACAAGAGCTTCTTGCATATCAGAGTAACTTCAAAGTTCACAAAATTCCTAGTAAACGCTTCTCAACTTCTGGGGTTTAACCCTGCTGCTGGGTCTGCACAGGTACAAAACACAGGTTTGCAAAAATCCACTTTCAGAGCAATAGAACTGCACAATCTTTTCTGTTTCTTCCCATCACATCTCCAGTATTTTAGGAACACTCAAAGTGTAAAATCTCATCATAGCTCTTTTTAGACACTTAATAGATTTGCTTTAGTAGGTAATACAATTTACATGGCCACATTCAAAAATGAAGGCAAAATAAGTGACAGACCTAAAACCTCCTCTATTATGCAAATGTACCGTAATCTCCTAAATCCTGTAAAAGAGATGACTATTTGGATTTTCAGAATTAAGTAAGAAGCTCATATAGGGGTGACTTAAAGTAAATTTTCCAGAATTATCAAATATCTTATATTACAACAGAAACCAATACAAGACTGGACTCCAAAGACTTCTATCAAACAAATATTATTTGTTCTTTTTAAAAACAGAAAGCCTCCCATGATGGATTCTAATTTAAAGCGCAGGTTCCCTATTTGGGAATATGTGCTTAAATCATTACGTGGAGAAATAGAATACAAAWTTTTACACTCTCATATTCATTTCACATCTCAAGAAGTTTCTCATATATGTCTATTGACTTCAACAAGGAGAAATAATCACATTTAACCAAAAATCTGAGTCTAATATCTGATACTCAGACTATCCTGAAGGAAACTTTCCTATTAACAGTTATCCATACATTAGTTTTTTGGGGGGGTTTTTAAGCCTGGAATACATGTCCAGAAGAAAATCTCTCTTCATTCTCTATTGTGACATTATTCACTAAGCCAGCACATGTTAAACTTCTGATATCCTGTGTAAATTCCATATGCACATTAGTGCCTACGGCATTTCACAAAAGGTCACGGTTGTTTAATTAGCAAGATATCAAAGCAGTCTTAAAATACTTTAAAGTCTAAGTCCACACTTTGATAAAAAAAAATAGCGATTTGCCTACCCACACTTCTTCAGCCTCCTATTTGGTGAGCAAATCATGTCATTATTCATCTAAAATTGCTGACCTCTTTCTCAAACTATGTTTTTCTTGCTCTTGTAAAACACAGGACCAACCAACGTTGAGCCTGTCTGGTCAGCCTGGTGACTTTATTAACAGATTTGCTTCACTGATTTTCCAGAGGATGGGATGTCAAAATTCTCTGGAAGGGCTCGGGAAGTAATCTACGCTGGAAGAGTGAAGGGTCACAGGTGGGAAAGTGTTTCCTTTTGATGTAAATTATCACAATTTAAAAATAGGCATATGTAAAAAATCCAAACCCTAAACAAAGTAGGGCGCTCTTCTGCAGTAAGGGATTTACCAAAGTGGAAGGTTTGGCCTGGCTCATCCCACCTATTTTAGACACAAAACTGAAGTGCTCAGATTGGGACTGTAGCAACCCTATGTACTCTGCAGTCAATAGAGAGGGACAGGCAATTCAACAGGCAATTCAGATCTTTTGTGGCATAAATTATCTGTTGAGGAGCTTTTTTCTCTCTACTGATTACACAGGAAGCCCAGGCAACTATGCTCCCAAAACGGACAACACATCTGAGGTTAAGTGGCATGAATCTAGGCCCTAGCATGCCATAAATATGCATGTGCATGTACAGAGCACCTAACAGCTGATGTAAGACCATCAGACACGCTGCGCTGATTTGTCCACATTCACGGGAAGGTCACTTTTAGCGAGTAATAAAGATGTGGGGAGTCAGAGTGTGTGGGGAATTAGCACACTATAAATTTATGCTGCAGCTCAGCTGGCCAGACTATGGCTCACTTTCTAATCACCTGAAATCCTCTCTGGAGCATGCAGGGACTAGGATTACTGCCTGCTGTGTGAAGATACCTGCTCTGGACATAAGTAGTACAGAAAGCTTTTGAGCAGCTGTTAGTGCTGAATGCAGAAGAGAAGAAAGTTTCAGTTTGGAAGGTAAGATTGGGATCACAGGGTGACAAGGTAAGCGATGCAAGGTTTGGAGAGACGTAACAGCTGATAAGAGGATATGACTCCTGGCCACATGAAAAGTGAGGTGGTAAAACCACTCTTATTCTGCTCGTCTTGGGAAGACAAGTCCACAAGGACTCTTGYCCCTAGCCACTACACTTGTGAAGGTAACACTGGCAGGATGGTGTCTAACAAGTCAAAGAGAGAGGAGTCACAAATTTCAGAGAATGGAGTTCCAAGCATGTTATCAGCAACTATCAGAAAAAGCCTGAGAAGGGGCCATAACTGAGGGCTTCTTTTAATAGGAAAAAACACTAAAACTTCCCCATTATTTCTTTAAAGATTAAATAAAAGATGTCGAAGTTCCTGCAAGACGCTCAGGAGTGCATTCATACCTTACTGCCAATGATGGAACGAACTTCATCATCTGGTGAGGTGGGGGTCCCAGATATATCTGGGTTGCTGTTGCTGAGACTCCGTGAGCGGTTCAAGTTCAGGCTTGCCGGTCGGACAGCAGATCGAGCCATGGTGGCATAATGCACTGATCCCCCTAAGCCACCAGGACCTACAGGGTCATACGAAAGAACATCCTGTCACACCATCAAAGCCTTGAACCCACGCTGCTCTGCACCACTCTGCCGCAACAAAGCCTTTGTATAACCGCCTGGCTAGCAAGGAAATCTTTCAATGGCTTAAAGGTAGCTTAACACCTGCCGTGCCTTCCCCTGCCTGGCTCTTCAAAGGAGGGTAAGCAGCTGGGAGAAAGGGATGGGATTAAAATGCTATTTTTTCAGTGATCTGTGGGAAGCAGAAAACTCCCCGTGGATTTAGGGATATGTTTTGAGCTAAAGGGATTATTTGCCAGACCCCAGACTGGAAAACCACTGAAGAACTAGGCACAGTTTGAAGTACACAACCATCTCAAACCCCTCAGAGGTTTTCCACTCCAAGTAAGAAGCAATTTATGTGAACAACAGTCTTTCCAAAACCTAGTTTTCTGTGGCTTGCATTCACATCATCTTTTCCCCCATGCAGATATATCCCCTGCATTGCAGCCTTGTTCTCAGTGTGGGGTGGAATTAATCTGTCTCCCTCCTCCATCCAGACACCTATTTTCAAGTATTTCAGACTCCTTTGCCACTGTATTAACTTTTTCTGGAACTGGCTAAAAATTCAAAAGCACTACGGAAGGAGACTGGGCGGCAGGACAGGCCAAGATTGTACTGCATCCACCTACTTGCCACAGAAAACCAAGCTAAAAAATAGTATTTTACCATAATTTAGCCTCCTGCACTTTTGACAGTGACACAGTAACTTAAGACCAACAAACAGTTAAACCTCTGACATTGCTAACTGTAATTAAATTCATCCTGTAAATGGCTACACTGGATCATACGGAAAGTTAATAACAGGGCTTGGCATGGAACCAACAGCTGGAGCTCAGCGTACCTGGCCAGCAAGCACTTTCTGCTTGCTTGTAACAAAG
Organism: Apteryx rowi; assembly: GCF_003343035.1. Classification (NCBI taxonomy): domain Eukaryota; kingdom Metazoa; phylum Chordata; class Aves; order Apterygiformes; family Apterygidae; genus Apteryx; species Apteryx rowi. The sequence goes on along the minus strand of NW_020450418.1, from coordinate 3,679,364 downwards.
TGCGACAAGAAACAAAATAAAAAAAGAGCTACCTGGTGATGGTGAATTGGGATAGGTATTTGGTAGGCGAAAAACATAATAAATATAGGAAGCAAGAAGGCTGTTTCTGCCGTGCTGGTCCTGGTTTCCGTCCAAGTTTTTGTGAAGTCTGTTTATAATCGATGCCATTGCTTCAAAAGATGCTTGGCCCAGGTTAACTGAAAGTAGTAAGTGAGGAGTTTATTTTAGACGTCAGCAGTAACCATGACCAAATCTTAAATGTGCATTTCATCCACCTTCTAAATTATAAGCAGTGAAGCCTGTCAGAGTATAGCAAGCGTTTCTCAAGAAAAACTAAACTGGTATTTGGACCAAGTCTAATAAACAACTGAACAAGAAGATAAGTGTTGCAGGGATAAGTTTCCACTTTGTTAATAACAAATTTAATGAACTTAGGTTCAATTTCTGGAATCATCTCAACTCTAGCCACCAACCAGAATGGTAGCAAGATCAAATCCTTGCTTAACTGATGGATAAAATCCTTTGGATATTCACCATATTTTTCTCAGTTAAATATTTCCTTCATTTAAGTTTCAGCCAAAATACACAGTCTATCAAAAAGAACAATCCCATTCTGTGTCTGAAAAAAATCTGTTCTAAAAATGAGCACAGAAAATCAGACATGGACTTGGGGTAAATATTCTAAACAAATTAGGGACAAAGCAGAACGGCAGCTGGAGACTGCAAATCTTTAGTTATGTAAAAGCTGGACACTAATGTCCTGAATCCTTCGTACAGACAAACTAAACCAAACCAGAACACTTAAAGAGTGAAAAAGCTTTCAAATAAAAAGTAAACAAAATCTTTTCCCACAAACTGCCTCTTCCATAGTTTGTACTATGAAAGATGACAGTCATCCTTGGAAGCTGCAGTCCTTTTAGGTGACAAGAATCTCAAAACCAGCATCACTGCAAACACACTGCCGAGGTCTCGCATTTTCAGGTTCTTGGTTTTCAAGTCTGTCTCCCTGACAGTCCCCTTGCAGTCACTTAATCACCTCCCCCAAGATATGCTGATGCACAGCACTGCTAAGATGACTAGGTGCACAAATCCCACTGATTTTCAAAGGCTGATGTCAGTATATTCCAAACTATACATTCATTCCAGTTCCTCCAGAAATCTGATATAACTTGTTTTACAAAGTCTGCCATACCAGTAGAGCTTACTTTCCTCTCTGGTGCATTCAGAAAACAAACCAATAACTTCTTCACCAGTGCCTGAATTCTAGCCTTCCCTACTGACAAGTTTCATTAAATGCTCAGTTATAGCATTTAAGCACAGTCCATAACAGGGAGAAAAAGGAGGGATTATTCACGCTGACTGTATCAGATCCACAATAGTTACAGGAACATACAGCACCTGTATGTTATCCTACCTACTCCAAGATTTTCCAAGGTGACTAGTGAGGTTGCAAATCTTAATTTCTAAGTGTCAGTATGGAGACACCTTAACATGTTCCAGTGCTAAGAAAGTGCTGAGCATCCAGCTCCTGAAATTCAGGCCCCCTTCTGGTGTCTCAACTTGGACACTCAAATTATAAGTCATTCTTGAAAACCTTTGTATTAAATATTGCTCCTGTGTATATCACCACGGATCTGGATGCCAGCAGGTTTTATTTTGAAGATACATAGTATATTAGTAGTACCAAAAATAAAGCATAAAAATGGACTTTTTTATTTCTACATATATACGATAAAATTGGACGTGTCAAACTCTCAGCTATGTAATTGTCTATGAAACTTAAATAGAATACCTATTTGGCCTGCAATGACAGGAGGTCTTACTACCAGAAGAATCAGTTTGTCAAGCAGGAGATGAAGAAATCGCACTACCGGCTCCAGTTGAGAGGAATTTAAAGCTGAAATGCTGCTCTTCAGTTCATTTTCCAAGTTGTTTTCCATAATTCTCATGTCTCCTATTCGCACAGGGAACATGTGCTCATCCAGAGCATGGACAAGTGCAAAGAACTTGTCAAGATAAGGGTCCTACACACAAGCAAAAATGAATAATCAACAAGAAGCTCCCAAAGCAGATCTGCTTTCTGTGGATTTGTGGCCTCCTATTTGGCCATTTAATGTCACAAAATATAGCAGGAACTCAACATCTTTCAGGGCTCTGCCCATATGTCTAATCAGCCAATGGGTTCAAAAGTTGTCAGGGCAAACTAGCAGTTCCCACAAACTGTGACTGACTATAAAAACTGTATTCTTAGAAAAACAGACAGACTTTCACAAAAACCATGTTACCAATCATAGCACAAATGAAATACATATGAAGCATCAAAATGGCATTCTGGCACTTAATAAAATAGAAGAGGTTAAAACGATCAGTCAAAACAATCACCACCTTACATTCCAGATTATTGTACTTTAAACGTACAAATCATTGTCAAATGCTTATCAAGCTCCCTATGTTACAATGACTACTCTTGATGTTTACCTGAGTATGGAGGGATGATACAGAAACAACTTCCACATTGAAAACACCTTTGTGATTATCTACCCACTTCATTCCAGGAAGTGGCACCTGTAGGTTAACAAAACGATTAACTAGTATGTGTCAGGAAGCAGAGCTAAGGTGCTTCTAATTACTATTGCCATTCATTCTTATTTTACTGTCAGATCACACACAAACACACCTGTCTAAACTTAGCAGCACTGAAGAAATAAATAACTTAGGAGTTAAAAATACACATGCACACACATGTATATATATGTATACATATATTCTCTCACTTTTTTGATGGGGGTATTCTCTGGTGGATTTTCAGCATGAAGAACAACTCACCTCTGGAGAAAGCACTGAATAAGCCTGTGGTGGTTTTTCCAATGAAACAGGTAGGCAGAACTGACCAGTCTTTAACCGTCCATTTTGAAGCATCGGTATCCACTTTAAGAAGAAGGAATTTAAAAAAGGAAAAACAAAAACATTAACTTCTTAAGGCTTTCTTGAACTCTGTAGGATTGAATTTCTCACTGAAATCTTTGCTTACTTAAAAACACAGTTTCTTCAAAATGCAACAATTATAAAATTCTATAATGGTGTAAGTGTTGATAGCCATGCTAAATGAATTGTAAACAAATGCATTATGAATGCATCCTGTGTTGAAACACAAAAAGATTGAAAGGCACTCACAGTGTATCCAACCGGAGTTTCCAGGGGAGTGTTTTGTTTTTGTTGGCAACTGACATGGTAGAAAGTAAAAAGCAGGTGGTGGTGATCCGTTAAAGTGGCTGGAAGCTTAATCTTGATTTCCTCATGAAAATCAGGTGATCTGTGCAGAGAGCAGACCCTCAACTGAGTTATCAATACAAACAGTGTGGTTTAGACTTATTTCTATCATATGCTTGAGACTGAATCCTTTAAGTTAAAGTATCTGGAAGGAAAGAGGCATAAGGACTATCTGAAGGGATGAAAAGCTTCACTTTCTGATTACCAAGAATTGGAAAAACTTGCAGTATATATTTACAGTCCAGAAAAATACTTGCAATATCTTCTAGCAGTTTTCCTAATTTTGCTGAGATATATGGGATTTTAAACACCAATGGCATCTCACTCAAAATTGGACAACTGCTTTTCTTTTTTCAGTCTAGGTATGTATGTAAAACAGTATGTAAATTAATAGGATAAACATACCAAAATTCGTCATTATTGAGCTCATTTTCATAACTGTCTTTAGGTTCCAAGGTATTTTTCATGCTTAGTATAAAAACCATTAAGAACACGCTTATTGTTTCAAAAGGAAAAGGATTTTTTTTGTTTCATGAAAATACAAAGGATAAATGAAAGTATGTACTAAGAGTATCTGAAAAAATGATCCTACAACAGGAGCCTACTGATCCTGCAACAGGAGCAAATAAAGTTAATTTTTAAGTCTACTTTCTACAAAAAAATACCATTCCTCCCTGTAAGGATTTTATTGTGATTCTGACTTCCCAATTGCCTAAACTGAAAAGATACAGAGACCCCAGAGCTGCTTCCAAGATCTCGGCATCACAGGCTATGCCCAGTCCTGTCACTACTGAAAGGAACAGTGTCATTCCTCCATTTGCTGTATCTACGCTGTCCGTTTAGCTCATTCTTGTATCATTCCAGGGCCCTGCGCATCCTGCACACACAGTAGGTCAACCACAGCTCCCTTCCGAAACAGCCAATTTCTTCCGAAAGGAAACCTAGCTCGCAGAGCAATTTGCTCAATAACCTGATCCAGAAACAGTAAGTACCGAAACAAGATTAGATTCAGCCTCATCCCAGCAAACCCGGCACCCCCGAACGCTCCAAAGCACCTGACACGTACCCTTGGCATTCTGCAATGCAAGCAGCAGTCTGGCGGGCTGCTCTGCGCCCCCTCCTCACACAGGCATTTGGAATTGCAGTGCTCCCCACAGAGAGGGAACTCCGCCTCGAGGCGAGACTGGGAGACAGGGAGTGGATTCTCCACAATGTGGACACAAATGGCCTGTTCCAAAGCATTATACCAGCCCAAAGTAGCTTGGATTGAGAGCCAGGCCACAACAACGGACCCGAGGGATGGGGTCCTTCCCCGGTACAGTTACAAATACAACAGACACGTTAAGGCTAGATTCAGCACTCCTTACCCCAGCTGCAGTGAAATTATTTTCAAAGCAAATATGTCTAATTTGTAACTACAGTCTAAACAGCTCTGAGTACCTAATAACTCAGCAAAATAACGAAGCACACGCTGACATGAGTGTACATCATAAATCTGTACATCATAAATCTTCATGCCTAACTTGAAGCATGTACTTATACCATCTGCTGAGTTTAGCTAAGTGCTCGGGATCACAGCTTCTGGCACAATGATCCTGATTTGTACCAAAGTAAACAAAGACTCAGGCTCCTAGTCATTGCAGAACTCTAACTACAGTATCTACTGACACTGCAGTTATTGTTGTAAGTGCTATGTAGACAGTCATCGTTAAATAAACAACGAGACAGATTCACAATTGAGTTACTCCACATTCACACTGCTAAAACTCCTTCTGGTTGGAATTGCACTATCCACAGGGACCCACGTCCTTTTATAAACTATCTTGTGTTTTACCTGTTGTGATATACTACAGCTGTGTACGCTTCTTTGGAAAACTCAGGACAGCTAGATTTGCCAAAGATGACCTGAAAAAAAAACAAACAAAAATCCCTCTGTTATATTGTGCCAAGAATTTGTTCCATAATCCTGCAGAGATATTTACAGCTCCATTCACAGCTAGAGTCAGTGCAGCTGTGTACAGTTACATCTGCTCATTACTTGCTCCTTAACTCCTATGTAACATTTTACTCAGTCACTGAAGAGATTTTAATAATCCCAGTTACAGATGCACACAGATATAGCTGAGGAATTGATGCATGTAATGACCCTCTAGGCAGGGGTAACAGTGAGAGAATTTCTCTGCTGTATTCCTCATCTGCAGAAAGGCAAAAAGCAGGAAGATCATGAATTCAGAAGAAATCAGGAAAGACAGACAAGACATCATGGAAATCAGGCCAACAGAACCTAGATAAAGCAAGCTAAGGAGAACAGGGAAATTAAAGAGTGAGTAAGAACCACTAACCTCTCAACAGGGATTTTCATCACTAAGTCTCAAATTGCCCTACAAGAAAGGGCAGCTTTACAAGAGCTTTACAAGAGAATGCAGTTTAGTACAGCCTATGAGGAAGGTACCTCACACCTAGAACTTCACCAGGTGCTGACCACTACTGGCCATGAATGCAAGTATAACTGTCATCTTTATTTTTTTTTGGAAACTGTAGCAAACATAGTACTATCCCAAACACAAGGAGTCCGCTGCAAACATTTCAGGTTAAAATACTAGCTACATTGTTACTTGGCAAACTCCATATAAATGCCCCCTTTGTTCTGAATTACTATAATTTTATACTCCCTAGAAACTGTTATTTTGAAATATATGTCAGTGGGGCTTCCAGGGGGGCTTTCTTTAACACAGGGATTTTATGGCTGCAATGTGTGCTTTGCCTTAGCAGCATGCAGCACTCAGAAACTGAGCACAAAGTACTTCCCTCACCGGCATAGCATTGCTTGGATCCTCTCCATACATGAACTGGACTTTTACAGTGATATTCCTGGCAGATCCTTGGCGGTTGGCAAAGTTAAGGCTCTGAGGATAGACATAAAGAAGATTCCTGCAAGAGATAAATGCATTGAGTGAGCATCCCACTGAGAGAATGACAGGGTTCACACTGTTATTAATGCTTTTACTTAAAGCCCTACAAAAACACATAGAAAATCTAAGTGAAGGACTTGACATTTTCCATTAGCCAGATGGTCTTCTCCTGAATGTAAACACACACCCACACAAGTGATTTGGTAATGACTCCTGGTTTTAGACATCAAAGTCACAATTTTCTTAACTGCCAAGATACTTTGGGAGGGTTCCTGTTTATAAAGGTGCTTGAAAAACACATCTAAAAACTTCTCAGTGATTATACTATCTAAGAAGTTCAAGTGGAAAGGAAACGCATCGACAGAAAAACACTGAGAAGTGTTTACTTGTTCAACACAGAGTGGCTGGTTTTCTGCTAAATACCTTCCTTGTTGTAATCTGTTTTGTTTGGGTTTTTTTAAATCTCCTTACATCATGATGACTTCAGATTACACATCTCCTCTGAAAACTGACTGAAGTAATGGATATCTGTATCTTCAGCAGATATGCAATCTTTGCAATGACTCAGATGGAACGGTGCCTCCAATTCCACACCTAACTACCACACTTCAGTGAAGATGTGGATCAATTAAAAATAACAGGTGAGAAACAAGGATAGTCAAGAGGTCTGGAAAACAGTGGGGTGACCAGATTGAACCAGGATTGTTTAGCTTCGAGGGGAACGGCTAGGGAATGGAATGGATAATGACAACACTCTAGAAGTATCTAAAGAACTGCTGCAAAGAGCAAAGTAATAAAGTGTTCATCATATCTATAGGGGATATGACAGCAAGTAATGGGCTGAAATTGCAGCAAAGAAGATTTAGGTTAGATATGAGGAAAAACTTTCTGACTATAAAGCTAGTTAAGCAGTAGAACAGATTGCCTGGGGAGGGTGTGAAATCTCCATTTTCTGAAGCTTTTAAGGACATGTTAGGCAAACATCTGTCCAGAATAGTTTAGACAACCTCATCCTTCACTGGAGAGAGCCAGATTTTCGAGGCCCCTTCCAGCTCCATTTCTTCAAGTCTATGATTATTTTAAACACAAAAATGAGCATGTGCAAAATTCTGTATTTTTTTCTGTCTTCTTAGCCCTATTGAGTTCCTGTGAAGAAAGTGGAAGTTGGATTCACACACCATTAGCAAAACTGTCAACTATGAGCCCCAGGCCTGCCATATGATTGGGTAATTCACACCTGCAGAAAGTCCCTTATACGTTCATATGAGGCCACAAAAGACAATGGCCCTTGAACCATTCCACACAACAGACTAAATTATTCAAAGGAAATACACGTTCTTTTGCTACAAAATAGAGAAAAGCGTACAAATTATTCTACATCTAAAAGAACTCGGCCTGGAAATCATCTATCCAGCTTCCATACAGTCCTGCCCATCAGGATAGAGGCATTCTCCTTCTAACACCCACCGGCTCCAGGGTGCAAAATTTATCCCTCAGTGCTAGGGCTCCAACAAGCAGGATCGAGAGGGATGCTCACTGCAGACTACTCAGCAGCCTGGTGGTTAGGACACTGCACGCGAGTGAGGAGATGCCTTGGTTCAGACTGCTGCCTTGCATATCTTAGGGAAAAAGACTGAAGCGTTATCCTTTCCAAACACTGAAGCAACCAATTCTGTAACAAGCCCTGACTTGTAAGGAAAGAGATAAAGGAGGTTCCCTTCCAATCTGTCCCCCAGTTGGGAACTATTCATTGAATCTGAGCATAATTTGTAAATAGTTTCCAACTCTGCTCCTTGTCCCAGAGAGACAAGAGACAACAGATGGACAAACAAAACTGCAGAGAGGAGCACAGCAGGCCAACTTTTTAAGTGCAGTAAAGCAGCTGCTACAGAGCACTGGCAACAGTAGACTGAAAACAGAAAGGCACTTTTCTGACTGTCACAATGGCAGTGATTTGGTTGCTCTGTGTAGGCATCTGGTGCCATTTTAGATGCCATGGGTATCCAAAACATCTGCCCTGGTCTGGCAGATATGACAGAGGAGCCCACACTCGTCAGGAGGGACAGCTGGAAACAGGTGGGCTGTCCTGGGCTGTCTGAAATTGTACTAGATGGCACATGAATCCCATCCGAAGTTTTTGTTCTGACTGCACGTGAACTCCATTTTCTCCTTGATAGCCATGGGTACTCCTAGCTGTACAGACACAGGCTAATGCTGGCCCTAAGAACTTCTCTAAGAGTCTCAAAAGAAAAAGGTACTTCCTAGAAGCCAGCACCTATATCAAGCAGTCCTGATGTAAAGCTCCAGAATGCTATACAGGGCAGCATGAAGCCAGGCAGAGGAATATGCTTAGCTGGCACGTGGGAAATTTCTTCTCTTTCAAATGAAGTCCTTCATGCTGAATTAAGTTTTTGAATTCCATCCCCATTGGTCACTTTGCCTAATCAATGCTCTCTTATTATTTCAGAGGGGGCCCATGCCTTTTTTGCGACTCTACTAAATTACTTTGTTCTGGCATGAATACATTTGCTCCTTGATATGCTTTTTAAAATGAAAATGGATATGAAAATTTACTCTAAAATGTACATTGCTCATAAAACTTTCATTAAGTATTATTAGTGCTTAAGAGAAGGATTTAATGTATTTGGGAAGCCAGGCTACATGATCCCTATATTAAAGATAGTCTTACGCTTGGGGCTGATTTATGCTGGATATCAGAGATTAGCCTAAACCAAGCTTTCAGTTCACATATCACCTCTTCTGCTAGGGCTTGGCCCTGCTGGGAGCAAAGGAGACATTTCAACAATTTGATGCCACCCTAGAAAGAGGGTGGTAGAGACCTATAGCAGACATTAGAGCTGACATTACATTTCAACCAGGGCTTTAGCTACATTCCTAACAATAAACACGGGGAGCACTATACCAGTAGATCGTCCCTCCATTGCCTTTCAGCACCCTGTCATTTGAAAGCCTCAGAGGACGATTATCCTGCATTTTGTTGGGAAGAAGCTCATGTTGCTTCCAGGAATTTAGATGCACAGATCCTGCTGTGGGACAGTTGGGAGACAATGGGAGAACTGGATGCTTGCTCCTATTCAGGCAGCTTCCCTCCAGAGGATTTCCCATTACAGATGTCAAGATTTTGTTGAGAATTTACATACAGGGAGGGAAAAAAGTCCCCAGGTGCCAAATCAGAATGTGACCCCAAGTGAAAAGATCCTCCTTTACTCTACCCTACATAGGTAAAAGCCAAGAGCTTCCCGTTAGCCATAAGCACAGCTATAGGAGACTGGAAAGAGTTGACAACTGAAAAACCCACAGGAATGTTATAAACTGCTTAAGAAACCGATCCACCTCTTTTAGTGCCCCCTTGAAAGGTTGACTCCTCAGTTTCTCCTTCATTGCTCTCTTCCCTTTGCTAAGCTGTTCAATCACTTCATCCTAAGTTCTCATGTTACTATTTGTGTACACAAATACCAAGGCCTCAGCAGACGTTTTAGGACACAAGAAATGTAACCACCATCCTATGAAAAAATGAAACAATAATACTTCTGTGCAAAGTGATGGTAGAAACTGCCTCACTGCGTGGGTGGGATATGCATCAAAGTTGTTGGGCTTTTAAATGCAAAATAAGTGGCAAGGCATTGAATGGAGTCTTCAGAAATGCCCTAACCCTGTACTATACACAGGCAGTGGGAAAGCAAGAGTGAAGAGCAACTTTCTGACGGGTCAGACATTAATGGAGAAAGTCTTAGATCACAGCATTCAATTCTCTAAAGATGGGATGAAGGGAGGAGAAGTATCTACCAAGAAAATAATATTGTAGCACCAACAAACAAGCTGGGCTTAAGTTGGTTAAACAAAAGGACTGCTGGTCCTTATGCTTCCAAGTAACAGCTACTTCTTGATGATACTATTCACAGATTTCTATCAATAAAAATTTCAGCCAGAAGCTTTAAATCCAAGGACTTGTGTCTGGAGTTTTTATTACAATGCTATGCCAAATGTATGCAAAGCTTACATTATTATCTCAAACAGATCTCAAATGTACTTTTACCTCCATAAAGCGAACTGTTTAAGTGTGAAGTCTTCCTAAGCCAAGGAAATAATGGCACCAGGCGGTCCTCTAAATATTTATGTAATGTGATTGCAGCCATTTTCCAAAATCCTTCATAAGTGCATTAAAACATTAAGAGCTGGTCCTGAACTCTTAGAGGGAATTTCTAACCATTATTAAAACTTCCCTTTTCAGTAAAACCCAGAGACCTTTTTCTTTGCTTTATTCCTACTATAAAAATCCTTTCAAGCCCATTTAGTGAGGGTCACCCAGGTGCATGAAAGATCTTCAGGATCATGTTTGTTAAATACATCTTTTTTTGACTGTGTTGACAGCTCCCAGAAACAGGATTCCTCCCTACGGTTTCAGTAACTGCTGAGTCTTATGGTTTAATCATACAAAAGGGTTTTCTCCCTCTTGCCTTCCCATGTCCTGCTTTGCTTATGGAGTCTGTGACCGTTGTGACATCTAAGAACTGGAGGTCGGTATTTTCAAGGGAGCTTATCACTGCTTGACTTTATCAGCACTGGCATTAATACGGAAACTCCTAAAGCTGCATGACTTTGGCAGCCACTCGTTATTTTCTCATTTTTGAGATGAGAGCACTTTGACTGCCTTTCCCATTAGGAAAACAAACCTTTCTGAAGGGTAGTGTCACGGCCTTACACTTCTGCGTTCTGCACTCCACAGTGCAGCAACGCAGTGCTCGGACACAGCCAGGTTCCCACATCTTGCTGGGCTGCCGTGTGTCACCGGGGCCCGCGTGCACACCTTGCAGCTCAGGAACCGCGCTCAGCACAGAGTGACACGCTTGTTAACTGGTTAACCTGTAGAAATCTGGTAAAATATCTGATCTCCAGTTGCTCAGTTATTGATAGTTTTTGAGTAACCTCCTATACTTCTCTGAAAACTACGTCAAGAATTAAGATTTGGGGGGGTGGGGGTGGAGAATACAAAACTATTAAAAAGAAAAAACTAAAAAAAGACTTTTTGTAACTGCAAGAAATAGCTGAAATATCAAAGAATTATTCATCTGACACCCTGCAAAACCAAAGTCACTACAAGTATTTTGAAATGGCTTGCAGAAAATGTGTCTTTCTTTTTTAATTCTGCAACCAGTTCTTCAAATTTTGCAGCCCTAAATCCCTGTGTCGGATGGCAGAAGCTGAACTTCGCTCCCTGTTACAGAGCACTGTCAGGCCGAGATAAAAAACGTACCTAAATTTCATCTACACAAGTGGCAGTTCTGTGACTTTCTCTACAGAATATACCAAAACGTCTAAAGCACATGTTTATCTTACCTTTTAAGCACTGTTTAAACAGGGCTGTCAGGTAAATGTATCTCTGTCTATCAACGCAAAGCAAAAACTTTCAAAACATTTAAGAGTTAAAACGTTAAGATCCCTAAAAATTTCCCACACAGACACAATACAATACCAGTCCAGATGCTGCATGTGCTTATTTTCTACTCACTTGAGCCCCTCTTCATACACTTCCGTTGATATTACCAAATGAGAAAGTTCTGCAGGAACGATGACTCAATGCAAACCTTTCAGGCTGATCTCTGTCCCATAAACTACCCTAATGAGAAAGTTCTAACACATTTTCAGTAGGGCTGAGTAAATACTCATTTGATGAGTTTCTGTAGAAATTAATCTGAACCAATGGTCAATTTTAATAGAGAACAACAGCCTTCCACTGAATAGCTTCTCACAGTTAGACCCTCATGGACATCCCTTGTGAAAGCAATCGATCTTGTCAAAGCTAAACTTCTGGAATAAAGCCCTATGCCATGCAAATCGCAGAATTAACTATGATAAACACTCACTATCACAATAAAATTAAGAATGAAAATAACAGTCTTCATTTGAGCTCTGCTTCTAGACTTTTACATGTGGAGTTAAAAAGGCAGAAGCAGAAAGATTAGATGGTGTTTCATTTTAACAAAAAGATCCTAAGCAATTTTGTGTCACTATGTACACTGAGCTTCCCAATTGCATCACTACAACACTTTTACTTTGCTCCAACTGACGAACGAATGAATCTCCTTTCTCTGAATGTTAGGCCTGATCTACACTGTCTTGCTGCTTTTCTATACTTTGTGCAGATATGCCAGTAAGCCTGATCCAAAACATATTGGTACAAAATATTCTCCACCAATTAACCAGAGATGTGGGCAAAACCACCACCACCACCAATCCAAGGAAAGCATTGCTAAGCAGACAAGAGGTTCTCCAGGATCCAGCAAAACCCTGAAAACCCTTCAAAGAACAGACTGTAATACGCACAGACAGATTTCCTGCATTGCAATGGGTGATCCCACAAGGAAAAATACCTTTCGTTCATACTTCATTGCTCCTTGAAAAACATACATGGTTCCAAGCAGAGACCCAGAGTAGAACAAGACATTTGTTTCAGAGTACCTATAGACTTGATTTATCTAGTGCAAATGTTAAACAGTAAGGGTAATAGTAACGGGAGAAATGTAAGCATGGCATTCTCTCTCACCCACCTCTGGAAAGCAACTCTTAAAAGGTAATTTTTATATGGTGTAAATTACTGCACAAAACTTAAGATAGTAGAATCACATCCAGGCAATCTCTAGAGGTAATTCTCTCCTCCTCACTTAATCTGAAGTAGCTGACAAGTAAATTCACTGCAGCCCAATGAGTTACATCAGAAAATGGTACAAGACAAGAATAAGATTGCATGAATCGTCTGGGAATATTTTACCCTTCCAATGCTTTATCAAAGAGGTGCACAACCTAAAATATAGTGCTTAATGCTCTTTTAAGTATGGTAAACCCTTTTATACTCCCGGGGCAATAAAAAGAATCACACAACACAAAAAAGAAGCAATTTAGGCCCTTATCAAGATTATGATTCAAATTTTATCTATTAAAAAAGTGTGTCACAAATACTTTGTCTGATCGATAATTTTATAATAGAATGTCTGGCAGATGGAAAAGTTCAAAACTTGTTTAATCAGCAACATGCCTGTCTCTCAGGGTTTATCTTCCCAGATATCAACCTGGATTTGAGAAGGGTCACATTCGTTCAGTTACGCAGTTTAATGATCAACTCATTGGTCTGCCTCTTCTGAAATGAACAGGAATATATATATAGATTAAATTCTTCAAACCAGAATCATCACATAGCAAAAACTGTTAGTAAGAAAAGCCTCTCCATTCTGAACAACCAAAGAGTATCAGGAACAGAAAACATGAAAACCATTCTAATCTTTCTATTCATTGCCCCACTTGCTATTTCAGCTAGAGCCGAGAAGGACTATTCTTCCTTGGATCCTGCTGCACCTCCTGAGACAAAATCAAGATTTGCCATGTTAGATGATGTACAAATCTTAGCCAATGGACTCCTCCAGCTTGGGCATGGTCTTAAAGACTTTGTCCATAAGACAAAGGGGCAAATGAATGATATCTTTCAAAAACTTAACATTTTTGATAAGTCCTTTTACGAGCTCTCACTGCAAACCAGTGAAATCAAAGAAGAAGAAGAACAGCTCAGACAAACTACTGCCAGATTGCAAATCAACAATGAAGAGATAAAGAATCTCTCTCAGGAGATGAATTCAAAGATCGAATACCTCATACAAAACAAAATCCAGCTGCAAGAGAAAGTATGGGGCCTAGAAGATAAAGTCACTAAATTGGCCGTTATCCAGCCTACAATGCAAGAGACAAATGAAATTTCTTCACTCAAAGTAAGTAGACTCATGAAAGTGCCTGAGATGCAAAGCCAAAGTAAATTGTAATGCTATTTTCAGTATTTATGCAATAGAAGCTCATGTTTTTCCTGCACCTTCACTGTTGTATTACTGTGTATCTTCAGAAATAAATCAGTGCAATAATCTTGTAAGAATCAGTGTGTCTTATCTTGACATGCTGTTTATTTTACAGTAAAATGTCCCAGTGAAATCAGTGCGAAAATGGTGAAATGACAAGGCTCTATACTTTTTTCAGTATTTTTTTGCAAATCAATTTTAAGAAATTCTGTAAGTATAATGATACCAAGTTTTGAAATCAGGAAAATAATGCGATTACCAAGCCTATAGTTTAGCATTTCATCAGCTCATTGCAAAGCAATACATTATAACATTACAACAATAAACCATTAAGCTTTAAAGAGGGATATCTGTAGTACCTGTATGACCTCCAGAACTAAAGAATCTTGTGACTGTCAATAGACTTAACCTGAATACATGCAAGTATGCAGGCGGGCATAAAGTTTTCTACCAAAAAAAAAAAAAGGAAATATTAACTCTGTTTTGCAGAAGAATAAAATGGCTAAGCAATTTGTCTGAGAAAATACTGGATATTCAAGTCAGAGCAGAAAGCTGAATTCAGATCTTCCAAATCCCAAGCTAAGATCCTAAACCCTGGGAATCATTCCTTTTTGGGGGTCAGTGGCAGGTATTTGGTCAGAATCAAGAGCCAACTTCACAGAATGTAATTGTTCTGGATATAAAAATGAAAGGGAACTAACAATAACAGAAAAAAGCCTATGACGCTGCCAGCAGTTTGTCTCAAGGACTCAAAAATCTGGGTGTTCATTTCAGAGGCAAAGCAATTCGCCCCTTTAGAGGAAGAGCAGGCAATCCTATGGGAAATGAAAGGCAATGTTAAATGGTGTGTGCCTCTCAAAACTGGCTCTGCAACAAGAGCTGGTGAGGCAGCATCACTGTGAAGGCCTTACGCTGCTTCTAAACACAACCTCCCTCCCTCCCTTCCCTGTCCTCAGGCTTTTGTGGAGCAGCAGGACAGCCACATTAAGCAACTTCTTAAAATTGTAGAGGATCAGCACGCACAACTCGACAGACAGCACAATCAAATAATGGAGCTGGAGGATAAGGTACAGTAACCGACTACGTTTCTCTTTTCTGGATCTGTTGTCTCTCATAACACAGGAGGAGCTAATGGCTCAGCCATTCATTCGGGCCAACCACCCCTCTTTTTCATATTTTGGAGGTGTGGAGGAGAGTAAAAACAATTTAGATTGCAAACAGATACCTTTTGGGGTGTGAGACACAGCCGTGCTGCCATGTAGGAAGCTAATTTTCTTTTTTTCCCTCCTATTATCTATCATATTATTGTTCTTCTGTTGGTCTGCTAAGTATCATTATCTTTTATCTCTTTCTTCTTTTTCAATATTCACTCCAATAGGGAACCATCTTCTGCTAACATGTGTAACCATAGCTCTGGGTATAAATGACATGATCATATCTAATTCTATTCCTAAGAAGGCTATAAAAGCAAAAGGCCTTTCACCTTAAGGAACCGTAGTTCTGTGCTCTTTAGATGTTGGTACTACTTGTCTAAGTGATGTCACCTGAGGAACTAAGTTAAACCTGTTTGCTCATTAAGGTGTACCTCGCTTCATGAAACCTATGTTGTTTGAGCAGTGAAATAGCTAACATAAGGGTAACTGAAATCTACCCAAACAGTCCTAATTGTTTTTATATTGTTAATTGGATACATAAGGATTCATAAGAAAAGCTATTCTCTACAATATATTGTTCAACTTGATGTATGAATCTCATAATTTCAGAGCCTTGGGAAATTAACAATATGTAACTGTGGTTCTCTTCAGTTAAACCACATAGAGCTCCAGGAAATCACAGAGAATTCCTTTATTGTGGATCAAATGGAACCAGAGGTCATCCCCTTCCCCGTGCACAATTCAACCGCTGCAACGTACAAATTTGATGGTGAGACCAAATGCCTGAAATGTGACTACACGGTACATTGTTTTTGCAGTATTCTGTGTGAAAGTTTTGTGCTGGTTTTTAAATAGTCAAAGACATAGAAAAAGATTCTTATTTTATATAGAGCGTTGTGAAAAGGAGCTGGATTTCCTGCTTTTGGAAACTCCTCCTCTATTTAGCCCCACTGTCAATGTATTTTTGTCTCCTGACATACAGGAACAATGTCAACAGGCGCCATAGCAATCCTTTTACTGCCACTTCTGGTGTTGCCGATGCCTGTCTTGGCAAGCACGAACAGAGAACAATTTTACTTCACACAGGCCATTTACAGAATATGGAAGAGTTTTTTGTTTTTGTTTTTGTTTTTCTTAAGTGACATTTCTGAACTGCAGCAATGGGAACAGTATTTATTGGGAACTTTATGAGGGATGCGAAAGTCCATTTGCCAGAATCTGGTCTTAGGCCTTACAAGTTTACTAAAATTATCTAAATAGAAACCCAGCCTGCCTAACTTGGAAAGTATAGGTGGTCCAACCATCCAGCCACTAGCTCTTCGCAGTACTACCAAGCCCACAGCAGCAAGGCAGTTTGTCCATTTCATGACATTTATTGTAAAATAAAATGATGACCACTAGCTTTTTTTTTTTTTTTTTTTTTAAGAGAAATTCAAGTTACAAAGCTGGATTAAAACTTACCACATTCAAAACGGGATTTGTAACTGTCTGCTGTTTACTTTCCTAGGTGCTGCTCCTGACTGCACTGCTCTCTATAACAGTGGCATACGGTCCAGTGGTATTTACACTATTAAGCCCAATGGCTCAGAAGCTTTTGATGTCTACTGTGAAACGAAATTTGGTAAGACAGTTGTGCTAGCAACAGTCTAATCTCACATAAGCAGTTTCCTATAAACCAAAAAACTGTGTCCCATCCCAAAGTACTCAAAAACTTAGCACGGCTTATGGATCCTCTTGACTTCTATTATTACTCTGTATATGCTCTAAACTTTCCTATCGTCTAAAGTCTCCATAACACCACTTTCATAATGTACATGTCTCTTGCTTATACTGAGGAAAGGACTTTCATTCCTGTGAAACAAATTAAATATACTAAAACCAGGCACCTTTAGGTACAGAGAGAGAAAATGGCAATTACAGATGCCACTATACTACAACCATGAAGTAATTTTTCTGAATCAAGGCAAATACTAAATAGCAAACACCTTAGTAAAATTTTGTTCAGATAACATGGATTATTGCTTGAGACTTAGATATCCCAAGCTAACCTAAAAAGGTGAGTCTGGGAGACAGGATTCCTACTAGCATGTCTCTAGCTACATCAAGTTTGGGTGAGCTGGTTACTAGTTATCGTATGGATCCAGAATTGTCACAGACTAGCTGATACAGACCAGAAAACACAGCAGCTACTTGTGCTCTGTCTTTGTAAGTAATCCATTTGTCTCTTGCCTTTGACACTGCCTGGAGAGCACACGTAGTCTGGCCAGCTTGCTGTTCCCCAGTGTTTTCACCTGGCCGTGCAGCCTCCCGCAGTGCCGTTCTGCATGCGCCCTCTCCGCCTTCCCTGGGCCGTCCCTGGGCCACAGCTACCCAAAAAGTCTAAGAGCCCCCTGACACAAACGTTGCAGGGCAATGTGATCCAGTTGGAGGCTCAAACATAATTGGTGTGAGGTTGCCCTCTGCAAAAAGCTCCCTGGGTTATATTTGTTGAAACTGGTTAAACAAGGGTGTCATGACCTGGTCAGAAGAAAGATCCCATTGCAGTCAAGCAGACAAAGCTTCCAACATTTTATACTGAGTTTGGAGTTGCATTCCCAGCAATCAAGCACTAACATTACTGAGAGCCAAACAAACTGATAAAATGTCTGAATCATTTAATTTTTATTTTTAGCATTTTCCCTTGAAGCCACCTGCAAAGCAAACCCATTTACTTCTTCATTGCAATAGACAGTGAACGCACATAAGGGCAGGCGCAAGCAGTGCAGTCTAAGTTAGCAGGCTCATGAACTCGGTTATGTTCCATCTTGTCTCTAGTAGTTTAAACACTTAAGCCAGGTTTGTGACTTATCTCCCCTGTGCTTTCACAGGCAGTTCTTGGACTGTAATTCAGAACAGAGTGGATGGATCACTAGATTTCAACCAGACCTGGGACAACTATGAACATGGGTTTGGTGATCTCAATGGTAAAACTCCTTTTTTGCTTCTTTACTTTGTATCAGTTACTATCAGAAGCTGAATCCTCCTAATTAAAGGTGTTCACATAAGAGCAAACAAAACCTGCAATCAGATCGAAATAGCTTACCTAATTAATGGAAGGCCAGAAAGTGCTTATCAGAAAATATAACTCAGTAAAATCTTCAAACGCATACCTTTAAATTTGCGTTTAGAAACTTTTGCTAAATTACAGCTGAAATGTTTTAAAGGCTATTTTAATTATTGAGATTTTAGCACTTATAAAAGAACACCCCCCAAAAGTGTTTACAGTATACTCATAGATGCAAAACCTCACCAATATGCTGTTGCTACTTTCTCCCAAACTTTCTGACGAACCTCAGGACAGCCTGAGGCTGAGCGTGCTCCCTTACGCAAACACCTCCTGCTTCCCAGTGCGACGGCCAATCGCCGCACCTAGCCAGACAGGCAGAGGAAACACCCACGCTCGCCTGTTAATCATCAACTCCAAAGAATTTTTAGCACTAGGTGCTGGCCAACAGCCTCCCATTTCCCCTATTTTTTTCTCTTTACAGTGGTATGGTTCTACTTTTGTTTAGAAATTATTTTGTCTTTCTGGATGCAGCATAGATTAAAACTTCAACAATTTGGGCAGCGTAATTTACTTCTTTCACCTCTTTTACAATAAAGAGCTGCTGCATCTCAACCTTCCTCCCATTCTGGCACAGTAGCTCACGACTGAGGTAGACTTTTACCTATCCAGCTTGTCTTATCATGACGAATGCTACGGTTGCCCCAGATTAGTCTCCAATTTCCCTAAGCTAAACCAACGTGAAGCCACACTTTTCCAGCATCAGAAAGATTTCACAGAGGATCACATTATTCAGAGCTATGTACCACACAGTTCTGTGCTCCACAGTCTAATGTGAAAAAATAAAACAAGCCCCTGCTCCTGACCTGTAGGCTGCAGGGGTGCTTTACTCAACCATCTTGCCTTCTACTGCTTTAAGTGCCACCTGGCTGAATGGCATTCACATTCCCCTGTACTATTTCTACAGGCAGCAGTTACCTACCATGCACTGACATCAGTGGCAAAGATAAGAAGCTACTTAACGAATATACTCTAGGAAACAAGGAAACTAATCACCAGGAATTTTAACAAGAGAAAAATGCTAAAGTTAAATTCACTTTGTACACAAGGCTATCAAAACCTCAGTTTAGTTTTGCAGTTCTTTCCTTAAAAAAATACAACAATTACAATTAGGTTTTACATATGTCATTTGCTTCATTTGTCACACGGTTACAATTATGCATGTTTAAAGTGTCTTGAGCTCCCTCTTTCACAAAAGATGGGAAAGTTAAGAGAAGCTCCAGTTCATTGATATTTCTAGCTTTTATTGATCACTTGGGTGCAATTAAAAAGAGGTAAACAAGAAGAACGTATCAAGGGACCTCTGAAAAGATCAACAGTTCCAAGACTCATATCATTGATTTAATTAAAGCAATTAATAATCCCCTGTAAATACTATATTTTCACATGTACCACCCACAGGTTATCTGTAAAAATCAAATGCAATAGCAGTCTGACCTATATAGGTTTTTAGGGAGAGTTTATCACATAGCCCCTTCCCTCACCAACTCTCTGCCTTTGATTCTCCATTGATGACTTCTTCTGCCTCCAAAACTTCACCTCAGATCTCTCGATTCCGATATCGTTCAGCTTATTTGAACACATATTTTCAAATACTGATATTTTAAAGGTGAATGAGTTATCTGAGGTATGCGTTAAATATACAAAAAGCATGGTAAGTGTGTTCAGACTCCGTTCCACATTAACTGCATTTACTTGCTCTGACTTTGCAGAAGAATTCTGGCTAGGGCTGAATAAGACCTATTCCATTACTAAACAAGGGGACTACATTTTACGGATTGAGCTGCAGGACTGGAAAGATAATAAGCGATACATCGAGTATGCATTCAGCTTGGGAAGCCCCAAAACAGGCTACACCCTCCAGCTTTCACGGATCTCYGGGAACATCCCCAACGCACTGCCTGAACAGACCGAACTGAGGTTCTCAACTGCAGACCGTGACACGGACATAGCAAACAACTTCAACTGTCCAGAAAACTATCTAGGTACAGTATGCTGGATACATTAAAATGGCAGTTTCTTTGTTACATGATGTATAGTATTATGCTTTAGGGAGGAGTTGCTTATATTAGCCTGACTTTAGAAATGGAAAAGAGAGAGTAGCAGTATCTTTCTCCTTGAAAAAGAAGACACAAGGGGGGTTTTTTTGGCAGATAAGAATCCTAAACTGATGAAGCATCATCAGTCTATTTTATAGATGGGTAAAACTAAAGCACAGTGAGACTGTGTAAAAGACTAACATTAGAAATAGAATGAAATACAATTCCAAGATGAAATCCTGAGCTATAAAGTTCTTCCTTTGAGGCCTGCTCTGGTAGGGGAACCCTTACAGATAGCGTAATCCTTCCTTGGCAAAAAAAAAAAAAAAAAAAAAGAGAGAGAGAGAGAATGAACTGACTCTTAACTCCATTTTGACTATAAAGCAGAAGTTAAGGATAATGGTAAGTCTGATGGTGAGTTTCCACTGAAAGGCAAACATTAGCTCTTTGTCAAGTATATATGCTGTAATCACTCTCAAACCAATAGGACAGATGTGAGGCTGAAGTCATATTTCTCCTTAAAGATAATTTGGTTAAGAGATTCCTAAACTATTTGATTTTATGAAGCTTTTATGTTTTTCCAATCTATAGCAAAAAGCAAACAATCCAAAAAGCAATTAATAATTGAGCCACAAGATATAGAATTGCCCCCGCAGCACTTGTTTCATGCAACAAACGYTCTGTGGATGCCATTCTAGGCTTTAACATTACTAGCCTCCGAATCAATGCTGGGAGTTGCTCAGCTCTAGTGACCATAAAGCAGGTGGCCAACAAATCTCAAAGTGACAAACTTCTGTTTTTAACATAGAGACTCTGCCAGTCCTTTGCCAGCAGAAGTGGGGTTACAACTTAATCTAATGATTAGGGAAATCAGCCAACAAAAAAGATAATTTGTTTACTAAAGGCTGTCAGTGCTCTTCATCCTCCTGCAGATGCAGGGATTCAAGAGAACTCTTTGTTCTTAGGAAAAATATCACAGATCAGAAAGGCAGTTGCAGAGGGTCACAGGAAATACGGAAGGGCTGAGTTAACTTCCTAAGTGGCTGGGGACAGTGGCAGGCTTTGTGCGTGTAGTGCTGTATGTGCTGCTGCTTTTGTGCCAGCAGTTACTCTCTGCTTCGCTATCTCTGTATCGGCACTCAAGTTGCAAGTGCAAGTGGGTTTATGCATAAGGAACATTTCATTTGGGTGTACTGAGTAACTGCCATAAACAACAGAAAGACTTTTGCTGGAGCTGGCCTAAAGAAGGATTATTTGGCAAATGCAAGCTTTCTGGTCAGAAACTGAGCACAGTATTTCAGGGTACAACTCACATTAAATGATATTACAATATTTTTCTTTAGGGGGCTGGTGGCACAGTGAATGTGAGGAAACCAATCTCAATGGGAAATACGTCACACCAAGGTCAAGAGGAAGACTAGAAAGAAGAAAAGGCTTATACTGGAAGCCTAAGAAAGGAAGATACTATCTACTCAAGTCAACCAAAATAATGATCCACCCAACAGATTTAAAGAGTTTTGATTGAATGCTCAACTCGATGCATTTTAATTCAGACTGAGCATTAAATATAACATGAACTTTTTGATGTAATAATAACAGGTGCATGTCTAAATCCATGCACTGTATGTATGGTGTAGTCTCCAATGACATAAACCCTGAGGCATTTGCGATCATCTTGCAGTATGTTTGGTGAGTATTCTCATTACACTTACCCCAAATCCCAATGTGCTGTAAGCGTAGCTTTTACCTCCCTGCAATCAAACTAATGCCTAGAAATCATATACTTTTTCATATACTAGGTAATATTGCTTGGAGAGAAGAATTTTCAAGCTGTTGCATTTGTTTTTGGGTTGTGTAGGAGAGAACAACCAAAGTCTTTCAGTAAACATAATGGGCTGTCAAAATGCTACAGAAAACATTAAGGCATTAATCTGTAGGAAGAAAGAATTTTGTTTTGTAAAGTAACTAATTTTATGTTTGGTTCCTGTTATTGTTGTGGAATGTTTCTATGAGCAAATGAAAAATGGGTAATTCCCCATTTTACAGTTCCACGTATTTCCAGACAAACTTCCAGCAGGAAGGTCAGGCCGATGTTCACTGAAGCACTGTAGTCACGCAGCTCTAGATGTGTACACACACAGCAAGAAAGCCAGAGCACAGACCTGATCTTTCAGATATGCTCTGAAGAATAACTTTAAAACTAAGAATACCTACTGAAACTTAAGAACCAATCTTCAAAGCTTACTGAAATAAGTGAGAGATCTTTTCTATTCATTTCAAGGGGATTCAGAGCCATCCCCTTGTTACCATTTAGTACACCTCACTGAGGAATTAAACGAAAGACCAAGTGAGCACGCAACAAAATGCCTTTCAAACAGAGAACAGTTGAGTAACCTGCACTTCTGAGGCAACTCTGATGGAGTGAGTGGTACCATCTAACCTACCCTGCATGCAAAGGCTATATGACAGTGTTAGTCCTGCTCCTAAGAACATTTACACACTTGTTTAACTTTATTCAGCTGCAGAATCCTATAAGACAGTAGGACTGTTGACATGTTTGTGGATGGCCAGCTGTGGAAGTTTTTCCTGACAAAGACCTCAATTCTGCAGTTATATTGAGTCATATTGACTTATATATCTTATCTAACCCTTGTACAGTGTGGATTTTGTATCTCAACATTTGTAACCCTACAGAAAAGGTTTTTAAATTGTAATGTGTCAGAGTGAAACAAGTGTAAATAGAATGTGCTAATTACAGAGAAATTGAAAAAGTACTTTTATTTCTCATGGATTTATTGCAAAGAAGAGATCACACAGTGCTACTTATTGTACTGGTGTATTTCAATCTTTGATAATCTGTCTAACATCTACTAAAAAAACCACTAATAAATTACACTCTCAAAAAAACCATGGGATATGGAACTTCAGTAAACTGTCTTGCAAGATCTGGTTTCTAAAAATATGATTTGTATTTATGTAACTTTTACAATAAAAAGTAGCTTATTTGGTAAGTCAGTGAAACTACTCAACTAAAGAAGACAGTTCCACTCAGACGTGTATTATCTTGAAAGAGACTGAAAAAGTTTTAAATAAATAGAGGAAAATAAAGAAATCTGCTCCTTGCCTGGTCTTAGTTAAAAAAAACATGATTGTTTTCTGAAATACTTTAAAGTATAATACTTTCCAGAACTTCAGAGGATTTTTTAATGCACTGTAAAGAAATTGCATTTAAATCAAAATAGAAACATGAATGGAGGGATTATACATTTTCTTTGCTTTTTATCCCCTACTGGAAAGAAAACTAAGTCAGTGAAAGCGTCAGAAAGTAGCAGAACTAGTAAGTGAAATCACAGAGCTTTGTGATCTCAGCTATGATGAACTATTCCAGTGAAGACAGGCAAACCACACAGCTCTGATATGGGTAAAACCAATATATCGGAGGGCTTATCCAGAACAGCAGCAGATTGGCTTTCTTTAATTTATTTTGTTTCTGGTCAAGAAAATTTTCCCCTAAAACCCCTATATTTCCCCTATAGAGTCCAAAACTTCCAAGAATTTCTACAGTGAGTCTGGACCTCTGGCTCCAGAACTTATCCCCCTTCAGCCAAACCAGCCACTTTTGCCAGAAGAGAGAGAAACTGAACTGAAATGGCCTGAAACGACCTCTTTATTCCCCAAGCCCTCCACTCCAGCATAAATCCAGATCCAGGTGTTTTTTCAACACAACTTCATACTGGGTCTATATGGAAAGAATGATGACTTCAGCACATAGACAAAGAAAAAAAATCTACATAAAACTGGAAAGAATTCAACTAAATTTCACCTTGAAATTTGGGAAATGAAGAAACCTCCCTTGCATGTTCCTGTTCACAGCCAAGTTTTATGCAAATATGTTCTTCCCTTCACATCAGTGTATTTTTGCTATGTCAGCCTAGACCTTTTTTATGTCTCTGGCACAGCAGATCTACTGATGCAGCAAGTTTTGCAACAAACCAGATGATAAGGTAGGAATCTCTACCTGCCAATCTTGGGCACTAAAATGTGAAACGTATTTCAAAACTCTAACCTGTATGTGGTATTTGGAATGTAGACATCCCTGGCAGGAAACTCCAGGATTTCTCTTGTAGGTCTAACTCTGCTGTCTGGGTAAAGTTTGACTTGCAGCAACTCTGGAGTTAGACAGTAATGGGGATTCTCTGGAGCTGGAGATATGTCTATCTTTAGTTGAGCTGTAAGAAGCAAATGGTTTTATTACAGTAAACAGAAGATAAACATAAATCAACATGCATGTTCATTCAGGTTAATATCCTATATATTAATTTCACAAATAAACAAATGATAAATTACAGTTAACGTGGATTTGTTACAAACAAATAACAGTGAATCAAACTGGTATCTAGGACCACTGGCATAGCCAATAATAAGAAGCAACAGAAAAGATGAATCTGAACTTTAACAAGTCCCAAATGCTGTTCTCATAGGCAAGTTGGGGAAATATAGTCTAGATAATGCTACTACAAAGTGAATGCCCAACTAGCATTAAAAACAATATTCAAAGTCTTCTCAGGAATCTTGCCTATCAGGCTGGAAGGATACATCAAGAGCTGCTGAGGGCTAACCTGCACCAAGATTATTGAATATTTTCACTAGCAAGTCAGGTGACAGTATCAACAGCACATTTAGAGTTTGGGGTTATCACTGAGGCTGGAAGGACTGTAAAAATCTAGAGGACAGGACAGTTGGAGAAATGCTCTGAAATGAACAAAGCGAAATTCAATAAAGAACAAAGGACTTGGATTAAGAAGCCAAACATACAAATATAAAAAGGCAATAGTTGGCATGGATTAGTCCTGTGGGAAAGGGCTGAGGGACAACAGTGACGACAAGCCAATGTCCAAAAGAGAGCTACAACCGTTCTAGGATATATTAATTCAGCGTCATGTTTAAGACACTGGAAACAAATTCCCCTGCTGTATTTGGCACAGATGAGGTCTTAGAAGGAGAAGCCCATCCAGTTTAGAGCAACATGCTTGAAGAAAAACATGGACAAGTTAGGAGAAATCTGGCAGAGAGTAACAAAACCACAAGCAATTTAAAAATCACAGCTTTTGAGGAAGGGCTGAAAAAACTGAGATTGGTTGCTCTAAAAAGCAGAGGCGAGTAAGAAGGAACTAATAACAGTATTCAAATATTTGAAAGGTTGTGATAACTTCCCTGAGGGCATGACAGACCATAATCAGATTAATTTGCAGCAAGATAATTCTGGAAAGTTTTCTTAATACCCAGCCTCACTACAAGGACAGCTGAGAGCAGGGAGAGATGATCTAAAGAAGCTATAGATTTGCTGTCACTGGAGATTTTTAGGAACAGGTTATGTAAATATTGGCAGGAATAGCAGAGGTCAGGGACTGGTGATGTTTCAACGCCGGCCTGCCAGTTTGTATTCTTCTTTCTCAAACAGAGGTGTAGCCTGTTTCTACTAACCAAGCGGGAGCCAGGAGAGAGACCTCCTCTCAGCTGGGAGGTGATATTTTACTCTCAGAGCAGAGGCTCCTCAGCCCCTACTGGGTTTTGGGCTTTGGGGTCTGCATCCTCTTCTCTCATGGATGCTGCTCCCAGTTTGATGGGAGCTGTATGTGTGCGCATGCCAGTTAAAACCTGCCAAAATACCACCTTTGGTGCTTGTGGTCTTAGCAGGGGTTGCTCTCGATGACTTCTTAGGGGGGGGGTTTCAGCTGTCCCTAAGAACTGGGTGGGAATTGAGAAGGACTAAACAAACACTCTTAACACATGAAACCAAAAAGATCTCATTCAATACCTGTGATAGGCCTCAATCTCCGTAACACTGATGATGGTCTTCTCATATCTGCAAGAAACTTGTACAAATCTTCATCACTCAGGCGATCACCCTCCTGTTGATTGTTGGGGAAAAATGATTAAGTACACCACCCTTCAGGATAGTGAGACTATGAATAAACCATCTAATACTATATTCTCTTTTCTCTGACATCAAAATATACCTTCCCAGAACAAGAAGGTGTTAACATTAACATGCTAAATTATAGTTAATTTCTCCATCCTTTTTCCTTTCTTTTTTCCGCATAAATCATCATGACAGCAGCAGGAACTTTTCACTGAAAACCTTTTTTCTTTCCATCAATATTATCTTTTTCAAAACTGAGAATGGTTGCTAAAAGATTTCCCCCAAATACCCAATTTTCAGCAAGTATAACAGTTTGGAAGAAAAAAAACCCTCTCATTCAGATGGTGATTCCTCCTTCCTTCTCCCCTGCCTTTTCTTTGGTACAAGTCTAAAAGATTTTTTTAGGAACAGTGCTAAGAAAAGTTGAGAACTGGAAGGAGTTTGTGTTGCCAGTTTTCCTTGTGCCACTTTCTAACAGCTCAGAGCTTCCTTAATTTTAATCTTGGAAATATTATAGAAAAATGTTATTCTGCCACCCTCTAACTGTCCAAAAGCAGAAGATAACTGGCAATAAAGGTTAAAAAAAAAGCACAGTATGAGAAAAGAAGCAAACAGAAGGAAAAAAATTGGACAGAATTCAGTTAATTTTATTCAGTGGGAGAAATCACTAAAAACAGAGCTTATCCAGCTTGCAATATATAGAAACCAAATCCTCATATTCCTAATGACCAAAAATTGGTCCAAAAAAATACCAACAATCTAACTAACAATTTTTCCTTAACCAGATGTGGCATTAAGCAAACCTTGGCAAACATAAATGAACTGAAATCATCTTGTAAACTTACAGTACCTGTTTAAAGAAGTTTGTCACTGTCAGAGTAGCTGGTCTAAAACTGGTCAAATTGCAAGCTTCATCCCCACTAGTGGTTCTTTCTAACGAACGTCTCCCAACAATACTGGAATTCCGTCTCTCCGACCAAGATCCTTTACGTTCTTAAAAAAAAAAGGGGGGGGAAGGGGTAAAAAAAGGAAGAAAAACAATTGTCCAAGAGCCGACATTTGTTCCAAGCAGGATTTTTTACACAAGAAGGTAACCGCTACATTTGGAAATTATGCAATAAGCGTGATAGAAGAGGTGGTTATGCTAAGACAATCACACTCCTGAGGCATCAGGAAGCTATGAGGCACAGCTGACTATTTCTGCTCTTCTCATAGCAACCTCACCCCAGTGCCTTACTGCTATTATAAAAGTCTTTATTGTGTGGAGATTTATGCATTTCTCTTGCTCTGAAAGATGATGAAGTTGGCAGTTTGGGGGATGCTGAAGAGCAGTTTCAGATGAGCTGTGTGGTTCACAAAGATTAATCCACTCCTTTGGAAAAATGTTCATCAGCCTGTAACACTCTCTCAGTCTTAGCAGCCTGGTTTTAAATAATATAACAGATGGTTTGCTTGTAAAATCCTTGAAAGATAAATCCATTTGTTATCATAGACTTTTCTGTTTTATTTCAACCATGACCCAAGACTATCAGAAGGCCTAGGGCAGGGGGAAAAAGCAATAAAAGGAGTAATGGCAGACACAAGGCATGAAAGGCTCCTACAGACTTCAGCAGACCCTGCATTGGGTCTACGTTCCCTTATGCAGATGCCAGATACTGTACCTCCTGTGCCAACTTCTACTTCTGTGGAATCTCTTTCCAAACTTCCAGCGCTGCTCACAATATTCATTAAATGAATGGCTGTCCAAGCAAAAGGCATTCGATACTTGCCTAGTCTTTGGCAAAACTGTTCTGCCTGACATTTCAGTTTTTCCAACTTTTCCTTATTCTGTAAACAAATGATTAAACACAGCAGACTAAGAGGAATAGAAATAAAAGCTTCTTTTCATCAAAATCATCTGGATACTTTTCATGTACTAAGTAATAACAGCATCTTTTTTAACTTACAGTCTTGCAACAATGACTTTGCACTTCAATAGCACCTTCTAGAGGAGGATTCCCAAGCATTATGCAAACAGACTTCAGCTTCACAAAACTGCCATCAGGCTGATAAGTACCAGATGTAGAATACCCTGACAGTCAAAGCAGCTGACTTCATGCACTTAAGCTTCCTGGAGCAGCCTATTATATCCCAGTGAGTTCATCTAACCCACTGCCCTTTCAAGAAAAATTGAATTACACTTCATGAAGTCTGAAATGGCCTTTCTTATTGTGATTTCAGACCATCAGAGCAGCTGCTGCATGGAGTTGTACGGGAAGGAGAAAACATTCCTCAGATAAGTGGTACCAAACTCATTTTACTGAGAAAAAAGGAATAGGAAGAGATTTATGCATGATTCAGTGTTATAAATAACAAGGTTTTGTTTCAGAAAGGCCCGCGTGTACACACCAGGCCTTTAGAAGTCCATACATAGGGACTTAAATAGCAACAGAGAGCACTCTGTTGCTCACATTCTTCTAGTTCAGGATATGCTTACACACCATGCTGGGAAGGAAACTGCATAATCACCTTTTCACCTACACTCCCAAGCATCCTGCAAAGCCAATTCCAAAATTTCATCTAGGCACATTGTCACCTCACCCATCACTGGAAATGCAATTCTTTACTTCTGCTATCTAAATGCCTCAAGTGAAAGATACCCATTTTTCACACTGTGATACAGCGTATTGTGATGCACTGATACAGAGGCAGAGACAGATAAAGAATATTAACTTCTACAGATAAAATTACATTAGAACTTTAGGAAGGCAAAAGTTGGTTAGAGTTTAACTGGAATTAACAAATGAACATCCGAGCCCATTTGAAAAAAGCATAATGGAAAGCCTGTTCATCAGGAAAAGGGCGGGCATCTCTGTTTTATACTGCATCCAGACCTCACTATTACCTTTTAATTTTCACTTGGCTCATCCCAATTGTACAGGAAATTAGGAACGATTTCCAAAGCTCATACACACTGCTTTACATTCTGCATACCCAAGATTTCCTTTTTAAGCTAACTCTTGCACATCTTATAAACCAAAGTTGAATAATAACATACTGAGCTCAATTAGAGATTTCTCCTTCTGAGTGTTAGTTATTATAACAATAAAATTGGAGATTTGCCATTCTATAACCACTGCTGATTTGGAGAAAGCACTTCAGAAAAACAAATAGTAGCCTGTGCAAGAAAACATCAAAGAAAGGCCACAGTACAGGTGCCACTGAATTCTGCAGGTGCTACCAGCATTCCTGCTTGCTCCTGAGCCTACCCAAACTTGTGATTCCCTCCCAGACTCTGATGCACTTCAACTACCAACCAGCCCCCAACTACAGAGGATGCAGGGAAAAAGAGAGCATTCTTCTGTGCAGCAAAACCTCTGCTTTTAATCCTCAGCAAGGGCCTCCACACCAAGGAGACTGGCTGCATTTGAACATGTGAGGGAAAGACAAAGATTCAGTCAAATTGGGCAAGGTCCATGGCATCCACCTATCTTTAGAGCTCCATGCCCAAACTACTGAAAGTCAAGAATTAAAGGGACACGGTTAATTAAAAAGCAAACCACTAACATGTAAAATTTTAAATCTACCCTTGCTACATATAACAAGAGATAAAGGGTCCTCTGCTCAATGGGCTGTTTCGCAATGTTACCAAGTGATATGTTCAAGGACAGCTTTTCCCTGCTGTTGAGTATGGTCCTTCTTTATAAAATTAGGAAAAAGAAAAAACAGGAGAAAACAGTGGAAAAAGAGAACTGGAAATGCACTGCACTTCAAAACCAGACCTGATGGGGAATCTCCTGTTAAGGCATTTCATCTGTTTTATAACCATCTGTTTTATAATCTGTTTCATAAGAACGTGGCAGAGGCACGGTGACAGAGTAAAGCTGCGGATGCAACAGACAAGTTGAAATTTTACTGCAAATACACATCAAAGGTTACTTCGACTTGACCCAGCTGTAAGTGCACAGCCGATCCTTTAGGACAGGGAATTCCAGATGACTGAGCTGGATGCTAACGACACATCTCCCTTGGCAGCTACAAAAACTGGTGACCTTTAACTACTTCACCCTGATAGGGTATCAAGATTCAAGAGTCTTTGACTCTTCCTTGGCCTTTAGAATTTGACTAGATTCTTAACTAAAAATGGACCATTTTACCAGGAACAATATCAATGGTGTTAAAGCGTAAAGTGAAAGAAAATAATGTGAATGTGTATAATTTGTCAATAACAAAATGCCTCAAAATGCTCATAGCCAAATTTAATCAGAACATCTGCAAATTCTTACCTTTGCTGCATCAGATTCTTTAAAAATCATATAAGGCTCTGCACACTCCCCAATATCTCCCTGCTGTAATACTTTTTCCAGCTGAGAAGGGAAAATGAACCATTATGAGGAAATGTATCTAGTAGAGATTGTTAAATTAAACAAACACTAGGCAGCAAAAACCTTCTTTCAAAAGAGCTGAAGCTTGGTCTTCCTTTGTAAGTCAGAGAACGAGCATTACACTCAAGTTGTTAGAGGCATTAAGTACCCAAATCTTCAGCTATAACTGAATCACAAGTGTAAAATATAGCTGCAAAGGGAACGTATACCACTTCACTTTGGTGTGTTATGTTCTACAGACACTTTGGCACATGTTTAAGGGCTTAAGGACAGCTTACGCTGTGTCTTCAGCATCATCATTTTCAGAATTCTGTTCTGATTACTGTAAACCACTCAGCTAGGTTCAGCAAAAGCAAACACTATTTTAAAAGTGTATTTTCAAATCAAATAATGGAAATTAATTTTAAAAATTTAATAGCTGAACAGTAGACATTTGCTTCCAAAGTCTCAGTGTAAATCAAGAAACTGCTGAACACCCAGCTTTGGATAGAAACAAGCTCCCTATCACATACATAAAGATTGTTTTCTTCAATTTAAATTATCCATTTGGTTCAGCTGAATAACTGATAAATTAACCAGATATTAAACAAGCAAGAAACCTCTCTTTTATGCAAAGATTGAAATGGAAAACTAAACTAACAAAGAGTAACAGTAGCTAGTTTTAAAATCCTGGACAGTATGCAGATAACAGTTAACAGTATGCAGATAACAGGTCAATTCATTAACTGCAAATACAAGTTGTTAATAAATCAGCTAATTTTCAGACCAAAATTCAATCTAAAAGCTTTCATTTTATGTATCAGTACAATTTAAAAACACTTTTATATAACCAAAATTTAAAATGTGTACAAATAGCTTCAATCCAATATGACAAATGCAAAAACAAAACGTATTAAATACATAGTATTTAGTAAATAAGAAGTGTTCTGTCGCATTTGCTAACCTGAAATTTAAAAATTAAGAATTCATGTTTAAAATACATATTCACAGCATAATATATGTACATATAGTATAACATGCCCATAAGCAAATAGATTTAATTTCATTTTAGAGATTATCAGTTGCAACACGTTGTAACAATTACCAACAAAATATCCAGCTTACTTTAGGCTGAAAATTAGCATACAAATACTAAACAACATTAAAGTCAACTTATATTTGATCAAAATCAACTTGATTTAACTCAGACTTCTCCTCTTATTTAAATCATGTCTAAATTAGTGATTAAATTTCTTTTAAACATCAACCAATGTACCCTAAGTTTGTACTGTACCATCGCAAAGGAAAATCCCTACCAAAGGGCTTAAAGTATATAAAAAAAATGAGGGATATAGGGCACAAGAAAAGGCTACAAAGATATATGCCAACAAAAAAAGTGAAAACTCAACTAAAACTTATTTATTTTGTACTACCAAAAATGACTGGTGCATCATCTACTTAGACCAGACTTAGAATACTTTTTCCCCACAGTAATGTTTTTGTAAGGAACTCATGCTTTACTTCTGAAGGCCAATTAAGTATTTTCAGTAATATCGGTACTTGAAAATCTGCCTCGCAACAAATATTTAGCATCTAAATACACAGATGGATGCCTGCAGTCCCTTCATTAGAGTTATGGATCTCACCCGCTTAGCATTTTTAATTCTTAAAGGCATTTTAAAATCTGGCTTAAGTTTGTAAACCACTTTTAAAATGAGCTTCAGATCAATATATATTTTTAAATCATTCACTTATCTATCATCTTTAAGGAGCCATCGCATAGTTTCCCCTGAAAACCAAATACAACACCAAGGTCAGACCGTAGAAAGCTGCTACATATCAAGCAAACCTTTGTGCTCCTTTTCAGTTTTTCAACAACGAAACCAAGTATACCTCCACCAAACTGTCTGTTACAAAGGAACTTACTGTACCAAGTGAGAATATTTAAAATGAAACAAATTCTGCGGTTCTGATGTTTACACTTTTGAGAATAGAATTCAGCTCTTCTCGCTTAAATACTAGGTCAGCTAGTCATCCACACTTGGCTTTATTCTATTTTATCTTATTTTATTTTAAATAAACAACAAGAGATGATAATAATTCAAATTTCTCCAGCGTTTCTTACCTTTATTACCAGAAAGACATCTTGAGAGGGATAAGTGATGGAAAATATGGCAGATCTGGCCAGTGTGGATATAGCAGCAGGAGGTACATGTGGACGAAGCATTCCTTTCATTTGTTCAGAGTTTAAATCAAAGTAGAAATTTTCTGAAATCTAAGGAAGAAGTTGGGTAGCTTCAAGCATTAGCTATACTTTCTATTTTTGGTAAACCCTTCACAAACAGACAACTTCAAAACAAGCAAAAACCCAGCAATGATGCCTCCTTTCAAATCCATGCATAAAAAGAAAAAAAAGGGGTGGGGATTTTCATTAAAAAAAAACAAAAAATGCAGGACAGTGGAGAAGAGAAAGGAAAGAAAAAAAGGAAATGGGGCTAAATAATATACACTTATAAAGTTTCCTCCACCGTCCAGTAGTTCCAGTCACAGGACCAGGAATTATAATTGCTATCTGAACTGCAAATATCAAAATACCCAAATAGAAGATCACCTTTAAGATCATTTGCAGAAAAAGGTAAAAAAAAGAAAACATCTTGAAGGAGAAAGAGTGAGCTTTCTACGATGAAACACCAAATCCTCTACTGTATCAAGGTTTCAAAGCCGAAACGAATATGGGCTGGTTATCAACACCAGAGGTCACTAAAGAACTGACTACACAAGAGGAAAAAAATGGAATAATGAGATGATAAAATTGGCTTATGAAATGTGATTTAAATATTAAACAAAGTTCACATAATATTCCACATACTCTCATCTACATAACTTAAAACTCAATGCATTAGATTCAAGTCTTAAAGAGATAAATGTCAAAAAGCACATTTTTAACATTTTTCTCTCTACTGCTGCTAGTATCTTGAATTAAGAAAACTAAAAGACTCTTCAAATATTAAATACAGAACATAAATAGAGAAATTAATGTATTTTGCTTTTCCTTTAACTTAGATCCTGAAAAGATCGCTCAGTTTTGCTTTGATTTTAAGCAGGTATGACTTTCTTGTGCATTAACAAAAAGTTACTTGGACACATACCATGATAGGCCAGTGCTGAATCACAAAAGAAGAAAAAAAGTCGTAAAATTCTAAATTAAAAGTTTCAGTTATTTGAGTTAAGTTCTCTCTGAGGGAGAGACTTTTGAAGCTAAGAATGGACAACATAAATATTCTGATTTCAGATGCTCACATAAATAATATTTCTAGAAAATTAATTACGTTTCAGCTGAAGTGTTACTAAGCAGAACACACATAAATGTTTGTGAAGCATCAGTGATGCTTTCATGTGGGCTGCAGCCAGCAGAGCCATGAAATGGTTTCATCATTCTTCCAGCCACTAGTATGGCACTGTCCTCAAGCAGGATTGTTCTCAGAATTAATCCCTCATCCCTTTTTTTTTTTAATATAGGTTTGTAATGCTTGCACAGAAATGTCGCCACACCAAGAATCACCTACCTTTTTCTTTTCTTTAACATCATACAAAGCCAAACTTGCAAAAATGGGTTCAATTTCTATTTCGAATCTTGAAAGAAACAAACATATGAATCAATAGACTTTCATTCTGTAAAAAATATTAGTTAAAGAAAAAAAATCCCTCCTGGGTAAGGTAATGCCTGACCACTGTTAAGCTGAGATATCATGAATAGTTGAGCCAAACCAAGGATTTGCTCCTGCTGAAAAGGGCGATTAAAGGGAAGCGACTTATTAATCGGGATAGCTGGACCACTTAGCTCCTCCGAGAGGAAACAACTATCTATATTAAGAAGATGGCCTATGTGCTAATTTACAACGCTGACCTGTGGATATGGCTAAATGGCTCCTCCCAGCATTGCTGACCATAAAGCTCCTTCCTCTGCATAGTCAGGGACAGTTATTCTGGAATTTTTCAACTTTTTTTTTTTTTTGTCAGGCAAAACCAGTATCTCAAAAACTGTCTAAGAAAGGTATCACTTTTTCAGAGTAACTTTTATCAGGGAAGTTTTTCACATAACCCAAGACAATCACACAGTTCCACAGACATAACATTTATCCCAGAGAGTCTTGAAAACTAGGCCTTTTAGTCAGCGTCACTGTATCTCTGGCCTAATAACATGCAACTATTTATGCTACCTGAAACTGTTACAAAAGAAAATGCTAACTTAGCTAATAGAGCTAAGCTCACGGCTAGTTGTGTTTTCACCTTCAAAATCTGCCCCTAAGCCAGACTGAGCACAAACTGAAACCCCCTTCTCCTATCTGAAGAGCCTCCCCATGAAACTAACATCCAACCCGTGGTGGGATCTCCTGCTATGTAGGCCACAGACGTTAAGTCTCAGCTTTTTGGTCTAGAACTATATCTATCAGCGGGGAGAGCAATATGCAGGAGAACAGGTATTTTTTATAGGTTTGCAACATAGATGAAATTAATCTGACAAAGATCCTGCACTGGTCATCTTAGCACTACAGCAGCCTTTCTAAATTACCCACATTTCTCCCCAGACTGAAAAATCCCTGGGGAAGAGACTATATGCTTCTGTCTGTGCCATTAAGATAGCCCAATTTCACATGCTATTACAATTATAAACAGAGTTTCAGAAATTATTGTGGTACACATACAAACATATATTTGGCTGATTTGCTATAAATTTATGGTTAGCAAGGGATGCTCAAATAGCAGAAATCATTAATTTCTAGTATTTAACTTATTTATGCTAAAGACACCATTCTTTGGAGAGGAAGCTCCACTGCTACTGCATATTATGTTGTTCCAGTTCATAAAAGACTGCAAAATCAGTTCATCTCTATGGCTATATTAGGTCCTGGACTGCTCTACCAGCAGGAGATATGTCCCACACATATATCTCAGTTATGAGCTGCAATGTAGTCTAACTGGAGCTCTCTAATAAGAAGGGTTGACCTAACTGAGGACACAGAAGATGAATACAGCAGTGTGGAAAATCAGTTTTGTACTTTATTTCTCCAAGGGAATAACAGTAAAATTTTACCTTGTGTTATTAGAGAAGAGTTATAGGCAATGAACCAGCTGCAGGTAACCCTACATTCAGGAGCTCCACTTCATTAAACTTGTTTAACAGGTTTCTATTCCTTCAGTTAATGCTTGCTAAGTATATAAAGTCTTCACTCTTAAAGGGACACAGCCAAGGTTGTTGAGCCTAAACTTTGGCAAACCTTCAGCTGTCTTAGTTGTAAAGTATTGTCTTATGTTAGTCTTATGTTTTAAGGCTTAAAAATTTTTATTCTCTGCTCCCCACCTCCCTCACCATAAACATCCTTGTTCCAGAGCCAAACACAAATGACTGACCAGTTGCAGCACCCTGCACAAACACGATGAAGCCTGCATGCTAGTAATATGGGAGAGTTACAGCTACAGACTGGTTGAAAATGAATACCCAGAAAAGCAAAGGAAGATGAATACTATCTATATAATATCAGTATAAAGAAATTCTCAAAGAGAAAACTGTTTGATGCAAGTTGCACAGTACTCTGTAATTTAGCCTTTGTAGAACTAACCTCTAAGCCTACAACCAAACTCGCATCCTTTTAAATGAAAGGGCAGTAAACAAAGCAGTAGAGTTATTCCAGATGTTATATCCAGATGCATGTGGATATAATGTCAGATTTAAACTCTCTTTTTCCATAATGCAGTTGTCTGTTACAGTGATACTCACTTAAGAGACAAACATTTCACCAGGAGTCTCTGGCCAAAATGTTCTTTGGGTACTTCAGGGACACTAAGTCGTTCTATAGGCTCCTCCTGAAATTCGTCACACAACAGTAATTTAAAGACATGACATTTCCACAAACCACTAATACCATTAGGAAGCAAATGCATGTATCACTTTTTTTTTTTCTATTAAGACACTAGCACCAATTTAATCCAAGGCTTACCAATGTGTTGCATTCACCAGCAACTATAACTGTGCTAAATTAAATCCCTTTAATGTTATCTACATTACAGAGGATTGGATAACTGTAAAGGAAAACAAGTTTTCAGAAAATAGTATCTATGACAAGAGAACATGCTGAACAGCCTGCAACTCTGGCAAATTTGCTACGGTTCTCAAGGAAATTGAACATAGGTGATGTTAACTCCTTTAAGTACATGGCAGATTGACAAATTTCACTTTCCCTCTATCCTCCACTTTTTTTAATCCCACCCATATACAAACAAAAATACCTCATCTGGCGCTGGGTGTAGTGCAAAAAGCTCCTTATGCCTACTGGACTTCCTCTGATCTTCATTGTGGTGGTCAATCTCTTCATTTGGGGTTCGGTCCAGTAGGTTTGGAAGAAGGGCATCTGGAAGGGAGTTCTTCAGATCAAAAATACTGCATGCCCAGCTGCCCCGGGGAGTATCGTCAATTGACATTGATCGCCGTTTAAGGTCATCCTGAGATTCAACAAATTAAAAGCAACTTACAATGGGAAAGGGACTGTACTTTTAAAATATGGCTATAAATTAGGTTTTATGTAGCAAGGTTTTAAAGGCACATTACTTGTTCATCCTGGTAACTGTTGCCATCTGGAGCTTCGTCAGACTCAAAGATCTGCTTGGGGAGCCCCTTTTGCCTCTCCTTCTGTTTGTCTAAGGTGTTGGGATTAAATCCTGTTCCCAGTTTGTGATATCTGAAAACAAAATATTTCAAGTGCATTTTAGCATCCTTTTTGACCCCCACCCCAGAGGCAGAAATACAGAACAAAGCAAGTATTATCAGCATGGTCCATCTTAAAGCATAAACTGCTCTCTGCAATGGATTTCCAGTCACCCTCCACCGTACCAGGGTGATAGTCTAACAACCAGTATCCCAGAACTGCAGCATGACTCTGTTCAACTATAAAGCAATGCTGAGTGATGTCAAAAGAAGCATTATCAAGGCCCAATTAAGGCAGTTATAAAATGTGGCAACTGTGATGCCAAGCTTAAAAAACACCAATAACATAGGGATAGAAGGCCAGTGGGTTGCACTGGAGCAAGAATCAGGTAGGGGCAGAAAGCACTAATATCTTTAAAACCACAGTGGCAACTTCAGGTCTGACTGCATGAAGTGCTGAGCATCTTTGGAAAACACTGACTGTCCAACCCCAATTAAAATTTTCCCAGAGCACCTTAATATGCTGAAGGACTGGGCAATTCAGAGCATTCCAGGGCTTAGGAGTGCTTGCTAGTAAACAGTCTGTCTAGCGTTGCTGACGAAATCAGATCTTTTTGAGTCACATATTTTTGGGTGCCCAAATGGCACTATGTTTATATTCACACACAGATATGCCCAGAGCCACAGAGAGCAGCCACTGTTCATAGATACATCCTGTATTCAGGCTGAATGAGTGACAGGAGCTGGAGAGAGGGCAGTATGATCAGCGGAGTCTCCTTGGAGCACGCACTCTAAGTCAATTCCCGAAGTAGTGTTGGGGTCGCATCTAGAATTAATTGTTCAAATACTGCCCTGTTACTAAAGCTACCCCAGAAGGATGCACAGACATGGCAAAACCATGGACATGTTACCAGTGAATAATGAAAGGGAGGAGAAAAAAGGAGGAAAGTATCTTCCTCACTAGGTTATAATTCCAGAGAGCTAAAAAAATACGATGAGGATTTATCATCCAGCTGCACAGTCTTTACCAATGTCTGCCACGTGCACCGCACACTGCAGGTACCACAGTTCAATCAGAGCTCCACTAACAGATGTAAACTCATTCTAAATCTGAACTGGCTTCAGAGATGCTTGTGATTATTGCTGCCATCAGTCTAGGCTACAGAAATTATGCTGTAATGTTGAAAAAAGAATTTTCTATTGCTTTTTCAGGCCAGCGAAGAATTATTTACCACTGCCAATAAAATTAAAGCATTCAATTGATAGGTCCATTGGTCCCGCCCCGCCTCCACCACCTCCCCCCAAAATTTTGGGTACAAAGAAGCATAGACAAAATTTGAAATAAAGATGATTTCCCCTGGTGTGGGGGAGAAAGAGGGATGGCACATCAGAAGTCATATTTTTCTAAGGCTGGAAGAGCTGGTTTTAGTGCCTCCAGAGCTAGTCAAAGCACTTGCAGCCAACCATCCAAGAGGACTGATCCATCAAAATCTGCTACCATCCCTTTTCAAGCACCAGATCACTGACATGCTAGAGTGAAAAACAATTCAGTCCTTCCCAAGCAGGCTTTTGGATTCTTCCTCCACTCCAGCAATAAGCCTTCTGCCCCTACCCAGTCCCCTGCCATGATTTTATCCAAGTCAGAACTGCAGTGACTGTTGCTCCAAGAGCCTCTCCCCTTCTGAAGGGAGAAGATAGCCTTTCACTGTAGCGCTCAACACACCCTCCACCTGCCCAGTCAGCTTTGATGTCTTTACCTGCAGGCCTTCCTCAACACAGGACACAACCTACAGCTGATCGGTACAGGACAGAATGCCTTACTGTCTCCAACTAACCCTCCTTAATGCAAGAATCACAGCCAGATATTCTAGATACCAGAACACAATGAAAGTCACTGAGAAACTGAGAATTGTGCTGGCTAAGTGGGTCACGCTGTCAAGCCTACTGCATAGTCTAGACTCTGCCTACAAAGGCTGGGAGTTAATAAAGCATCTTGCTTGCTCGCTTTCATTTCTTTTTGGTATGAGATTACAAGCCACGTTTTTATTAGGTCATCTTAGCACTGCAAAGCGTATCTTCAGCAACCCATGGAGTGGTGGTAGGGACAACATTAAATCAATGAATTGTAGCAACCGCCACAAGGGCAGAGCTGTAGCTGTAGTCAAGTCATTTTTAGGTGATGCACATCACATGGATCACTTACTCCTTGACAGCAGTTCTTGAAGTCATCAGACTTTCAATCATCTGAGAGAGTGTACATTCAAAGTAAAGCTACTCAGAAACTTTCCTGCTAATTTGCATAAATTAATCAATGCATACATGTTCTCTAAACAGACAACTCATTAAGTAAATATTGTGATAGTTTAACAATCACTTCTGAAGTGATACACTTTCTCAAACTCTCTTTGGGAACAAATGAATGCTGCTGAGGACACCCTAAATATCAGATACTTGCACCTGCATGTGAACGTTACATCTTTACAAAATTACTGGATTTTTTTTCTCATAAGAACTAAAAATATATGGAAGAAAGAAAAAGAAACAAACTCTGGGAGTAATTTTACTTGTTTACATTCCCTAATTTCCTGCGCATTCTAAAGGAGTTACTGCTGATTAAAATGACCTCAATTTTCAAAAATGCCCCAAGGGATTTTGACATCTGTGAGATCTAATTTTCAAAACAGAAAGCACCACTTCAGCTAAACACAAAGCATCATTTCAGCTGAGCTGGGCAACTGAAAGCCAAGGCGCATGAAATCAGTAGCCAGGACAATCATTTCTGAGTTTCCTCACACCAGCTAGCCATCCTGCAAAAATTTAAACCAGAAATCAAGATGACAAATATCACAGGGGAACTCACTTTCTGTTCACAATCGCCCAGTCTTCTGTGTAACTTCTTACACAATCCCTCACATGAGGGTCCATCTCACTGTTAAAAGAATAAAAACAAACATCTTCAAAATCACAGATAACATACTGACATCTTAAACATACAGACTTTTAACTTAAGACTGTATATACTCTTTCAGGCATTTATGGAAAAGGATTCTAGGCTTCAGCCCTGCAGACACTCAAATCCAGAACAATTTGCTCCTTTGAGCAAGATGTCTCCCTGTTGCCTCCCACCTCTCTTCAGGTACAGCCGACACAAGAGTTCGACATTCTCGGGGGGTGTACACCACCTCGATGTCATCTGGAGGAAACTCAAGCAAGTCTCTCAAGGGGCCAGATTCCACCGCAATCGGGTGGGTAATAAGGTAGTCTTCCAAATCAACTGGTTCCACTGCTTCTGTAAGCGGTACCTAGGGAAAGACAAGCAATGGAAAGGTCTTTAAATAAAAAGAAAATAAACAA
The DNA here is from genome assembly GCF_003343035.1 of Apteryx rowi. Taxonomy (NCBI): domain Eukaryota; kingdom Metazoa; phylum Chordata; class Aves; order Apterygiformes; family Apterygidae; genus Apteryx; species Apteryx rowi. The sequence goes on along the minus strand of NW_020450418.1, from coordinate 3,638,704 downwards.
AGCAGAATATGACACGTGCATGAGATTTTTATTTTTTTAAACACCAGTTCATTTGCCTTTTTGAGGAAACTTGATCTAACATCAGACTATAATTAACCCTGGTGGAGTTAGCCTTAACTAACACACAACATAAAGCTATTTTTAAATGTCTTATCTTTAATCTGATATCTCTGGATATTTATGTTATGCACACCATCATCATCTCAAAAAAGTAACAAATTTTCATCTGTTTTCAAGAAATACATTCGTTTTCTTCAAAAGCAAATACTACACTATTTCACATTCGTATCACTTTTGATTTATTCTTACCATACTGCTGCACTGATCACAAAGGGAACCTTCATCCTCATTCAAGATGCAAAGCACTCTTTCACCCTTAGGCACGGCCCACAGACAGGAATCCAAAGCAAGGGCCAAGAACTCACAAAGCAACAAAACTCTAAAGGCTAATATTATTTTGAATTAAATAACTTCTCTAGGGAACACAAATACAATGTTTGTCCATCACCAACACAAGTTTAACCACCTCTTCTCCCTGATATTAGGACCTTTAGTGCCATAACGACTCAGACCACACCAGGAAGAGATACCACTCTAAATATACCGGATGCTTAACAAGCGTATTTACTGGGCACAAAGCTTGCACCCAAAGCACAAGGAATGACTGAACAACCGTATGCGATGGGAAGCACTAGATTTCACCGGAAGCGTTGGTCTCACCACCATACTGCAAAAAAGTGAGCTTTTTTTTAGATATATGACAAAAAATACCTGCATATACCGGATATTCATATTGCATAACCATGTATTTTATATACATATATATGATATATTTATGTATCTCTTCTGATATGAGATCATTATACTACAAGGCTGCATGTAAACACACACACCAAGAAAATGAGACATTAAAAACTAGTTTTGAGGAACAAATTTCTACAGCAACTGACAGAGTTCCTAGAATTCCCTGGCACATCCCAGCAAGACTGAATAGTTAGTATTAGTCATAGAAACACATCAGAATTTAGTGATTTTTCTCTACTACTTCCTTTTTCCTGTCATCCAGACATTTTCTATGGTACAGGGAACTATACCATGGCTTGTCTTCTGTTGGAGATGACTTTAAAAATAACACCGACTGTTCAAGTTTAAAATGTGCTACTCAAAAAATTTGCTATTCCAATGTACAAATTCTACTTTTTAAACTTCTCTTGCCAAAAAGTTCTGAAATGAATTAACTTTATTCAAAGAAAAAGACTTGGCTAACACCGAATGGGTATTGAAAGAATCCCTCATACCACAGCCAGCTTCAATGAATACTGTAGTTTTCTTAAGACACAGAAAGCCAAACCTTTGGCAGAAAAATGGGATGACTCCAATAAAGTCAGTTGAGCTAGACCACATGACTTTATGGCAGATAAGAATCTTGATGACAAAAAAAAATATGAAGTCTAGAAACTCAGTGTTATGTTCTGCAATTTAGGTAAAAGAAACAGAATAATCTCTATATCGAAAAATTCATCGTGATCATCACCTATTTAACTCTGATTCCACAATCCTTTTTCCCCCTTCTAATCTTCAACTTAGGAAATGAACTGCAGGTATGTGATTTGCAGATCAATTTTGAAAATAAAAACCAGGTACTTTTAAATGATTTTGTTAGTGCAAAACTCATATTAAGCAGAACTTGTCATCACTCTTTCCCACATAAGAATTAGAATGTCATCCCTCACAGTACCTGGTTTTTATATACAGACAGACCAGCTCCACGTGGCACTATATAAATGACAAAACTTAGAGTAGTAAAGTATGACAGTTTATTACTGAGAAATTGCTAAAAGTGCATGTTTTTCAAAGACCAAAGAAGGGAAGAGCTGCTATATAACACTACTGTTACCTTGCATGCATATAATCCTTTTCTCCAGTAAATCTCAAAACACTTCATAAGAGAAGAAAAAGTATTTTAGAAAGGGAGAATTGTTGTAAATTAAAATAAAAATAACAAAATGACTGGATGAAGGCCACAGAATTAATCGGAAGTTAATTGCTAGCCCAGAACCCCCTGCAACCAGCAATGCTGCTTCCACACCAGATACTGAAAGCAATGGCACTGGCAGAGAGACAGAGGCTTGCAGTAGCCTTGGAGGATGAGTAAAGACTGTTTAACTGTACCTATTTTTAAGCCCTAATTTATTAAGGCTTATTTTTCTTCTTGCTGATAACCTCTCTTATGCACTGGCAGTTTCAAACACAATGCACCCTTTTGGTGCATTTGCCCAGCAAAACTGAACTAATCATGCAAGCATTACATTTCAATCAGCACATACTAATTACCGATAGGTTTCCCCAGGCTAATAAAGAGGAACTTTTTCATCATTTCCTCCTATCTTTCTAATCCCCTCATCCTGACAAACAGAAGAAAATTACAACAGATACTAATGTATCTCCAAGTATTAATACAGAGTTCACGGGGACACAACACACCAGAACATTCATTTGAACACGTATTCCACGTAAGCCACACAGAGTAACTGAATGCATGTGAAAAATGAAAGGGTGCAGTCCCAAATGAAACAAGTTTCCTGATTTCTGGCATTTTACATCTCAAATTTCACTTGCCCAACAACAACATTTAATATAGTTGACAGAAGAAAAACCAGCTATGCCAGCGAGAGGCTTGATCTCGAAAGGCAGGCAGTGTTTATGGGGCTACCTGGCACCCAACCTGTGCTCCAAGAAGTCCCAAGCCCTTCATACATCCCAGGATTAGGCCCAAGGTTCCACTTCACAGTTTTCCAGTTTGTCTCTTCAGATAACTATTGTACCATGAAGATGTAAACAAACATAAAAGTCAAACCCAGAAGCCTGCATTAGACTTGCCATCTGTGCAGCCAGAAATACTGTCTAGCACCTGGGTAAACAGGCCAAACATAAATTCATGGTTATGAAGAGGAACTACTTCACATCAGACTATTGGCAGACAAAAGGCAAGCACATTATTTTAAGCCTTAGATATTTGTGGGGGAAAAAGTGATGAAAGAGGGGGAGGAAAAAAGGATGAACAAACGTATCAAAAAGGAAAATGAACCCAAATGCTGTTCCAGAGTTTGAACTGAACCAACACAGTGCCTTTCATGGCATTCCCTGTTGAGAGCTTTTTAACTTTTCTTCTGTCCCAATTTGCACTTTTGCATCCCTCTGAAGTTCTGGGTTAGACCAAGAGCAAAAATACTATACAAGGGGCTGTTCTCCTGGTATCAGCAACCTGACCAAAGCATCAGTCATCTGAAGTTTTCATAGGAACCCATCAGATCAAATACACCCACTCAAAGAGTCCAACTAGTTCAGATGAAGACCAGGTTATCCAATCTAATCATCCAAGCCTCATCACTGACTGAGAAGAAGAACCTATTTTATCATCTCATCTCAAGAGTCTCCAGACCTGGTTTATGTTTCCTGATGCCATCTGAAAGCGATGATGCACTCAAAAGCTGACTCCCACTGCCTATTAGGATTGCGACACTCGTGGTTTACAAAACTTTCATCCTTATCCTTGTGCATCATTCTGACATATGACTGAACTCCAGATAGATCGCAAGAATAGCGCAAATGCAAGTACCACTTTTAGCTGCGTATTTGAAAGGTTTTGAGATCTGCTGCTGCAGAAATGCAGGGAATGAATGAAGAGCTATAAAGCTGTCCTCTTCCACGCTACTGTCTGCTGACAGTCCAGAGACAGGGCTGCACCTTGCCAGCCACGTGCAATCTTCACACTGCTCCCAGGAAATGCCATTTCAATTCAGCCTGACAGTTCCTAGGAAGGAACAGCAGACACTTCCTCCACACAAACGCAACCAGCTTTTCTTCATCAAACTTCCAAAGGTACAAGAACGATTTTAGGCAAGCATTTGCAAACCTGCAATCCACCTACTACCCGGCTAATAAAACCTAATGGAGGAATACTGGAGTGTTACTGTAAGAAGTTGTTGACAGCACATCCATTTCTGCCAAGAAGAGTTTATTAAGGCCCTCCGGAAACTGAACTGTACACAAGCTTTGATCATCTTCCCAGCTAGGATTATGAAACAGTTTAAATTAATCACAGATGTATGCTAAAAACATGCAAAGGAAAGCTCTTAGAATCACTACTACTAATCAACTGATCTTTAAAAAAAAAAAAAAGAACAAAAGAAGTAAAAAAAAAAAAAGACTTGTAATTAAAGACCAATTTTTGGACAGTCCCTCGGATAATTCCATAACAGAGTCTTCGTTCAATTTTTGTCCCTAGGGTCAGACACTGCCACCTCATTCCCAGCAATTACTATTCTAGGGCTATTAAAATTAATAGGGAGAAAGGGGCAGCTCAGTGTGAGCAAGATGGGCATAACCAGCTCCCTAGCCAATGAAAACATCAAATACAACGTATGCATAAACTGCTAATACAAAGAAATCACACAGAGCTCTCTCTTTCAGATGTACGCAGTTACCCCAAATCAAAYACATCGCTCGCAAGTGATGATTCTGCATATGCTCTGAATATGACCACAGACACACACACTTTTTCAGCTCAACCAAGACACCAGCCTGATTGACCTGGCTTCTATGAAGTACTTAACACACACACGCCACAGGCGAATCTGTGTTGCTGTAGTTAGAGCTCTCAGCGCTTGCATTACAACGCCCTATTTCAAAGGTTTATAGCTCTCGTGGAACAGGGACAGTCAAGCTTTCTTCTTTAAGGCTGTGTTATTCTTCACTGTTATATCCCCTTAAAAGCTTGAAAATAAAATTTCGTTTCCTATTGACTTTCTCCTTCTCTAGACGGCAAACATTGTATTTTGCTGTAGTTTTAGTGCTCTGCTAGCCAAAATGTGTTTCCTTCCCATTTATTTCCTTCTTTGAGCGCCCACATCATCATCCTCAGTTACAAAAGAGGCATCTGCACAAATCTGGCGACAGGACCATGAACCCCTGCTAGAGAGAGTAGCATAACCCCATGGAGGATAACACAAGCTCCTGTTCGCTTTAGTTGAGAAGCTCATCCACAGACCATAAGGGCAACGGTTAACGGAGGGAAAGCTGCACACGGGGTACCATTCTGTGGGGCTCATGACCTAGTCAACCCCACCAAGGAATAAAAAACCTAAGGGACAGCACAGAGTTGTATTAGACCTGCTCTGTTTTGGTGCTCTTGAGAATGAAGATGAATGAAATCAGATCCCATTGTACACAGAACAGGTTCCCTTCTGACAGGCAGGATTTCCGGAGCACCCCAGCGATCGCAGGGTTTGCCAGGCTGCAGGGTTGGCCATATATAACCAACAGGAAAATCAGCAGCCACCTTGTACAGGCGAGAGCTGAGCAATCAGAAGCGTGTAAGGCAAGGTAACTCAAAAGACAGCAGGGATGCCTTGCTAACAGTGATGGGCCCTAAACAGGCAGTGGGGACAAAAGACAATCTACCTTCCCTACTTGCACTTTTCCATCATGCTCAAGAAATGACCCAAGCATAGGTATTTAATTAGCATACCATTTAATTAGCCATCATTATGTGCCCTTGCCTGAACAACCTCCCCCTCCAGTTTGTTGCCTTACTGAGCCAACTACTTCTAGACTAGTAACAAAAGACTACAGGTCTGTTGTCCTAGGCCCTGTACAGGCACCCGGTGAGGGACAGCAGTAGGAACCAGGATGGAAAAAAGGGACAATTATCATCTCCATTTCACAGATAGGGACTGAAGCACAAAAAAACCTCAGAGAGCAAAAACCCACATGTGTTCAGGCATGTCCTGCATAGATCACTCCTGTGTGGCCTGATGGCCACAAGCATCCTAAGCTTCACCTGAAGGACTTTAACCTGTACTTTCCCTACACAAACAGCTGGGCAGAGGGGAGATTTCTGGATCCTGCTCCACTAGTTTGTTGCTTAACTCATGTGTGTTGTACTGAGCATCACAAGTACTCTTGCGGGACTCACTGTGACCAGCACACTAGGACCACAGCTATGATTTCACAAACTCTTCCAGCGAGCATACGTCAGCATAGCCATGAGAAGCGTGGTCTCCTCCTCATTTCCGTCTCCCTTCCTCTGCCCTCCCAAGGTGCTTATTCTCACTGCCAGGGAGCCCCTTGCCTCACGCTGGCATAAACACCGGGCAGCCAAAAACTAATTTTGTTTGTTGCCAGGTTAGTTGTAACCTTGATTCCTCCTCCCCTTCAGTCCACGGTATAGGAGCGCCATCCCTTGTGCCGGCTGCAGGAGGGCAAACAGGGACAGGAAGCAGTGGTTAGGGAGAGGCAGACAACTGCAGTGCCATTTAAAATGATTACGGCAGAATGGCTTGACTGGATTCATCTGGTAGGACAGGGAGCTGAACCCACCTCCCTCACCTCCCAGTCCAAGCCCAACTTCCCATTTATCTAAAATGAGATGCACAACTCCCAAGGGCAGAGACCCAGTCTGTGCATTTGCTTGTAAAGATCACAGCACGATTTGGGGCCCTGTAAAAACGACAATGGCAAAGGCTGGAGGGTTATATCTCCTGTCTCCTGCGTGGGAGTAAAATTCCCTGGGAGGTTATGATAAGGGACCTTGAAAGATTAGCCTTGCAGAGCTCCTCGTCACAGGGAGGATCCTGACTACTTTTTTTATTTGGCAGCTAGGCACTTTTTCAGAATCAGGATGATATTTCTTGCCAATTCTGAAAGTAGGACAAAGTTCCATCTTAACTTCAATATCTCCTTAAATACTAAACAATTTATAATGCGTTAAAATTGTAACAGATTGTGCCAAAGCTTCAAATTCCAAATTAAAACCAACTTCCCGCCCACTGCCACCCTGGGCAAAATCTTAGAAAGACAGAAGAACGAGATTAACATTTCAAAGCTGAGCCCCAGCCTTCTCGTCCTTATCGCTAGCTCTCCGGGGCAAACAGTCACTTCCCTTGTTGAGCATTCAGGAATGCAGATGGCCTCTTCTTGCTATGTCAAAATCCCATCACCCTTAAAGCAATACTGGTATTGCAGGGAATTGTGACATGAGTCAACAAATTTGATGCACAGTAGAAAGTACTCAGCATAAGTCTTAAAATACAGGAAACATAACATACTAAACAAAAAAAAAAAAAAAAAAAAAGCTCCCAAACGAACAAATCAACCCCAAATCAACCAACCAACCAAAAAAATCCCAAGACACTACCATGCCACCTTAAAAAAAAAAAAAAAAAAAAAAGAACTTGCAGGCAAGTTCAAGAAGGTATTGGTTAAAGAAATTAATTTGCTAAACCGAGGCATCAGAATTACTTTTGTTTGGAAACTACAGGCTATATTCACTCTTTTTGGGAGTTCACTCTTTTGAAAGTTCAGCAATGCAATATTAACCACTGACAATACTCAAATAACTAAACAATGTATGTTCTACTTGCATAAATCACATTTTATTTCACATAAACAGTTGCACAAAAATAGACATCAGTGGATGTGATATTCTTTTACTGCCATTTACTGCATTTTAAGAATAAGCATACATACGCATGCCTGGCAAGTACAACGAACTTCTGCATGTAAGTTTTTCATTGTATTTATAACATATGGAAATATTCAAATGAACTAAGGAGATTGCTAGATGAAATCTCTGCTTTTCATCAACCACAGATACTGTGCCAAACCAGGATGACACCTCCTCAGCCATAAAATGCAGTCATTGCCTCGATACACATGCATACAGTCTCTAGAACGTAGTTTTATACCTCCTGCTTTGCTTTAGCTCTCAATACTTCTTTTGCATGGTATCTTGAAACATGTAAATACTATAGAGAATAACCAATAAAAGTCTTTCATTTCAAATTGTAAACATGCTACTCTTGGTAAAGTTGGATCCATTTGGTCCAACAGACAAAGTAACATCTTCAAATAAAGGATAACTTTATCCTTTACTTGATGAGGATAAAGTCCATGCTCAAGACACTGGCCAGGGATTGATATAGTCTCTCTCTGAAAGAAAATACATTTTATTTGATAATCATGTGTTTGAAAAAGTGACCTTCATGTAAAAGAATATAAAGATATCTTCCTTTAGGAAATTTACGGAGAAGTGATGTTTAAGACAATCATTGCAAATCATGAATCAGGCTTCCTCTTTGTGCACAGGAAAAAAATATTTACTAAACTCCTTCAAAAATTTCTATAAGCATTCTCTGTTTAGACACAGATTACTTTAGAAATATTCTGGGACCTTTATTTTTAAGATCTGAGAATATTTATGATTAAGTCTTGGGTTCTTTATACAGACGATACCAATGGTGTGTAATGTGTGTCAACTCACGAGGGGACAATTCATATCATATCGCAGTGCTTAAAATAGGAAAAGCCTCTCATGAAAGAAAATATTTGTAAATATATGTAGCTAAAGATAGATCCTAGATATAATAACTAACAACCAGTCACAAAACCAGTGAGATGTTTTATATACAAATACTGCTAGGTTATTTGCTATTATAACTGGTTACTAGTATAAGAAGCCATTTGGGTATAGAAATATTAATCAGAGATTAATTAGTTATCCGGCAATACTAAAGCATTTGCTCAAACTCAGAAAGATACAAGTTATGCCTCCAAGCATGGATAAGAAGACAGTATCTTCCTTGATAACCAAGAATCATGTAATTTTAACAAAAGAGTGTTTCAAGAACAGAAAGACTTTGATGCAGAAAACACAAGTACTGAGGCTGATCTGAAAGAGAACGCTACCCTCGGATAAACCGTACTGAAACTGAGAGGAGAGTGCAGAAACTGAAATAAAGAAAGCATCAAAGCTCTTTAATAAAGAACAGGGGGAAAAACAAACAGCTTGACCAAAGACTGCAGAAAAATCACCGTGCTCCTGCACACTGCACACTTGGAGCACTGAGCCCAGTTGAGGTGACAGGGACCAAGACCTTCAGCAAAGGAACAAAATGTGAAGTTACAGGAGAAGGGTGAGCCTTGCTCATGGACAGAAAGGTCCCTTCCTCCTCTGGCTCCTCCACCCACCACGGGCAGCCCGATAGCCCCACCTGCTTTCTCCCACTCCAGACGCTCGGCAGACCCTTTGCTGAGCCAGCTCAACTCACCAACCTGTCAGAAAAACATCCACAAAGGGCCAGAGGTGGTGGGAGATGAGAGCTGGGCAGGCTCTCAGCCAGCTGGACACAGCAGCAGCAGGGAAGAAAAGGGAAAAGTCTTTCCCACTTTTGGCACAAACAGTACATCAAAGGAGCTGACATGGATCCTTCCCCCCTGCCCTGAGATCCCTCCAGACCCTTACGCTTCACACAGGGCTGTGAACTGTGGCAGTCCAACCTTGCTTACCACCAATGTGCGTGCTCTTCTGTGTGGAAAGTGCAAGGCACAGTCATGTCTCTACTATCGGTGGGAAATTTATCCAGGGTATGGATTAACCACAAGACACACGGAGAGATGCCAAAGGTGGTGTTACATGGAGCTGCCTATGTTACTAGCTCAGGAGTCACACTAAGGGAGTGCAGCTGAAGCGCTCTCTGTACATACCCAGGTGAAGAAACTATTGCTCCTGCCATGCTCATGGGGAGCAAGACCTGAGCTAATAAACCATGCAAGTCCAAGCCAGCTTCATGTACAGACAGTCCTGATGTCTCAGCTCTGTGCATCTCAATGGTGCTGCCTGAAGAAGCCAGCAGCATGCATTAGCTTTGACTCAGCACCCAGCCGAGCCCTGCAGAGGCACTGCAGTCACAGCGCGAGGCACTGACCCATCGACCAGGGCCCTCCAGCCTCGCAAGTCTCCTTGCGGGCTCTGCAGAGCCAGCAAGTGACCCTGCACAGCGACAGCATTAGCCAGGGCAGTGCAAAACCTGGATGCGCACACCCCATGCGCCCAGGCATCAGAAAGGTAGGCCTAATTCAAATTAGGTCAGTGCTCAGTTAAAAAGGATAAAGATTAACTCAAGCTGCCTTATGACTGCAAGAGGCCAAGAGTGCACATACACAGAGGTACTGTTGCAGCAGTGTGTCTACACCTTACCCTCTCTTACATGGTCCTCCGACACACGCACACTTCTCTGTGCACTCCTTTACGCTCAGTACTACAGCATGCTCAGCCTGCTCTGCTGAGCCTTTGCAGGCAAGCAGCAGCGAGGCAGTGGAGAAGGAGAAAGAAGCTGTAATTCAGCATCATGAAGTAGCAGCTTTCCAGTCCAGTGTGGCTTCTGCAACACTGCAACACCCCTGGGACCGCAGCAGCATTAGTGTGGAACACTTGCCAATCACACCAATTAATATTTTTCTACTGTAATTTGAATCCAATGTTAAGACATTTTGCAGTTTAGGATATTAGCAGCATTTTCATTAAACATCAGTTTGTTTATGCATTTTATTCCTGAAAAATAGATTTCACAGCTAATTTAAGTAAACAGAAAGAGCAGGATTTAACTGCGCTTTTTAGATTCTGAGTATTTATTAATAGGCCTGTCTTGAATGCTTCTTTTAAGTAACTGAATTTACTTGGTATAACAGTTTTTAGTTAAGATTACTATCTCTGCTAATGTATATACTGTCTAAATTATTGAGGATAAACCAGATCATCAACCTTTTAATGGATACTGGACTCACCAACCTAATAGATAAAATGCTCCTGACCTCTGCAACAGGACTCACTACTGATTTTAGAAATAATATGCAACAGTTCCAGTTTATTAAAGAAGGCATCTGCACCAAAGCAGAGTGAACTGTGAGTAATCTCTAATGGGAGGATGCAGGGAAGAGGATGTGGATGCCTCTCCCATCCTCCCGTTTGATGAGGATGGGCCGTCCAGTGTGCAAGGGCAAAACCTCCAGGAAACACATATAATGGGAAGCACTATTAAGCCTTAATCAGCTTTGAGAGAGCATTAAGACTTGGCTCACTTTCCTTTAATTTTAGTAATTTTGGTGATAAAATTACTTGGCTCTGAACACTTCACAACGCCCTTTTCTATACCACATAGGGTATTGTCATGTTTTCCCTCACAATGTTTTCCAATCATTTGCACAAATTATCGTTTTTTCTTGTTCTAAATGATGATAAAATAATGAAAATATACAAAGGAACTTACAGTCTCTTACATAATAATTAGATATTATATATGAATACACAGAATTGAAGTCTGACACCCAGCAAGTCTAAGACAAAACTTTAGTTAGCCTGAATAATGCTCATAAACCCAGCAGCACTTTACAAAGACAGGTAGATTTCAGCACCTTCATTTTATATGGAGAAAATGCAGCATAGAGAGCAGGGATGGTCAGATCACATCATGTCCAAGAATCTGCACCACTTTATTTACAGGCTAATTAACATCTCTTATAACAGTGCACCCTTCTCATATTAATGCTCAACTATGCAGTAACATACACCAGCAGATAGGAACTATGACTCTTAATCTATTGAGAACAGCATTCATGCTTCTGTAAAACAATTGATTTTACATTCCTTCAGCTTATTTGCAAGTTCTGTGAAATGCTGCTCTTCTAATTAAAATACACCTCTAAAGACCAAAATTTTTTAATTTTTTTTTTTAAGTAACTCTTAACAATTGGTTAGAAGGGAAAAAAAAGAATCAGGTTTTGGACATCAACCAAAAACATTTCAAAAAACAATCTTCTGCAGTTACAAGTCTTCAGAAATCCAAGATTTTAAGTCCATATCTATATTGAAAACAAATTTCATTAAGCAACAAAACCTGCTGAATATAGAAGAAGACAGAGAAACAGCTGGGCTAGAAGCCAGGAAGTAAAGAGAAGCCCAGATACCTAATGATTGTTTTCTGTCCTTTGACAACATTACCTGCCTGTATAAAAGGACAGCACGGGGGAAAAAATGGACCTGACCTGCAGACGCAAACCTAAAGTCTCCTCTTCCTAAACCAAGCAAGCACAACAAGCCATTAAATAGCAAACCAAGACATGCACATCAAGATTCACAGAAAGTTTTTGAGTCACTTCAACAGTAACAGATGTTAACCTATGACTACTGCCCAACAGTCCAGCTTCATCCAGGTAAAACTACTTCAGAAATGCTGCCAAAGGAATCCCATAGGCCTCTGCCGCACCACAGCATTTAGCAAACAGCAGCAGGAGCGACTAGTGCAATACAGGGTCAGAGAGAGAGTTAACAAGCACCACAGCACAAGGAGTTGCTCAAAAAAAAAAAACAAGCTTGGATAGAAAAGAAAGTGATTAGTCATGACAGACTATAATAGTCCATAGTAAACAGTCCAGTTCATCAAATAAACAAAGTAAATGCCCCGTCCTAGCAGATGCTGGGGAATTTTTTTGAAAGGAAGTGAGAGCTTTCTGCTTTCAGTGAATACAATCTACATGTTACTCTTAAGCAGTTGCTCAGAGAGAAGTTAACCTAGCGGAGCTCAACAGCAGCGAAGCAGCCACTGGAGTACTGAACCCCCTTAATGTAGAGAAGATGAGCCCAGCACTTGGCTAACAGCTGCCAGTCACTACCCAAGTAACAAGGTGCAAAACCACACCAGACTGACCAATGGATTTAGAGAGACTCACAAAATAACTTCAAAAAATAAGAACTCTTTCATCTAACCCTAAGACCTTACCAGCCCCTATTTCTGAATAACAAACTGTCAGTGCATTGTGTTCTGGATTTCAAAAATAAAAACTCAGTGCCACAAAGACTGCGTCCTGTGAGCAATCCCATCCAGCAGGTTAAGTAATACAGGAAAAACCTTTGAAGACTTTGGACCCACAGCTGTGGTTTGAGGAATGTACAATTAAAATCAGGTGCTCTTAAAGTGGCAGAGGGGAGGAGGCTGACAATAATAAACAGCCATGTTCCTGTACAGTCATTTGAAAGCAGTGTCTTCCTTCCAGCTCTACCAAATATAAAATTAGAAACATTTCTAGCAGCATTTTGTCTGTTGCTTGTGAAGCAAAAGGAAAGAGACTTGCTAAAATTCAGCTAACAGGTTTTTTTTCATTTATGCTATGTTCAACCAAATGCAAGTCTGTTGAGCGCAAAAAGTCTCTGTACTGTGCTTCAGTCAACAAGAAACGAAAGAACCAACCAAGCATAGTCTTTCATTCACAAAAGCACACATTTTTCCAGAAAAATGTCTACAGAGGACTGCATGTCATGGAACTTTCAGAATAAATACCAAAAGCTGCTACTGTTGGCAACTGCCAACACAGAATGAATGGTGTGGCCTTATTTGGATCATAACTATCTATGCAAATAATATGAGCAAGATGCTTTGGATAGGAGAAACCATATCTGCATTATTATTAAAAGCTTTCCAGCTCCATCCTTCAGACTCAACAGTACAACTTGCTGCCATTGTGGAGATACTCATATGATACTCAAATGAAACTCACTCATACTACATTATTAAAATACCCATAAATTTTAGGTTAAATTTGCTATTTAAACCCATACCGTGCATCCTGCTCAAGGCTTGCAAACCATTGTGACTAAACAAAACAACCATGCAGAATCAGGGCCTTCAATTTTATTCTCCATGACAGTGTTATGACACACAAACTAATGAGCTTTTCCAGAGCAAATATCTATTTCAGTTTAACAGCAGTAATGCTTTCTATTTGCATAACATTTGTTATCAAACCAGGACAGGCAGGCACAGCAGATTTTGACGCATGCCTAAGGGAGAGAAATTAACCCAAAATTCTTTGCAAGTAAACCTCTGCCACATTATGCAGTCTCTGGACTGAGACTCATAATCGGCCTAAATATACTTTTACTACAGACTATCTTCTACGAACTATCACTTCATGTTAATCATACTTTCGAAAAGCACTTCTGCTCAGTGTAGAATTTAATACAGCAAACTAGCAGCTAATCATGTCAACCATCATGAAATGCAGTTTGATAGGAAAGGCTCAGAGCTTGCTTCCAGTCAGCATAACCTTTTCCAGGATTTTTATAGATTCTTTCATGGATTTACTTGAAAACACAACAGCAACAGGATAATGAGAGACACAAGAATTGAATAAGGGACTGACAGTATTCTGACCAACAAAATACCTCTGCAAGGCCCAGATCCTGCATTAAGCAGTACCTATGCAGCTCCACAGGACTGAAACTTTGAGCATGTATACTTCGACGATAGCACAATGGAAAACCTTAGAAATAAAAAGTGAAAGACACAACTCATATAGAAAAGAGGTGAGACAAGCAGGGGGGAAAACGTTATCAAAAACATGGCTGGCTGAAAAACAGCTTGGAGAGGTAGACAGAGAGATCTTACTTTAGAAAAATAATGGGGAGTAGAAGGGAAATTCACCCAATTTGTTCCACCATGAGACCATATGTGAGACCAGTGAGGCACAGAAGCTTGTGGGATGGACATCCAACAGGTCCTTCAAAAGTAGGCCTCTGTTCCTCAGCTATCCATTGCCACAGGGAAGCAGATTCAACAATCCAGAGTGCTCCATCCAGTCCTAAGCTCCTAATAGCAGGGGTCTCTCCCTATCGCCTAATACTGGATTATGCAAAAGATCATACAGAACTGCCAAGTCAGGGCTTTGCATTATCATTCCACACCCCTACAGAGACTGCTGTGATAAAACATTAGCTCTGGACACACCACTCTCATTAACCCTTCCTCCTTCATGCTCACTCAGCATTAAGGCTGGGCACACAGCTGATAAAGCCAGCCTTATGGTCTCCTTGTAGTCACACAGCTGATGCACAGCGAAAAGACACAAATTCCAGCCCTCCTCATTCACCAGTGATTTTGGCACAGCCATATCTCTCCTTAAAGATTAACTTCCAGCCTGCAGCTAAGTCACTCTTCTAAGCTAGGGGTCAACTTTGTCTTCAAGATCCCTTTTGAGATGAAACAAGCTCTAAAGGAGCATCTGTGCTCTGTATGCGGAAGCTTTAATGCATTACATGGGATAACAGAGTAGGATATGAACTGATGAAACTCCACAAAACCCTACTCCAAAACAAGGGAAGAACCCCTGTATTCTCAGAACAGACTGTCACACTCAAGGCATATTTTCAGTACCACCTGATCTCACCCATCCACTTCAAAGGGGACAAGATGCTATATACTTATTTTGAAGTTGACTGCTGCAAAAGAAACTGCTATAACTCAGAGCAACAACCCAAATCAAAGGAACACCTCTAAAAATACAGTTCCAGCCTGAAAAAGTTTGCTGAACTCTTAAAATTTATACCACCAAGCTGAATGTATTTTGAAAGTTACTGGGAAGCTGTGCTCAAAAAATTGACTTCAGTGAGAGTAATTCTGACAACTTGGCCTACATTTCTACCATTCTTGAAAGTGGACCGTAAACATGTAAATAAATATATATTCCTTAGGAATAACCACATCCAAACTTTCACTATAACATTTAAAATACTTTTAAAGAGCAGAAGAGCTTAATAGCATCTGCTCTGGTTCTACCCTTAATGACCATGACAAAAAAACAACTACCTAAAGAGCACAAGCTTGCACAGAGCTCTTTACAGGCAGAACCAGACATGCATGTGGAATTTAACGCCCAGTCCAGGCTTTCCTAGGATAAAACAACTATGATCTCATCCAAGGAGCCCCTGTGTCATACAAAGATTCGGCAGGAACATAAACACTCAGCTATGTCAACTTATTTGCAAGATAAAGACCATTAAATTAGCTTTTCTGCACAGAATTATTTACCTCGGAGTTATCAGTGCTACTTAGGTCAATAATCCATCAGCAAGTAAACAGACATTGCAATTTATTTCCAGATTAATCAAAGGAACTATGCACACCTTTATCACTCTTCTGTGTTCCATCTATTACTTACAGTTGTGTGATGGGAGACACTGCCTCCAATGTTGAGGTTTTTGAGAAGCTGGGGAGATCCTCCATACTGCCCTGAGATCTGCTTCCTGACTTCTGCAGCTACAGTTCTGAAATGAGACAGGGACAATATTATCTCTGTAAAACAATTACAATGAAGGCAATATATCAAATAATTTTCAGTCCATTGGCATAAAATCATATACTCAGTGGACTTGTTGGAATACGAGTGTTAAAGGTCTGTGAGAATGGACCATGTATATTAATCTCCTGGAGAGTCACAAAATTCTTGCAAGGCTACATATACATATTCTTAACAGTAATTATATATTTTTTCCTTTTGTGAATTGTTCTTTTGTGTAGAGATGTGGCAATAAAACACATGTGACACTGAGCACAAATAAACTTGTTCCCAGCAGGCTCTTTCCAGTTTCTACCAAGAAGAGATCTCCTCTAGCACTGTCCACACCCCACAGCCATTTCAAGCCTGGTCACACATCTGCTCTTGTGCTCTGCTCTCTCATTTTTCTGTCTTGCCTATTTTTGTTTTCTACAGACACAGAGATGAGCACTGGCAGCCACTTTCGACCTAACAGCCAACCCCTTCAACACCCAGCTCAGAGCCAGAAAAGCAGTCCTACACAGAGTGGGTTGAAACGTCTAGGGAATGATACATGGAAATCAGTTGGCTAGGTCAGAACAAAAACCTGTTACCCACTTCACGAAGGTAGCAGAAGGACTATGGTGAGCAGCAGAGGAGACATGCAGCGCACCGACTACCAGGGCGTAACGCCTCACTAGAGAGAAATCCCACCACGGGGCAAGGAAAAACACAGATCACTTCTACCACACCTGCTGGGTGAAATACATACTGTGCCCCTCTTGGGTTTTTTATTTTCCCCAGTAAGCCAGATTGTCACTGGTAAGCCCTAGAACATGCAACAGTTAGGCAAACCCACCACAGGAACACCTCAGCAAAGGAAGAGTAACATCAGAGAGGAAAATGCCAACAGCCAAAGACTGTCTTAACAAACAGCCATGGGTCAAACCCGCACACAACCGTCCCCAGCGCTCCATCTTGTAACATACTGCTAAGCTGCAGTTCACCTCAGCAGTGGGGCTGGGACAGCCAAGTTTTCCCCTGTGATGGAAAGGTGTTTGTTTCAAAAGCAAAACCAAAGCGCAGACTCTTCCTATCAAAAAAAGCATTTTGCTGAAAAGCTGCTGACTAGCCCTAGTCAACATGACCTCACTAACATGGAAGTGCTCTTCTCCAGAAGTGAATGCCAAATTCATTAATCCCAAATCTACCCCCAACCGTCAGTCACCACACTGCAGCATTTTGGTCCACCGTATCTCCCAGACACAAAACAAAGTCCCTGTTCCAAAGAGATGACAACCAATGTGTAAGGGAAGCCTCCTAGCTTAGGGACTTCTGTGGCAGTCAACACTGGTGGACAGGAATGGGAGCAGGAGGAGGCAACCAATGTCAATGGAAGAGAAGAAACTATAAAAGGGAACTAGCTAGAACAACCAAGCCTACAATGGAGAGCAGATGTTTCCTCAGGCCAGAGGATGGGAGTAAGATTAGCTAGAGGAAGCATTATTTTATCTTTTAAAAAAGTGGACTGCAAAAGGAAAAAAAATGCTTTATTTGTTCTGGCCACAAGAAATCATTTGCTTTATGTTTGCCTTTATCCACAGGAGACTATGTTTTCACTTCTGGAGGGTGGCTTCTGAAAGCAGACCAAACAGCTCCTGCTGGGTACGGACAACATTCAGGCTGTCTGATCGCCCTCAAAAGAACCATCTACCCTGCTCCATGCCCCATGCACATACCCACACTCACAAACATGCACACACAGGAACAAACCAGGCACACTGCTAGCATTTATGGAAAAGTTTGGAATGTATTAAAATGGCTCATTGGCATGGAAAACATTATGCATCTGTGGCTGATGAGATTTAAAAGCTCGCCTCGGGTTGCAGATGATCTCTGCTTTAAACCTGATCTCTTCCTTGGTGCATGTTTTGTGTAATTCCTGACAATACACAGAAGAGAAGCCTTTGCTGCACGGCTGGTATGAAAGATCAGAATCTACATTTAGCCATGGAATGCAACATAGGAAAAATTAAAAATCCTTCCCCAGTTTGAGGGGCATGCATTGTTTCCAGATGGAAAGTACAGACAGAAGAGGAAATCTGTCCTCAACTGTGAAACCACAGCTGATGCCTAGCCATGTTACTCAGTGCTGCTCCTCCCGCCATGTGCCGGCTCTTTAAAAACCTGACCCGTGACTGGGATCCCATTCTTTGTGATATACTCCAGAGCAGTTCTAGCTCTCTTTCTTCTGCATGCTGGCCTCAGCTGGATGGCTCTGTAGTGGCTGGGAGCTTTGTTGTACTTGGAGCATAGCCCGTCAACACATCCTTAATTCCAGCTACAGTGTGCTCTACCCCAACTTGAAGCAGACGCAAGCTCGGCTACAATTATAGTGTTGCTAAGGGGCACTGTGAGTTTGCATGGAAACTACTACACAGATCATTTGATGCAACACGGGAAGAAAGACAGTGAAACAAAAGGGTGGCACCAACCAGCATGGTCTCTTACCACGTACTACACATTAATAGCTGTCCATCTTGCTGCCCCATTAACAACACACCTGATATTAAAAATTTTCCTGAAGGACTACCACAGAAAGTTAGAGCTGAACAACCTCCAACTGCTTTGACCAAGACTGTAACCTTTACTTTCAACTTGCAAGTGGTCTTACCTCTTTAACTTCTGACAGTTAAAAGTAACTGGCTACTGTCTAGACCTCGATGGAAATTCCTGAACAGAGTTTACAGGACTTACCAGTACTACTTACTCCCAGCCTACAGTCTAGTCTACAGACCTTCTCAGTTACCTCTCCGTATCACTGCATTCACAAACGTATCGAACTCCACTTCCCATACTGGAAAGCATCATGCTTCTGATACTTAGAAACCATCTTCTAATGTAATCTAAACACCAAGTATTTACAGGTAATCTACACCCTTTTTTTTTTGTGCCAACATCATCTGTTAGGTTTAATAGCTCTCCTCCCTCTCCTCCCTACTTGCAATGTATTCGCAAAAATAAGTAGTATCCCCTCGCAGCCTCCCTTCTGCAGGGTAAGCAAGGTCAGATCCTAAGACACACTTTCTGTTCCCGTGGTCATCCTAATGGATCTTCTCTGCATTTTTTCTGTTTGGCAATCACACCTTTTTAAGATAGTGTGCTCCACTCTGATCACTCACTCTAGATGAAGTCTGACCAGCACACTGTAGAACCAAATGAGTATTTTCCTATCGAGAAAACACCTTACCTGACAAATTCTAGGACTTTTTACAGCTTCATCACAGAGGCTCACAGTTTTTCTGCAACTGATAATACACTTGAATACACTTGCCTTCTCCTCCTCCATTTCCAAAAGCCGTTTGTTCATGATGAGTGCCATCTATCCATGACAAGCAAGATTATATTATAACCCTGAATATTAGTTATATTATGACTAGAAGCTATGCATCCTAAACCAGCTTATGTTAAAAAGTGCATTACAGGAAACCCAACCAGAAAAAAAGAAATATATCTCAAAACATTTGCCAATTAAAAAAATTTTTGACAGAACAGAATTGCCATTAAAGCTCTTGATGATTAAAAGCACAAATAAAAAACTGCTTCTTTAACAGTCATCTTATACTCAACATGTAACCTGGGATTATTAGACAAACATGCCAGTTAATTACAGCCCACTGTCACATGAATGTCTGTGTTTAAAGTACATCTCTCCTAGTAACTTCCTTTCTGATCATCTTCACTGGTTAATTATTGTGTGTTCATGTGGTTCACACACACAAAAAAAGACAAAGTATTTGAAAAAATCCCCACGGAACTGGCTTCTAAAGAAAAACAAGACTGGCCACTTTCAAAGTACTCTGAACTGCAAATAAAAATAATGAAAACATTTGTTTGTACTTTCACATTTCCTTACTAATACAAGAACCATTTCTGATTCTGTGTGGCCTACTCTCTGCCAAAACCAAAAATCCTGCCTTTTTTAAAAACTTAAGAAGCATTCTGAAAATATTAGTTCTTCTTTTTGCTTTCTCAAGGAAAGACTCACTAAGACCTGTCCTGTTATGTCAAGGAAGGTTATGAACTTCTCCCTTTCACAGAAAAGGTGGGTGAGGATACAGAGTCTTGTCATCTAGACCATCCACTGCATTGACAATTGTGAACATAACAAATGACACAAAGTTCAAATAGAAATGACAATTTTTGCCCAAGATAGAACTTAACAATGGTTTTCCTCTCATATTTCTGTGTTAGTGCAACTCAGTTCTAATTGACTGCCAAACAGCGATAGCTGGCACTTTTCACTTCTCCCTAAATGTACTGAGTTTTTCTTACATTCATTTAATAGGACACATCTCATTTTTTCAAGCAGTCTGAAGAAGTATTTCTTTTCCATAGCCCCTGTTTTGAAGAGAGTCATGTAAAATGTTTGCTTCTTCCCATCACACTAATTTCAAAACTGCTACTCCTATCTGTTTTTCATTTGCTGGGTCACATTCAGTGACTCCACGTTCAGCGAGCCTTGGCCTCTTGAGAAAGACAGCCTGGTACAGTAAAGCATCTGTGCCAAGCCATAGCAAAGCAGCTTGTTCTCTCTGAACAGCAGAGAATATTGTATTTACATAGAGTTTATTTTTTAAAGTGAAAGCATCCTTCTTTGCTCAGCCAGCTCACTTGTGTACAATTTTGCACATCACTGGCTACATCTATCCCACTTTAGTCAATATGCTCGAGTTTGAATTCCCATAGACAAATGGCACTGGCCAGTTGCTTCTTTATTGCCTGCTGAAGTGAGGCAATCTGTCCCTCCTTCCCTACCTGATCGGCCTGGGCTTTCCTGCCTGCTGAACAGATGGCTCGCTCCAGACTTCAACCGCAGTGCGAGTCAGCAGGTACGCAGCGCTGCTGAGGAGGGACCCTGCTCAAGGGAGAGCTCTAGCCTTGAGCTACTGTCAGCATAACTTTGACCTCAGCTACTGGATGTAGCCTCCCTCCTAAACCTGAAATCTTCTTTCCTTTGGAGAGAATTCATTTCTCTTTGAGTGAAATGTATTTGATTTACAACCTAAAGCTGAGGCAATACCCAGTCTGATCCTGATTGCTGCAGGATACGTGTGGGTTCTTAATTAACACAGAAGACAAGCAACAAACACGTTCTCTTTACCACTGATCAAAACAGATTACACATTTTTTTCTGTTGTGTATTCTGATAAAATTCAAATATTAAGACTGAAAGTTTCATCCCCAGACTGCAGTGAAGAGAATAAGCTCCCAGGATACCTTACTGTAAAAATCACTACAGGCCTACATCCTTCAGGAAAGAGCAGTCAGATGTTAAAAAAACAAACAAACAAACAAAGCCACGTACAAAGTAGCAGCTTTGCAGTGCAGCCTTAGAGATGAACTGTTCTCTCTACCTTCACACTTGCACTGAGCAGTTGGGGATTTTCTTAAGCTTTCTAGAGTACTGCTGACTCAAGCACGAGACAGCCTCAGAGGCTGAACAGGTGCAGACAACACTCAGCATGACTTCTGGAGAACAGGAAGAAGCTGCTCTGAAGTTTCTGTTAAAAATACTTTCAATTATCTGTGAAAATGTTTTGCCACTGCAAACGGCAACTGGGTGTGGGAAGAGACCGAACCGTGATGAATACACTGCTGTGACCGCTGCATTTCTGATACAGTGCTCATGGAAGCCAGTGGCAGCCTTGCTATTGGTTTCAATGGAGGCAGGTTTCACGCTACCCGTTTACCCCAAGGCAGGGTAAAGGCGGCTGTCAGTCTCCCTGATCTGTCTCTCAGGCAATGTAAAGGGGCTCTAAGTGAACAGAAATGTAAATTTAGTCTTCCCAAGGCTCTTTTACACTACCCCATCAGTGTAAAGGGAGCTTCAGCCAAAATAAGATGTTAGCTCTGAATGGCATGAACAGAAGTGTTTTCCCCTTGATTCAAAAGTATAAAGATAACAAGTTGTGATTACTCCAGAAATCTGTCATACACAATGTAAGAGCTCCGGATGATGGGAAATTTCTGGATCACTGAATGTCTGAGAGTAGAGTCAGCCTCTGACAGTCAGGGTTCTGCCAGAGATCAACAGCGCTTCATTATACCACGAAGTTCTCATTCAGACTGGAGCACCTTGAGAGAAGAGACTGGCCCCACGAGGGCGAAAACAATTTTCTCCAGACTCCACAGAGAGACAGGCACAGGAAATGCAAAATTCTCAGCACAAGAATGACGACCGGTAGTAAGAACCACACTGTGAGCTTTGTGTGAGGCTGAAATACATAGGAAAATTGAGTGCATGACAGAGATGCTATTCCAGGTCAGAAGGATCCTGTTTAATAGTAGGAGCAGTAAAGGAAAGACACCTTCAAAATGGTGACAATCCAACTGAAGAAGCAGTCCTGGATTCCCTCGATAACTGGATCTCAGGCTGGTTCAAAAGCAATGAGAAAGCACTGAGGTAGGGTCTTGCATGAAAGGCTGCCATAGGCTGCCTGAACTGTGTATTGTGTGTGATGTTTGAAGGGAGATTTTTCTTTTTCTTTATTTAAGCTCTGACAAAATTTTCAAGTGTTTCCTCCGCCTGTCTCTGAAAAGACTGGAGTTCTCATATAAGGCATGCTTAGGTTACTGGGAAATTCAGAAACTCAATACTGACCTTTTCAGTGCGGCTTCCATGTCCCATTTCTCTGCCAAGCGGTAACAGAAACCCCAGAAAATGTATTGGAATCATGCAATTGGGACTCTGAAGTGCATACAGGGGAATGCCCAGTGGGGACAGCGCAGCACTACCCCAGAGGGGACCAGAACTCAGCCCTTGCTTGGTCAGGACACAACACCCGGTCCGTGTTGAGAATGAATAAGCAGCTTAGCTGGTTCCTCCAAAATAACTTATTGACAGTTTGTTTGTCTTCTTTTCTCTTGAGACTTTTCTTAATGCATGAACTTTTACTTTGCTGGCATGAATCCCACCTCCTAACTCCTCTCTAGTCCCCCAAATACCATATGAGCTGAAGAAAGGTACTATACAGAAATACATCTGTTCCTACACAGAGATGTAAACAATACCATACAAGCAGTTACATAAGTATTATTACATTCCAGCAGGACATTTTCCAATAAAGTTTAATAAAAAAATTATTGCTAAGATATTTTTAATTAAAAATTAACAAATTCAGGCAAGATTTTGGATATTATTTAAACCACTACAGTAATTTTAACTCAGAGTTTCTTCTGAGGGGTTTAAGAAAAATTATTAAGTACTTGTGAGGGCCAAGGTTCAGGCTAAATCTCTGTTCTTGTTTGAAGCCTTCCAGTAAAAAAGTGGCATGGCCTGGTCAGAAAGACAATTTGTAACAGACAGCCTTCCAAAAATTTTTTGAAACAGCTGTAGCAGTCACTGATAGCTGCTATTCCTACTATTTAAATACTCCAGCAGTAATAAACAGACACCACATGGTACTAGATTTCCGTACATATCCTTGAGGTGTACCACACTGGTTGAAGAAAGCACAGATAATAAATCAGTGCTATGAGAACTACATATGTGGTCTTTCTAAGAAAAAAAGCAGCTGACCTCACTTCTCACTTCCTACCTAAGCTGGTTGTTACAGCAGTGTAAATTGCACTTCTTTGGTAGGCAGGCTTTAAAGTAATTTACCTTAGCAGATCTGAGTTACATACTATCAGCCAAATGCGGAGCAGCATGACTATTTCCTGTGAATAAGACAAATGGTATGTCTACCTCTATGAGTAAGCCAAACCGGAGGGCAGAGTGTGAAAATGTGATGGGACTATTCTTCTTTAAACAATAGAACTGGGGAGGGCTTCCAGCAGCCACCAACACAGCTCTTGGGACTTCCGTATCCTGCTTGCTTGTGACCAAAGCTGAATCTCTAATCCTTTGAAATAGTAACATTCTGAGCAGCATATTCTGTATCAGCATGAGAAGGGCTACAGCTCAGTCTGAACATCTCCAGGTACATCATCTCTTCTACCTTTTTTGCCTTTAAATACCACAGTCCATGAACCATGAAGCTGAGATTTCTCAGAAGACTGTACAACACTACATGTACTACTATTTGGGAAATCCCAGAGAGAAATACAGCAGCCTTATAAATAAATGTAAAAAAAAAAAAAAAAAAAAAAAAGGGGGACATGGAGAAGAAGCAGCAGCTCTGCTCCATGAGGGGACATCATTGTATGTGTACCTGGCCCTTCTGCAAGCACAGCGTGCATGAACAGTAAATTCCACAAATGAATCTGAAGTGTCAAAAAGGGACCGCTGCATGCATGCATGTGCTGCTGCCACTTGGCTGGTCTGAAAACACATCAAGCTCATTAGATCAAGAGGTACACATAGGTGGCACAGCTGCAACCCTCATCATTACTACCCTACTAAATTAATAAATCTATGCTAGTGCTTGGTAAGTTTATTGCCATGAGCTAGTGCCTGACACAGGCATAAAAAATCAGCACCAACAGTGGTGACTCTAGGGACATTTTATTTAACTTCCTGCCAGAGCTGCAGAACTCCTATGCTCTTACTTCTGATATTTGTCTCTCATGTGGCTATTGCTATGACTACGATCGAGAACCAGGAAAAATGGTCTGGCAGCAAATCCAGCTCTCTCCATTCCTGGGCCCTTGATCTGCCATATCAGCCCTTGGCCGATCAAAGGCTGCAGAGAACCACAGGAGAGGAGCAATGCTTTCACCCCTGACTTCAGGGCGTGAGCAGGGCGGCATGGGTACTGCTCTTCCACCTTCTACCTAGCTTTTCCCTCTGGCCCCCTTTTTCTTTTTTGGTGGTCCTTCTCCATCACAGCTTCAGCAACTGCATCTGCTTGCATCTACTGTTCTCCCACTCAACGGCAGGAAAACAACATTGCTTTCACCACTGCCCACAGCCCCCTGGAGAGCCCTAGTGAAACACGGTTCCCATTTCCACTCTGTTGTGACTTAAAGTTCGGGGAGGCACCACGGACACAGAAGGCTACCTGATCAGACCTGAAAACAGCACAGCAGTTCCCATCCGGGCCTGAAATGCCTAACTCGGAATAGAGATCTGCAGAAACTTGGAATTAGCAAGATGATTTCCTATAAATACTCTTCTATTGAAAAGAAAAATAATGGGTAAAATACAGCGATGCTTCGCATTACAAATACCTTTACACAACCAAAAAGCTGTGCAAACATTAACTAGCTGCCTATGGCCCATAAAAGAGGAGGGAGCAATTGTTTCCATTTTCCGGCAAGAAAGCAAGCGGAGGGAAAGGCTCCGGCTTCCCCGGTGCAGGGCTCCGGGCGGCGCGGCCTCGGCCACCGGGGAAGGAGGGATTTTGCGCCCAGCCCCGGCAGCCGCTGCCCGCCGCGGAGGGCTGAGGAGCCCGAGCGCCGCTCCCGGGGCTGCGCGGTCGCCCATTGTGCGGGCGGCCGGGGCCGGCGGGACGCGGCCGCCTTTGTTCGCCGGCAGCTCCATGAAACAGCTCTTTTCCTCCTTTTTTTT